>NC_138291.1:178027500-178357500 GCF_965601325.2 Salmo salar | reverse complement strand
CGGTAGCAGAGGGTACATCTGTGGGGGTTACAGTCGGTAGCAGAGGGTACATCTGTGGGGGTTACAGTCGGTAGCAGAGGGTACATCTGTGGGGGTTTCAGTCAGTAGCAGAGGGTACATCTGTGGGGGTTTCAGTCGGTAGCAGAGGGTACATCTGTGGGGGTTTCAGTCGGTAGCAGAGGGTACATCTGTGGGGGTTACAGTCGGTAGCAGAGGGTACATCTGTGGGGGTTTCAGTCAGCAGCAGAGGGTACATCTGTGGGGGTTTCAGTCAGCAGCAGAGGGTACATCTGTGGGGGTTTCAGTCAGCAGCAGAGGGTACATCTGTGGGGGTTTCAGTCGGCAGCAAAGGGTACATCTGTGGGGGTTACAGTCGGCAGCAAAGGGTACATCTGTGGAGGTTACAGTCAGTAGCAGAGGGTACATCTGTGGGGGTTTCAGTCAGCAGCAGAGGGTACATCTGTGGGGGTTTCAGTCAGCAGCAGAGGGTACATCTGTGGGGGTTTCAGTCAGCAGCAGAGGGTACATCTGTGGGGGTTTCAGTCGGTAGCAGAGGGTACATCTGTGGGGGTTTCAGTCGGTAGCAGAGGGTACATCTGTGGGGGTTTCAGTCGGTAGCAGAGGGTACATCTGTGGGGGTTACAGTCGGTAGCAGAGGGTACATCTGTGGGGGTTACAGTCGGTAGCAGAGGGTACATCTGTGGGGGTTTCAGTCGGTAGCAGAGGGTACATCTGTGGGGGTTTCAGTCGGTAGCAGAGGGTACATCTGTGGGGGTTACAGTCGGTAGCAGAGGGTACATCTGTGGGGGTTACAGTCAACAGCAGAGGGTACATCTGTGGGGGTTTCAGTCAGACAGACAGTGTTTGTTTCCATGTGGAGGCTTTCTGAACGCAGCAGCTCATCCTTCCATTGTAACACACACACACACACACACACACACACACACCCTTCCAGTGTAGTTAGAGGAAGAAGCAACATCTCCAGACTTTAATTGCCAGCTTCCTTTATTACCTGCTTCCACTTAACAGTCCTCCGCTGTGGCCCATAGACTCTGGTCTAAAGTAGTGCACTACGTAGGGAATAGGGCTCTGGTCTAAAGTATGACACTACGTAGGGAATAGTGTGCCATAGGGCTCAGGTCTAAAGTAGTGCACTATATAGGGAATAGGGTCTATAGTAGTGCACTATATAGGGAATAGTGTGCCATTTGGGACGCATAACCAGCTCTAAATGACATCCACTTTTACCACTTCCTGGTACAGCAGGAAGCCATGGAGGGATGCTGTCTGAGCAGCGTCTGAAGCTCTCTAGGGAGGGAGGGAACAGTACTCACAGAGACAGAGAGAAACAAAGACTTCATGTAAATAATTGCGCCCCAGAACCTGACCCCCCCCAACTAACGATTTAGGACATAGGAGAGGGTCCACAGTTTTAATAACTCTGCTCTGATCAAGCGGAGAGGAGTCCCTCGATCCTGACTAGTCTCCCAGTCCCTACCACTGAAAAACATCCCCACAGCATGATGCTGCCACCACCATGCTTCACCGTAGTGATGGTGCCAGGTTTCCCCCAGACATAATGATTGGCATTCAGGCCAAAGAGTTCAATCTTGGTTTCATCAGACCAGAGAATCTTGTTTTACTGAGGAGTGGCTTCCGTCTGGCCACTCTACCATAAAAGGCCTGATTGGTGGAATGCTGCGGAGTTGGTTGTCCTTCTGGAAGGTTCTCCCATCTCCACAGAGAAACTCTGGAGCTCTGTCAGAGTGACCATCAGGTTCTTGGTCACCTCTCTGAACAAGGCCCTTTTCCTCTGATTTCTTAGTTTGGCCGGGCGGCCAGCTCTTGGAAGAGTCTTGGTGGTTCCAAACATCTTCCATTTAAGAATGATGGAGGCCACTGTGTTCTTGGGACCTTCAATGCTGCAGAATGTTTTTGGTACCCTTCCCCAGCTCTTTGCCTCGACACAATCCTTCCTCGGAGCTCTACGGACAATTCCTTCGACCTCATGGCTTGGTTTTTGCTCTGACATGCACTGTCAACTGTTAGACCTTATATAGACAGGTGTGTGCCTTTCCAAATCATGTCCAATCAATTGAATTTACCACAGGTGGACTCCAATCAAGTTGTAGAAACATCTCAAGGATGATCAATGGAAACAGGATGCACCTGATCTCAACTTATAGTCTCATAGCAAACAGTCTGAATACTTATGTAAATAAGTCATTTAAAAAAAAAAAGATATACATTTGCACACAATTTTTTGTTGTTGTTGACTTTTGTCACTTTGTCATTATGGGGTATTGTGATGTCACTATGGGGTATTGTGATGTCACTATGGGGTATTGTGATGTCACTATGGGGTATTGTGATGTCACTATGGGGTATTGTGATGTCACTATGGGGTATTGTGATGTCACTATGGGGTATTGTGATGTCACTATGGGGTATTGTGATGTCACTATGGGGTATTGTGATGTCACTATGGGGTATTGTGATGTCACTATGGGGTATTGTGATGTCACTATGGGGTATTGTGATGTCACTATGGGGTATTGTGTGTAGATGGATGAAAAAAACACATGTATTTAATCCATTTTAGAATAAGGCTGTAACATAACAAAAGGAGGAAAAAGTCAAAGGGTCTGAAAACTTTCTGAATGAACTTTACCCCACATGACAATGTGTTAGTAGCTATTCCAGAAACATTCATCCAGGAAGCGTGTCTAGCTACCCATTTCTCCCTCCCTCCCTCCCAGGTAGAGGGGGCCCGGGTAGAGGGGGCCCTCACAGTAATCTCCTGATAACACTACACCAGTGGCCTTGAGCAGAGCAGAGAGATCATGGGGCAATTAGATTTCCGCAGGGGAGCGGAAATCGACTGTAGGGGGTTAATAACACACCAAGCTGTCTACTGGGCCCTGTAGTAACAGAGAGGACTGGTTTAATAACACACCAAGCTGTCTACTGGGCCCTGTAGTAACAGAGATGACTGGTTTAATAACACACCAAGCTATATACTGGGCCCTGTAGTAACAGAGAGGACTGGTTTAATAACACACCAAGCTATATACTGGGCCCTGTAGTAACAGAGAGGACTGGGTTAATAACACACCAAGCTATATACTGGGCCCTGTAGTAACAGAGAGGACTGGTTTAATAACACACCAAGCTATATACTGGGCCCTGTAGTAACAGAGAGGACTGGGTTAATAACACACCAAGCTATATACTGGGCCCTGTAGTAACAGAGAGGACTGGTTTAATAACACACCAAGCTATATACTGGGCCCTGTAGTAACAGAGAGGACTCGTTTAATAACACACCAAGCTATATAGTGGGCCCTGTAGTAACAGAGAGGACTGGGTTAATAACACACCAAGCTATATACTGGGCCCTGTAGTAACAGAGAGGACTGGTTTAATAACACACCAAGCTATATACTGGGCCCTGTAGTAACAGAGAGGACTGGTTTAATAACACACCAAGCTATATACTGGGCCCTGTAGTAACAGAGAGGACTGGTTTAATAACACACCAAGCTATATACTGGGCCCTGTAGTAACAGAGAGGACTGGTTTAATAACACACCAAGCTATATACTGGGCCCTGTAGTAACAGAGAGGACTGGTTTAATAACACACCAAGCTATATACTGGGCCCTGTAGTAACAGAGAGGACTGGTTTAATAACACACCAAGCTATATACTGGGCCCTGTAGTAACAGAGAGGACTGGTTTAATAACACACCAAGCTATATACTGGGCCCTGTAGTAACAGAGAGGACTGGTTTAATAACACACCAAGCTATATACTGGGCCCTGTAGTAACAGAGAGGACTGGGTTAATAACACACCAAGCTATATACTGGGCCCTGTAGTAACAGAGAGGACTGGGTTAATAACACACCAAGCTATATACTGGGCCCTGTAGTAACAGAGAGGACTGGTTTAATAACACACCAAGCTATATACTGGGCCCTTCAGTAACAGAGAGGACTGGTTTAATAACACACCAAGCTATATACTGGGCCCTGTAGTAACAGAGAGGACTGGTTTAATAACACACCAAGCTATATACTGGGCCCTGTAGTAACAGAGAGGACTGGTTTAATAACACACCAAGCTATATACTGGGCCCTGTAGTAACAGAGAGGACTGGGTTAATAACACACCAAGCTATATACTGGGCCCTGTAGTAACAGAGAGGACTGGTTTAATAACACACCAAGCTATATACTGGGCCCTGTAGTAACAGAGAGGACTGGTTTAATAACACACCAAGCTATATACTGGGCCCTGTAGTAACATAGAGGACTGGTTTAATAACACACCAAGCTATATACTGGGCCCTGTAGTAACAGAGAGGACTGGTTTAATAACACACCAAGCTATATACTGGGCCCTGTAGTAACAGAGAGGACTGGTTTAATAACACACCAAGCTATATACTGGGCCCTGTAGTAACAGAGAGGACTGGTTTAATAACACACCAAGCTATATACTGGGCCCTGTAGTAACAGAGAGGACTGGTTTAATAACACACCAAGCTATATACTGGGCCCTGTAGTAACAGAGAGGACTGGTTTAATAACACACCAAGCTATATACTGGGCCCTGTAGTAACAGAGAGGACTGGTTTAATAACACACCAAGCTATATACTGGGCCCTGTAGTAACAGAGAGGACTGGTTTAATAACACACCAAGCTATATACTGGGCCCTGTAGTAACAGAGAGGACTGGGTTAATAACACACCAAGCTATATACTGGGCCCTGTAGTAACAGAGAGGACTGGGTTAATAACACACCAAGCTATATACTGGGCCCTGTAGTAACAGAGAGGACTGGTTTAATAACACACCAAGCTATATACTGGGCCCTTCAGTAACAGAGAGGACTGGTTTAATAACACACCAAGCTATATACTGGGCCCTGTAGTAACAGAGAGGACTGGTTTAATAACACACCAAGCTATATACTGGGCCCTGTAGTAACAGAGAGGACTGGTTTAATAACACACCAAGCTATATACTGGGCCCTGTAGTAACAGAGAGGACTGGGTTAATAACACACCAAGCTATATACTGGGCCCTGTAGTAACAGAGAGGACTGGTTTAATAACACACCAAGCTATATACTGGGCCCTGTAGTAACAGAGAGGACTGGTTTAATAACACACCAAGCTATATACTGGGCCCTGTAGTAACATAGAGGACTGGTTTAATAACACACCAAGCTATATACTGGGCCCTGTAGTAACAGAGAGGACTGGTTTAATAACACACCAAGCTATATACTGGGCCCTGTAGTAACAGAGAGGACTGGTTTAATAACACACCAAGCTATATACTGGGCCCTGTAGTAACAGAGAGGACTGGTTTAATAACACACCAAGCTATATACTGGGCCCTGTAGTAACAGAGAGGACTGGGTTAATAACACACCAAGCTATATACTGGGCCCTGTAGTAACAGAGAGGACTGGGTTAATAACACACCAAGCTATATACTGGGCCCTGTAGTAACAGAGAGGACTGGTTTAATAACACACCAAGCTATATACTGGGCCCTGTAGTAACAGAGATGACTGGTTTAATAACACACCAAGCTATATACTGGGCCCTGTAGTAACAGAGAGGACTGGTTTAATAACACACCAAGCTATATACTGGGCCCTGTAGTAACAGAGAGGACTGGGTTAATAACACACCAAGCTATATACTGGGCCCTTCAGTAACAGAGAGGACAGTTAACATCACTACAGACAGAGACTAGTGCCTGGATGGAAGAGGCATCCACCGTGTTAACCAGAAACACATTTCACGTCACTAAAACTATATTACAATAACCAGCCATACATTTACTACCCAGACTATCTAACCCACGAGATAAAGGGATTGATATTCCCTATACTACTATTACATACACACTAGATATACAAAAGTATGTGGACATCCCTTCAAATTAACGGATTCTGCCATTTCAGCCACACCCCGTTGCTGACAGGTATAAAATTCGAGCACACAGCCATGCAATCTCCATAGACAAACACTGGCAGTAGAATGGCCTTACTGAGGAGCTCTGTGACTTTCAACGTGGCACAGTCATAGGATGCCACCTTTCCAACAAGACAGTTCATCAAATGTCTGCCCTGCTAGAGCTGCCCCGGTCAACTGTAAGTGCTGTTAACGTGAAGTGGAAACGTCTAGGAACAACAACGACTCAGCCGCCACACAAGCTCACAGAACGGGACCGCCGAGTGCTGAAGCCCGTAAAAATTGTCTCTACTGAGTTCCAAACTGCCTTAGGAGGCATCGTCAGCACAAGAACCTTTCGTCGGGAGCTTCATGAAATGGGTTTCCATGTCCAACCAACCACAGACAAGCCTAAAATCACCATTGTGCAATGCCAAGTGTTGGCTGGAGTGGTGTAAAGCTCGCCGCCATTGGAGCAGTGGAAACGCATTCTCTGGAGTGATGAATCACGCTTCACCATCTTGCAGTCAGACGGACGAATCTTGGTTTGGCGGATGCCAGGAGAACGCTACCTGCCCCAATGCAGAGGGCCAACTGTAAAGTTTGGTGGAGGAGGAATAATGGTCTGGGCGTGTTTTCCATGGTTTGGGCTAGGTTCCTTAACAGGCTGGACACATGACATTTTTAACAATGCTTTTTTTTTCTAATAAAAACTAGTTCATTGCAGCCGCGGTGGAGCCCAGTTTCATAATATTACCATATATCCCAGCTGCCTGTCGTAGTTTTGAAGTAATCACACAAAACAGGTCTTATTTTAGGTCATGTTTCACCCTGCCAGCTCCTATTAGTTCTATTGAGCACCGTGGCACCAACTCTCCTTCTGAACGTTCTGATCCCAGTTTGATGTACTATGTCACAACGACAGCTTCGCTATAGTTGGCAATGATACCAGCTCACGTTGTTTATAGTTCAAATGTAAACAACACATTATTCACGGAACTCTGAGGTCGTCCCATTGTTTCCTATAGGGGAAATATAGGTATGTCTGTTTATTTTGACCAATATCTCCCAATGTGTATATTTACATTTTTTTTTTCTTCAATTCGGACACCATGCTAATCATGAGAATCTCCTCTTTCGAATGATGTAAGTCTGGGCAGTGTATCTCGTTGTCGTCAAACGCTAGACCAGAAATAGTCCGAAGTTTCCATTCCCCCCCCCCCCCCCCCCCCCCCCCCTACTTCCTCATTATGCAGACATAAGCACACTTGGCACCATTGAGGTGCGGATGTTTACTTTCTACACAAGTTATTTTTCAGTTTTGTCCTAAGAACAGATTGTAGTGGTAAAATAAGAAGGGATACATTTTTTGGTGCCATTTAGGCTAAATGGAATTCTAAGCTTCACTCCAGCCAAAACAGGCTCTGAGAACGTTCGATTCCATTCATTTGATATGGGCTCGCGCTAGTGTTCCAGTTTAGCTGCCGTTTTTCAGCCTTGGGCGAATTTTGACTCGTTCTATTGTCCAGCCTACCCTTAGTTCCAGTGAAAGGAAAACTTAACGCTACAGCATACAATGACATTCTAGACGATTCTGTGCTTCCAACTTTGTGGCAACAGTTTGGAGAAGGCCCTTTCCTGTGTCAGCATGACAATGCACCAGTGCACAAAGCGAGGTCCATACAGAAATGGTTTACCGAGATTGGAGTGGAAGAACTTGACTGGCCTGCACAGAGCCCTGACCTCAACCCCATCGAACACATTTGGGATGAATTGGAACACCGACTGCCAGCCAGGCCTAATCGCCCAACATCATTGTTCCCGACCTCACTAATGATCTTTTCGGCTGAATGGAAGCAAGTCCCTGCAGCAATGTTCCAACATCTAGTGGAAAGCCTTCCCAGAAGAGTGGAGGCTGTTATAACAGCAATGTTCCAACATCTAGTGGAAAGCCTTCCCAGAAGAGTGGAGGCTGTTATAACAGCAATGTTCCAACATCTAGTGGAAATCCTTCCCAGAAGAGTGGAGGCTGTTATAGCAGCAATGTTCCAACATCTAGTGGAAAGCCTTCCCAGAAGAGTGGAGGCTGTTATAACAGCAATGTTCCAACATCTAGTGGAAATCCTTCCCAGAAGAGTGGAGGCTGTTATAGCAGCAATGTTCCAACATCTAGTGGAAAGCCTTCCCAGAAGAGTAGAGGCTGTTATAGCAGCAAAGGGGGACCAACATATTAATGCCCATCATTTTGAAAGGAGATGTCCACATACTTTGTCACATAGTGTACGTATAAGTACATTTCTCAGAAATAAACTGGATTTAAAAAAAAAAAGAGAACTCATCGTTAACCTTTCGGTTAACATTTCTCCAATAATAACAAATAATTCAATGGCTGTTTTCCATGCCATATCAACAACATACTCCTCATAGGAATAAACTGGTTTCCATTTTATGCTCTTGTAAATGTACCTCCCCGTAAAAGGTCACTTATTCATTGCCTTAGTTTGGCTCTCCTACCTCAACATGGCCTTGTGGGTGTGTGTGTGTGTGTGTGTGTGTGTCTCAGCATGGGCGCTTGTGTACACCATTGTGCATCAGTGACCTTTCCACTGTAACAGATCTGTTTAAGTGCAGAGGAAGTCTAAAGTTTACGACAGGAGAATTAACAGCAGGTAGGACATCTAGCTAGTCTTCACTTAAGGGCATAGTACTGTAGGTCCAGTGGTGCTTTTCCACATGCAAGTCTGGAGTCCCTGCACCAAGCAAATATATACATACAGCTATCTGGATTAGTATCACACGTAGTATAGATACATACAGCTATCTGGATTAGTATGGTAGTGTACATACAGCTATCTGGATTAGTACCACACGTAGTATAGATACATACAGCTATCTGGATTAGTACCACACGTAGTATAGATACATACAGCTATCTGGATTAGTATGGTAGTGTACATACAGCTATCTGGATTAGTATGGTAGTGTACATACAGCTATCTGGATTAGAATGGTAGTGTACATACAGCTATGTGGATTAGTACCACACGTAGTATAGATACATACAGCTATGTGGATTAGTATGGTAGTGTACATACAGCTATGTGGATTAGTATGGTAGTGTACATACAGCTATCTGGATTAGAATGGTAGTGTACATACAGCTATCTGGATTAGAATGGTAGTGTGTGGTGAGTCAATTCTAACCCTGGTCTAGATGGGGTCTGTCACATTCCCTCCCCCTGCCTGGACCAAACCCCTGTATACATGCTGCCAGTCCAACAGCCATGTAGCAGTGCAGGCAGAGAGTCCAGAGACCCGTCCCAGAGCGCTTTGGGGAGGCAGAGAGTCCAGAGACCTGTCCCAGAGCGCTTTGGGAAGGCAGAGAGTCCAGAGACCTGTCCCAGAGCGCTTTGGGGAGGCAGAGAGACCAGAGACCCGTCCCAGAGCGCTTTGGGAGGCAGAGAGACCAGAGACCCGTCCCAGAGCGCTTTGGGGAGGCAGAGAGACCAGAGACCCGTCCCAGAGCGCTTTGGGAGGCAGAGAGACCAGAGACCCGTTCCAGAGCGCTTTGGGAAGGCAGAGAGACCAGAGACCCGTCCCAGAGCGCTTTGGGAGGCAGAGAGAGGAGTGCTGAGCGTTGCAGAGGAAAACGAAAATACATCAGATTCAATGACCCCTGCCGCCTTGTTCCCCTGCTGAGGTCAGCCGCCACAGCTCTCTCAATTCAATTTAAGGGGCTTTATTGGCATGTGAAACATGTTTACATTGCCAAAGCAAGTGAAATAAATAAACAAAAGTTAACTCTCTCGCGCTCTGTCTCTCCCTCCCTCCCTCCCTCACTTTCACCATCTCTCCCTCCCCGTGGTAACACTAGACTGAGCAGCAAGGGTCCGTTGCCATGGCAGCTGTTCCCCAGAGCCAACCGGTGTCTGTCCCGTCAGTGTGGCCTGGTGGCTCCACTGTTGTGTACATGGCACAATCCCTCTCTCTCTTTTCCAGGACCACACACAGCAGCAACACACAGAGGAGAATCAGGGTGGATGTTGGGGATAAAGATATCCTCTGTGTGCTGGATGGAGAAATGTAGAGAGGGATGGAGGGAAGAGGAGGACGGCTCCCTGGGGAGGTTCCACTTGGCATTAATTATTCAGCCCGGGAGGCAGGCAGGCAGATAGAAACAGCTTTTAACTTCAGCCTCCGTGTCTCTATTTCTGAAAGTCACAAATACGCTGCCTTCGGAAAGTATTCAGATCCTTTGACTTTTCCACATTTAATTATGTTACTACAGTCTTATTCTAAAATGTATTAAATAAAACAATATCCTAAGCATATCTACACACAATGCCACATAATGATATCACAAAGACTCGAAATTGAGCTCCGGTGCATCCTGTTTCCATTGATCATCCTTGAGATGTTTCTACAACTTGATTGGAGTCCACCTGTGGTAAATTCAATTGATTGGACATGATTTGGAAAGGCACACACCTGTCTATATAAGGTCTAACAGTTGACAGTGCATGTCAGAGCAAAAACCAAGCCGTGAGGTTGAAGGAATTGTCTTTTGAGCACAGAGGAAGGATTGTGTCTCGAGACAGATCTGGGGAAGGGTACCATGACATTTCTATAGCATTGAAGGTCCCAAGAACACAGTGGCCTCCATTCTTAAATGGAAGAAGTTTGGAACCACCAAGACTCTTCCTAGAGATGGCCACCCGGCCAAACTAAGCAATCGGGGGAGAAGGGCCTTGGACAGGGACGTGACCAAGAACCCGATGGTCACTCTGACAGAGCTCCAGAGTTACTCTGTGAAGATGGGAGAACCTTCCAGAAGGACAACCATCTCTGCAGCACTCCACCAATCTGGCATTTATGCTGGAGAGACTCAGACCATGAGAAACAAGACTCTCTGGTCTGATGAAAGCAAGATTGGCATTCAGCCAAAGAGTTCAAACATCTGGAGGAAACCTGGCACCATCCCTACCGTGAACCATGATGGTGGAAGCATCATGCTGTGGGGATGTTTTTCAGCGGCAGGGACTGGGAAAGATCGAGGGAAAGATGTACAGAGAAATCCTTGATGAAAACCTGCTTCAGAGCGCTCAACCTCAGACTGGGGCGAAGGTTTACCTTCCAACAGGACAACGACCCTAAACACACAGCCAAGACAACGCAGGAGTGGCTTTGGGACAAGTCTCTGAATGTCCTTGAGTGGCCCAGCCAGAGCCCGGACTTGAACCAGATCGAACATATCTGGAGAGACCTGAAAATAGCTGTGCAGCAATGCTCCCCATCCAAACTGACAGAGCTTGAGAGGATCTGCAGAGGGGAATGGGAGAAACTCCCCAAATACAGGTGTGCCAAGCTGTAGCTTCATACCCAAGAAGACTTGATGCTCAAATGGCTGCCAAAGGTGCTTCAACAAAGTACTGAGTAAAGGGTCTGAATACATATGAAACGTGATACTTCATTTTTTTATATTTAATACATTTCCTAAAATTTATAAAAACCTGTTTTTGCTTTGTCATTATGGGGTATCGAGTGTAGATTGATGAGGGAAAAAAGCGATTGAATTAATTTTACATTTACATTTTACATTTTAGTCATTTAGCAGACGCTCTTATCCAGAGCGACTTACAGTAGTGAATGCATACATTTCATTTCATGCATTTTTTAAATGTATTTATTTATAAAAAAAAAAAAATTGTACAAGGCTGTAATGTAACAATATGTAAATCAAAGGGGGTCTGAATACTTTAACTGCTGAATAGAGATAAAGTCTCAATTCAATGGGCTTTATTTAGATTTGTACAAAATCTTGCTACTGTGATGGCCCACTGTGGTATTTCACCTAATACAGTTGTAGTCGGAAGTTTACATATACCTTAGCCAAATACATTTAAACTCAGTTTTTCACAATTCCTGACATTTAATCCTAGTAAAAATCCCCTGTCTTAGGTCAGTTCGGATCACCACTTTATTTTAAGATTGTGAAATGTCAGAATAATAGTAGAGAGTGATTTATTTTAGCTTTTATTTCTTTCATCACATTCCCAGTGGGTCAGAAGTTTACATACACTCAATTAGTATTTGGTAGCATTGCCTTTAAATTGTTTAACTTGGGTCAAACGTGTCGGGTAGCCTTTCACAAGCTTCCCACAATAAGTTGGGTGAATTTTGGCCCGTTCCTCCTGACTGAGCTGGTGTAACTGAGTCAGGTTTGTAGGCCTCCTTGCTCGCACACGCTTTTTCAGTTCTGCCCACAAATGTTCTATAGGATTGAGGTCAGGGATTTGTGATGGAAACTCCAATACCTTGACTTTGTTGTCCTTAAGCCATTTTGCCACACCTTTGGAAGTATGCTTGGGGTCATTGTCCATTTGGAAGACCCATTTACGACCAAGCTTTAACTTCCTGACTGACGTCTTGAGATGTTGCTTCAATATATCCACATCATTTTCATGCCTTATGATGCCATCTATTCTGTGAAGTGCACCAGTCCCTCCTGCAGCAAAGCACCCCCACAACATGATGCTGCCACCCCTGTGCTTCACGGTTGGGATGGTGTTCTTTGGGTTGCAAGCCTCCCCCTTTTTCCTCCAAACATAACGTTGGTCATTATGGCCAAACAGTTCTATTTTTGTTTCATCAGACCCGAGGACATATCTCCAAAAATTACGATCTTTGTCCCCATGTGCAGTTGCAAACCGTAGTCTGGCTTTTTTATGGCGGTTTTGGAGCAGTGGCTTTTTCCTTGCTGAGCGGCCTTTCAGGTTAAGTCGATATAGGACTCGTTTTACTGTGGATATAGATACTTTTGTACCTGTTTCCTCCAGCATCTTCACAAGGTCCTTTGCTGTTGTTCTGGGATTGATTTGCACTTTTCACACCAAAGTACGTTCATCTCTAGGAGACAGAACGCGTCTCCTTCCTGAGCGGTATGACGGCTGCGTGGTCCCATGGTGTTTATACTTGCGTACTATTGTTTGTAGAGATGAACGTGGTACCTTCAGGCATTTGGAAATTGCTCCCAAGATGAACCAGATTTGTAGAGGGCTACAATTTTTTTCTGAGGTCTTGGCTGATTTCTTTTGATGTTCTCATGATGTCAAGCAAAGAGGCACCGAGTTTGAAGGTAGGCCTTGAAATACATCCACAGGTACACCTCCAATTGACTCAAATTATGTCAATTAGCCTATCAGAAGCTTCTAAAGCCAAGACATAATTTTCGGGAATTTCCCAAGCTGTTTAAAGGCACAGTCATCTTAGTGTATGTAAACTTCTGACCCACTGGAATTGTGATACAGTGAATTATAAGTGAAATAATCTGTCAGTAAACAATTGTTGGAAAAATGACTTGTGTCATGCACAAAGTAGATGTCCTACCCAACTTGCCAAAAACTATAGTTTGTTAACAATAAATTTGTGGAGTGGTTGAAAAACGTGTTTTAATAACCCCAACCTAAGTGTATGTAAACTTCAGAATTCAACTGTATATATGGGAGTTTATCAAAATTAGTTTGTTTTGAATTATTTTATGGGTCTGTGTAATCTGAGGGAAATATGTGTCTCTAATATGGTCATACATTTGGCAGGAGGTTAGAAAGTGCAGCTCAGTTTCCATCTCATTTTGTGGGCAGTGTTGCACATAGCCTGTCTTCTCTTGAGAGCCAGGTCTGCCTACGGCGGACTCTCTCAATAGCAAGGCTATGCTTGCTATTGTAAGTTTGGGTCAGTCACAGAGGTCAGGTATTCTGCCACTGTGTACTCTCTGTTTAGGGCCAAATGGCATTCTAGTTTGCTCTGTTTTTTTGTTTATTATTTCCATTGTGTCAAGTAACTACAAAAAGTACCCCTTGACTTACTCCACATTTTGTTACAGCCCAAATTCGAAATGGATTAAATATTATTTATCTACATACTAAACAACATAATGACAAGACATGTTAGATTCACCTTCGGTAATGATTATATTATATATAAACTCAGCAAAAAAAGAAACATGCCTTTTTCAGGACCCTGTCTTTCAAAGATAATTGGTAAAAATACAAATAACTTCACAGATCTTCATTGTAAAGGGTTTAAACACTGTTTCCCCATGCTTGTTCAATGAACCATAAACAATTAATGAACATGCACCTGTGGAACGGTTGTTAAGACACTAACAGCTTACAATTAAGGTCACAGTTATGAAAACTTAGGACTCTAAAGAGGCCTTTCTACTGACTCTGGGGAAAAAAACGAAAGAAAGATGCCCAGGGTCCCTGCTTATCTGCATGAACGTGCCTTAGGCATGCTGCAAGGAGGCATGAGGACTGCAGATGGCCAAGGCAAAACAAGGCAAAACATTGCAATGTTCGTACTGTGAGACGCCTAAGACAGCGCTACAGGGAGACAGGACGGACAGCTGATGGTCCTCGTAGTGGCAGACCACGTGTAACAACACCTGCACAAAGTAGTGCACTATATACTACTAAAGTAGTGCACTATATACTACTAAAGTAGTGCACTATATACTACTAAAGTAGTGCACTATATACTACTAAAGTAGTGCACTATATACTACTAAAGTAGTGCACTATATACTACTAAAGTAGTGCACTATATACTACTAAAGTAGTGCACTATATACTACTAAAGTAGTGCACTATATACTACTAAAGTAGTGCACTATATATTACCGTAATTTCCGGACTATTAAGCGCACCTGAATATAAGCCGCACCCACTGAATTAAAAAAAAAAGTATTATTTTGAACATAAATAAGCCGCACATGTCTATAAGCTGCAGGTGCCTACCGGTACATTGAAACAAATGAACTTTACACAGGCTTTAACGAAACACGGCTTGTAACAAAAATAAATAGGCTTTAACGAAACACGGCTTGTAACAAAAAATAAAAAAATAGCAGTAAGCTTTAGTTGTCTTTTTGCACTGAGTCAATTCCTCACGCTGCTGTTTCTAACGTCTTATCATCGACTCATTAAGACCAAGCTCCCATGCAGCAGCTCTATTTCCTTTTCCAACAGCCAGATCAATCACCTTCAACTTGAAAGCTGCATCATATGCATTTCTCCGTGTCTTTGCCATGATGAGGGTGACAAAATGACTACTGTAATCAGAATGATGGGAAGTTTGAGAGCGCTCGATTTAATCTAAACAGTAAAAAAAAAAGTTGTTTGACGTTAACCCGTTCGGCAATTTCATTGGTCTAATGAAAGCTTCATGCCGCCAAAAAACTGAGCACGTCACAGAATGTGTTTAAAAAAAAAAATTAAAAAAAAATGTAAGCGGGAAAAATCCATATATTAGCCGCGTCATTGTTTAAGCCGCGAGGTTCAAAGCTGGGAAAAAAGTTGCGGCTTATAGTCCGGAATTTACGGTGACGGGTTCTTCCACAGCAGTGTTTTAGATGTAAGAACAGATCTATGTGATGGGCTGTCTGTCTGTCTGTCTGTCTGGCTGGGATAGCCTCATTACCTTGTCTAATGTATTTAACCAGTAAATAAACCCTGATTGTAGGGTCAGGCTAAAGGCTGGGATGGGGCTAATTGGTTAATGCTTTGAGAGGCATGGCCACTCACATCACATAGCAGACACACACACCCTCACATCGCATAGCAGACACACACACACCCTCACATCGCATAGCAGACACACACACACACACTTCAACAAGATATTCACCTCTATCAGGGGATGGTTCAGCAGCTCAATAACACAGTTAGTCCACTTTCAAAACACCACTGTGACACTCTCACACTGCCTTCCCATGCATTGTGTGTGTTTGTCCCATACAGTGTTACGACAGGGAAGCGGTGACGCCGTGACGACAGGGAAGCGGTGACGCCGTGACGACAGGGAAGCGGTGACGCCGTGACGACAGGGAAGCCGTGACGTCAGGGAAGCCGTGACGCCGTGACGTCAGGGAAGCGGTGACGTCAGGGAAGCGGTGACGTCAGGGAAGCGGTGACGCGGTGACGTCAGGGAAGCGGTGACGTCAGGGAAGCGGTGACGCGGTGACGTCAGGGAAGCGGTGACGACAGGGAAGCGGTGACGCTGTGAAGCCTGGCTTCTCTTGATTATGCCCACTATCAATAACATCTGACCTGTGTGATCAATACAGGAGCTGTGTGATCAATACAGGAGCTGTGTGATCAATACAGGAGCTGTGTGATCAATACAGGAGCTGTGTGATCAATACAGGAGCTGTGTGATCAATACAGGAGCTGTGTGTAAAGAAACACAAGTCCCTCTCCCCACACACCCCTCTTCCCGTCTCAACGCTCACGCCATAGCACAGAAGCTCAATTCTAAGGCTTCGATCAGCCGCTGACAATCCATTCTTTCGTTCCGTGTTCTAGTACATTTCTTTCGTTCTTCGTTGTTTATAATAAGAGCTCCCAGCCCCTCTATCCCACAACTTTTGTTCTGACGGACAAAGAGCAGATAGGAAATAACAGTGTTGTTTGACGGTGTTGTAAAGAACTGAGAACACATTAAAACAGATAAAGGAAGGGCAGCTCTGCCCGAGGTTGGCTGTAGAATATGAATGTGACTGACTGCCCACTGATGTTATAGACTGTATCCCCGCACGCACACCCAGCTCAAAAGACCATCGTTCTCAGAAGACGGTACGCAGGCACAAAAAGACACACGGCGTAGACTTACGTGAGCTGACTTGATCAACATACTGGGGCAGGTAGGGAGCCCACAGGTCGATGGTGTCCTTCCTGCCTGACTGACCAATCCTCCGCAGCTCAGCCAGGAGCAGGGCCTGGGCAGCCTCTCTCACCTAGTGGAGGAAGCCCCAGGACATTAACATCAGCAGCTAACAGAGACATCCCAACAGGTAATAATCCTGTCAGTCTCTCAGGGCGTACGCTGGTGGACAGACAGGTTATGGAAGCTAATAAAACAATATATGTCATTTAGCAGACACTTTTATTCCAAATCGCCTTAAAAATGTAAAATGTGTGCAGACATTTTCAAATGGGTGGCCCCAGCGGGAATCGCACCAACAACCCTTGGAGTTTGCTGGAGCAAGACAGGACGGTTTCCAGTATGAGGGAACGGTAATAGAGTGAACAGGAGAGGAGGGAGAGGGAATAGAGTGAACAGGAGAGGAGGGAGAGGGAATAGAGTGAACAGGAGAGGAGGGAGAGGGAATAGAGTGAACAGGAGAGGAGGGAGAGGGAATAGAGTGAACAGGAGAGGAGGGAGAGGGAATAGAGTGAACAGGAGAGGAGGGACTTTCGAAACCGAGAGCCCCTGTCCCTGGCCCCTCACCCAGCTCCACTAACCCTGGCCCCTCACCCAGCCCCACTAACCCTGGCCCCTCACCCAGCTCCACTAACCCTGGCCCCTCACCCAGCTCCACTAACCCTGGCCCTCACCCAGCTCCACTAACCCTGGCCCTCACCCAGCTCCACTAACCCTGGCCCTCACCCAGCTCCACTAACCCTGGCCCCCTCACCCAGCTCCACTAACCCTGGCCCCTCACCCAGCCCCACTAACCCTGGCCCTCACCCAGCTCCACTAACCCTGGCCCCCTCACCCAGCTCCACTAACCCTGGCCCCTCACCCAGCTCCACTAACCCTGGCCCCTCACCCAGCTCCACTAACCCTGGCCCCTCACCCAGCCCCACTAACCCTGGCCCTCACCCAGCTCCACTAACCCTGGCCCTCACCCAGCCCCACTAACCCTGGCCCCCTCACCCAGCTCCACTAACCCTGGCCCCTCACCCAGCTCCACTAACCCTGGCCCTCACCCAGCTCCACTAACCCTGGCCCTCACCCAGCTCCACTAACCCTGGCCCCCTCACCCAGCTCCACTAACCCTGGCCCTCACCCAGCTCCACTAACCCTGGCCCCCTCACCCAGCCCCACTAACCCTGGCCCCTCACCCAGCCCCACTAACCCTGGCCCCCTCACCCAGCCCCACTAACCCTGGCCCCTCACCCAGCTCCACTAACCCTGGCCCTCACCCAGCTCCACTAACCCTGGCCCCTCACCCAGCTCCACTAACCCTGGCCCCTCACCCAGCTCCACTAACCCTGGCCCCTCACCCAGCTCCACTAACCCTGGCCCTCACCCAGCCCCACTAACCCTGCCCCTCACCCAGCCCCACTAACCCTGGCCCTCACCCAGCCCCACTAACCCTGACCCTCACCCAGCTCCACTAACCCTGGCCCTCACCCAGCTCCACTAACCCTGGCCTGTCCCTCTTATTCTGTCTACCAGAGTGTTTACGTTGAAATAGAATGATTTGAAATATTTCTATAGTGCATTACCTCCAGACAGCGGTCCTGCCAGCGGCGCGCCAACATCTCCAGTAGAGGTGGTCTGAACTTGTCCAGGCCCAGCAGGTCAGGTAGCATCACACAGTGCATAGCAGCCAGCTGGCTCCAACCTGCAGGGGTTAAAATAGCAGCCGCAAGGTCACACAGAGCGACACAGTGACCTAGGGGCAGGGGTTATAACAGCAGTCACAGAGCGACACAGTGACCTAGGGGCAGGGGTTATAACAGTAGTCACAGAGCGACACAGTGACCTAGGGGCAGGGGTTATAACAGTAGTCACAGAGCGACACAGTGACCTATGGGCAGGGGTTATAACAGTAGTCACAGAGCGACACAGTGACCTATGGGCAGGGGTTATAACAGCAGTCACAGAGCGACACAGTGACCTAGGGGCAGGGGTTATAACAGTAGTCACAGAGCGACACAGTGACCTAGGGGCAGGGGTTATAACAGCAGTCACAGAGCGACACAGTGACCTAGGGTAGTAGACAGGCACACCAAATATTCAATCTCGTTCACACCCATACACACACCAACTACACACACACACACTTTCACATCCAAACAACCGTTCACGGGCGCATTTAAAAAGAAAAGAGAGAGAAAAAAAAGAGACAATATTTGGAAGCTCCTAGAAGCTTCAGACAGTCGTATGAAGCAACACCTAGGAAGCAACAGGAGCTTGTGGACAATCTGAATCACTTTGAATGTTATCAAAAATAACATATGAATGCAGAAGAGCGTATTTAATATCCAACAATGGTATGCATCCTATTCACATATATCATATAAATATATGGTTTGGGATTAAATCTTGCCGATTTGGGGGATGCACAGCATACAAAATGTATTTGTATATGAACGTCGTATGGTAGAATCCAGTGCTGCCCCATACAATAAGTACTTACCTTCATTTCAGTGTGGTTCTGTTATGTATAACGCTAATGAAACAGTATTTACACTGCCTTCACAAAGTACTGATAACGCTTGACTTATTCCACATTTTGTTGTGTTACAGCCTGAATTCAACATGGATTAAATGTATATGTTTTTTTTCCCCTCTCACCTTGCTACACACAATACCCCTATAATGACAAAGTGAAAAAATAAGTTTAGAAATGTTTGCAAATTTATGGAAAATGAAATACAGAAATCTCATTTAAATAAGTATTCACACCTCTTTGCTATGACACTCCAAATTCAGCTCAGGTGCATCCAATTTCCTTTGATCATCCATGAGATGTTGCTACAACTTGATTGGAGTCCATTTGTTCCAAATGTAATGGTTTTGGACATTCTTTAGAAAGAAACACACAGGTCTATATAAGGTGCCACAGATGACAGTTCATGTCAGAGCAGAATCTATACCAAGTCCAAGGAACTGTCCGGAGATCTCCAAGATAGAATTGTGATGAGGCATATATCTGGGGAAGGGTATAAAACAACGTTTCCAAGAGCACAGAGGTCGCCATCATTGGGAAATAATATGGAATTAGCCAGACTCTGCCTAGAGCTGGCCGTCCAATCAAACTAAGCAACCGAGCAAGAAAGACCTTGGTCAGAGAAGTGACCAAGAACACAATGACAACTCTGACAGAACTACAGAGTTCCTTGGCTGAGATGAGAGAACCTGCCAGAAGGACAACAGTCTCTACAGCACTTCACCAGTCTGGGCTTTATGGGAGAGTGGCCAAATGGAAGCCACTCCTGAGAAAAAGGCATATGACAGCACGCCTGGAGTTTGCAAAAAAAAGGCACAAGAAAAACTCCGAGCATGAGGCAAAAGATTCTGCGGTCTGATGAGACAAAAACTGAGCTCTTTGGCCTCAAAGCAAAGCGCTTTGTCTGGAGAAAACCAGGCACAGCTCATCACCCGTCTAACACCATCCCTACCGTGAAGCATGGTGGTGGCAGCATCATGCTCTGGAGAAAACCGGGCACAGCTCATCACCCGTCTAACACCATCCCTACCGTGAAGCATGGTGGTGGCAGCATCATGCTCTGGAGAAAACCAGGCACAGCCCATCACCCGTCTAACACCATCCCTACCGTGAAGCATGGTGGTGGCAGCATCATGCTATGGGGATGCTTTTCAGCTGCAGGGACTGGGGAGACTGGTTAAGGATAGATGGGACAATGAATGGAGCCAGGCAAGTCCTTGATGAGAACCTGCGTCACAATGACCCCAAGCATACAGACAAAGCAACGCTGGAATGGCTTCAGAGCAAGAATGTGAAAGTCTGAGTGGACCAGCCAAAGCCCAGACTGAAAAATCGGTGGAAATACTTGAAGATTGCAGTTCACCGCCAATCCCCATCTAACTTAACAGAGCTTGAGAAAACCTGCAAGGAAGAATGGGAGAAAATCCCCCAATCCAGATGTGCAAAGCTGATACAGACATACCCAAGACGACTCAAAGCTGTAGTTGCCACCAAAAGTGCTGGTACAAATTATTGACTCAGGGGTGTGAATACTTATGTACATTACATATTTCTAAAAACATGTTTTCATTGTCATTATGGGGTAAAATCAATTTCAAATTAAATCCATTTTGAATTCAGGCTGTAACATGTGGAATAAGGGGTATGAATATTTTCTGAAGGAACTGTATTTACTCACTATAGAATTCAACAAAATGTCAGGGGCATCTATGTCACTATCTTTGTAAAATGAATAATGTATTATTTAATTAATCAAAGGCTTCGAGATAAAAAATTACAACATATATTTAAAAAAATAATAATTGCAACAAACAATTGTTTAATAATTTGCCAATATAGCGTTGGATCTGCCTTTTGGTAAAGAATTAAAGGCCACTAAGGAGAATAAAGCAACAATCTGTTGCACTGCAAATATCAGTGAACATGCTCGCCTATTTAGATTCTTCAGAGAAAATGTTAGATCCTTTTAAAAATGTTATTTATCCTGAAAGTGTATGTTTCTGTGAATCTATTGAATTAACATGAAAATCTATGTTCTCTGGTGATTAAAGGAGAAAACGAAAACCACATTTTAGTTTTCCTATTTTAACAAAAATCTAAATTGTTTAGATCATTTAAAAAAATACAACTGGAAAAATGGTACTACAAATCCAGCTGAAAAATACAACTTGAAATTCAGCACTACATAAAAGAGAGAACAAAAAAGCCAAGCGGGTCCCTGTGACTCAGCTGGAGGTGTTGCTTGTGTTTTCTGGTAGTGTTCTCTCCCAGGCGGAAAGAGCATGCACACACAGTACATACACAGTGACATCTGGAACCGTATTCACAAAGCATCCAGTTGCCTTAATCATTAGGATTTATAAAAGGCAGCAAAAAAAAAAAAAAACTCAGACGCATTGTGAATATAGGTCCTGTAAGGAAAGACTGACAGACTTGGGACAATCACCAGGACAAAAAGACACGGACCAGAACAGACAGACTGAACATGACCGAGATGGGGCACTATTTGGACCAAGGGGAAGATGAGCGCATTGCAGATGAGGGGAGAGAGAGAGAAACAGAGAGAATTGAAACTGAGAGAGAGAAAGAAAGATGAAGATAGAGAGAGTATATAGTTTAGAGGGCAATGTTGTCAGGGGTTGGTTGTACCTTCGTTGACTGAGGGACAATGGAAAGCAGCAGGACCTGGGGGAAAAGCCCCAGTGCCAGGAGTGGTAGTACTGGTAGTAGCAGCAACAGCAGCGGCTTGCAGAGGAAATGAAAGATCAGTCAAGAGGAAAAAAGAAAAGAAAAACAAGGACTCCACAGTTTCAGGAGAACAGCAGAAACAGCAGTTAGTAAAAGAGAGATGAAGCAAACAGAGAACCACAGAGTTTGGTTAGGGAGTTAAAGGTTTCAGACGCTTTTCTAGCAAATTTATGTAAATATCAACAAAAACTATTTTGTTGCAGCGATTTCATTTTAGTTTTAAAAAGGTGAATTGTTTTTTTAAAATCAAATTATTATTACAGAGCTAGGTTCGAGCATTTGAAACCTTTTCAATTTACTTCAGCCCAAACATGTAATTATTTTTATGTCATGACTCATCTAAATGTTGCGGTTTATAAAACAAATGCCGTATTTATTTAATAAAACATAATACATTACTTCTTGTGACAAAAACAAGTACGCAGTACCAGTCAAAAGTTTGGACACACCTACTCATTAAATGATTTTTCTTTATATTTTCTACATTGCATAATAATAGTGAAGACATCAAAACTATGAAATAACACATATGGAATCATGTCGTAACCAAAAAGTGTCAAAAAGCCACCCTTTGCCTTAATGACAGCTTTGCACACTCTTGGCATTCTCTCAACCAGCTTCACCTGGAATGCTTTTCCAACAGTCTTGAATGAGTTCCCACATATGCTGAGTACTTGATGGCTGCTTTTCCTTCACTCTGCGGTCCGACTCATCCCAAACCATCTCAATTGGGTTGAGGTCGGGTGATTGTGGAGGCCAGGTCATCTGATGCAGCACTACATTACTCTCCTTCTTGGTCAAATAGCCTTACACAGCCTAGAGGTGTGTTTTGGGTCATTGTCGTGTTGAAAAACAAATGATATCCCATCTGGTCTGGGCTTAGTGGGACTGGCATATTGCTGCAGAATGCTGTGGTTGCCATGCTGGTTAAGTGTGCCTTGAATTCTAAATAAATCACTGACAGTGTCACCAGCGAAGCACCATCACACCTCCTCCTCCATGCTTCACGGTGGGAACCACACATGCCGAGAACATCCGTTCACCTACTCCGCGACTCACAAAGACACGGCAGTTGGAACCAAAAATCTCAAATTTGGACTCATCAGACCAAAGGACAAATTTCCACCGGTCTAATGTCCGTTGTTCCTGTTCCTTGGCCCAAGCAAGTGTCTTCCTCTTATGGGTGTCCTTTAGTAGTGGTTTCTTAGCAGCAATTTGACCATGAAGGCCTAATTCACACAGTCTCCTCTGAACAGTTGATGTTGAGATGTGTCTGTTTCTTGAACTCTGTGAAGCATTTATTTGGGCTGCAATTTCTGAGGTTGGTAACTCTAATGAACTTATCCTCTGCAGCAGAGGTAACTCTGGGTCTTCCATTCCTGTGCCGGTCCTCATGAGAGACAGTTTCATCATAGCCCCTGATGGTATTTGCGACTGCACTAGAAAAAACGTTCAAAGATCTAATTGAAATGCATTCCAGGTGACTACGTTATGAAGCTGGTTGAGAGAATTCAAAGAGGGTGCAAAGCTGTCATCAAGGCAAAGGGTGGCTACATTGAATAATCTCAAATATGAAATATATTTTGATTTGTTTAACACTTTTTTAGTTACTACATGCTTCCATGTGGGTTATTTCATAGTTGTACTGTCTTCACTATTATTATACAATATAGAATATAGTGAAAATAAAGAAAAACCCTTGAATGAGTCGGTGTGACCAAACCTTTGACTGGTACTGCATGTGTTGAAACGTTTTAAATCCCCAGATTGAGAGACCAGAGAAACAATAAAGTATATCAGATGAGAAACAGAACAGACGTTTCCAAAAGACATTTGTATTGTCAGCCACATGTCATATATATATATATATATATATATATATATATATATATATATATATATATATATATATATATATATATATATATATATATATATATATATATATACACACACACACACACAAGGTGGGAGAGTTCAGTGGGAAAAAACGTGTTTTGTTTTCAAACCAGCGAGTTAGGAGGAGGATGGGTTTAGGCCATGTTATATCAACTAGGAAGATGGGTGGTGGTGGCACAAACGTGTCATGTGTGACTTGGGAGTCCCACCTGGCTCTGTGGTTTCCCCACTGAACACTCCCTAGAGAGGAGCAGAGCGGAGGAAGGCGAGTGCGAGACAGGGCTGGGGGGCCCAAGAGAGGGGCGAGGGCTGGGGGGCCCAAGAGAGGGGCGAGGGCTGGGGGGCCCAAGAGAGAGGAGAGGGCTGGATCCCAGAGAGAGGAGAGGGCTGGGTCCCAGAGAGAGGAGAGGGCTGGGTCCCAGAGAGAGGGGAGGGCTGGGTCCCAGAGAGAGGGGAGGGCTGGGTCCCAGAGAGAGGGGAGGGCTGGGTCCCAGAGAGAGGGGAGGGCTGGGTCCCAGAGAGAGGGGAGGGCTGGGGCCCAGAGAGAGGAGAGGGCTGGGGCCCAGAGAGAGGTGAGGGCTGGGTCCCAGAGAGAGGAGAGGGCTGGGGCCCAGAGAGAGGTGAGGGCCTTTGGCGAGCAGGCACCCCCAGGCAGAGAGAAAGCTCAAGCCATGCAGACAGTGAATGACACCAGGAGGAGAGGGAGAGGAGTGGCAAGGCCAGCAAGAGGAGGAGAGGCGAGCGAGAGGAGGAGGAGAGGGAAAGGCTGGCAGACTGATAGCAGGTTGTCAGTGTCAGAGGAGTGAGGGGGGAAAATCTTTACCAAAATATAATACAGGGGGAAAAAATTACCATGTGACATTGCCATAGAGACTAGAGGTCGACCGATTAATCGGAATGGCCGATTAATTAGGGCCGAAATCAAGTTTTCATAACAATCGGTAATCGGTATTTTTGGACACCGATTTGCCAATGTTTTAATTTTTTTTTATTTAACTAGGCAAGTCAGTTAAGAACAAATTCTTATTTACAATGACGGCCTACCGGGTTAGCTGCCTTGTTCAGGGGCAGAACAACAGATTTTTACCTTGTCAGCTCGGGGATTCGTTTTTGCAACCTTCCGGTTACTAGCCCAACGCTCTAACCACCTGCCGTACATTGCACTCCACGAGGAGCCTGCGTGGCAGGCTGACTACCTGTTACGTGAGTGCAGCAAGAAGCCAATGTAAATTGCTAGCTAGCATTAAACTTACCTTAACATAATCACTAGTTAACTACACATGGTTGATGATATGACTAGTTTCTCTAGCGGGTCCTGCGTTGCATATAATCTGCGGTGCCTGTTAATTTCTCATTGAATCACAGCCTACTTCACCAAACAGGTGATGATTTAACAAGCGTTTTTGCGAAAAAAGCACTGTCGTTGCACCAATGTACCCAACCATAAACATCAATGCCTTTCTTTAAAATCAATACACAAGTATATATATTTAAACCTGCATATTTAGTTAATATTGCCTGCTAACATGAATTTCTTATAACTAGGGAAATTGTGTCACTTTTCTTGCGTTCCGTGCAAGCAGTCTGGGTATATGCAGCAGTCTGGGCCGCCTGGCTCATTGCGAACTGTGTGAAGTACATTTATTCCTAACAAAGACCGTAATTAATTATGACATAACATTGAAAGTTGTACAATGTAACAGGAATATTTAGACTTAGGGATGCCACCCGTTAGATAAAATACGGAACGGTTCCGTATTTCACTGAAAGAATAAACATTTTGTTTTCGAAATGATAGTTTCCGGATTCGACCATTTTAATGACCAAAGGCTCGTATTTCTGTGTGTTTATTATATTATAATTAAGTCTATGATTTGATAGAGCAGTCTGACTGAGCGATGGTAGGCACCAGCAGGCTCGTAAGCATTCATTCAAACAGCACTTTCGTGCATTTGCCAGCAGCTCTTCGCAATGCTTCAAGCATTGAACTGTTTATGACTTCAAGCCTATCAACTCCCAAGATTAGGCTGGTGTACGATGTGAAATGGCTAGCTAGTTAGCGGGGTGCGCGCTAATAGCGTTTCAAATGTCACTCGCTCTGAGACTTGGAGTAGTTGTTCCCCTTGCTCTGCATGGGTAACGCTGCTTCGAGGGTGGCTGTTGTCGATGTGTTCCTGGTTCGAGCCCAGGTAGGAGCGAGGAGAGGGACGGAAGCTATACTGTTACACTGGCAATACTAAAGTGCCTATAAGAACATCCAATAGTCAAAGGTATATGAAATACAAATCGTATAGAGAGAAATAGTCCTATAATTCCTATAATAACTTCAACCTAAAACTTCTTACCTGGGAATATTGAAGACTCATGTTAAAAGGATCACCAGCTTTCATATGTTCTGAGCAAGGAACTTAAATGTGGCACATATTGCACTTTTACTTTCTTCTCCAACACTTTGTTTTTGCATTAATTAAACCAAATTGAACATGTTTCATTATTTATTTGAGGCTAAATTGATTTTATTGATGTATTTATTATATTAAGTTAAAATAAGTGTTCATTCAGTATTGTTGTAATTGTCATTATTACAAATAAATTACCAACAAATTATTTAAAAAAAGTGTAAATATATATATATATATATATAAATATATAAATATATATATATATATATATATATATATATATATATATATATATATATATATATATATATATATATATATATATATAAAAATAAAAAATATTTATAATAATAATAATTTAAAAAAAATATTATAAAAATAATAATAAAAAAATAAAATCAAAAACATCGGCCGATTAATCGTTTTTTTTGTGGGTCCTCTAATAATCGGTATCGTCGTTGAAAAATCATAATCGGTCGACCTCTAATAGAGACCAAAGAATTAAGATTGTCAAAGTAAATTATGGAAGTAACTGATAATTATAATACTAATTGTCTTACATGTCGTTTAATGTGAAAAGACCTTGTCAGTTGGTCAACCAGTTTTATCTAGTTGGTCAACCAGTTTTATCTAGTTGGTTAACCAGTTTTATCTAGTTGGTTAACCAGTTTTATCTAGTTGGTTAACCAGTTTTATCTAGTTGGTTAACCAGTTTTATCTAGTTGGTTAACCAGTTTTATCTAGTTGGTTAACCAGTTTTATCTAGTTGGTTAACCAGTTTTATCTAGTTGGTCAACCAGTTTTATCTAGTTGGTTAACCAGTTTTATCTAGTTGGTTAACCAGTTTTATCTAGTTGGTTAACCAGTTTTATCTAGTTGGTTAACCAGTTTTATCTAGTTGGTTAACCAGTTTTATCTAGTTGGTTAACCAGTTTTATCTAGTTGGTTAACCAGTTTTATCTAGTTGGTTAACCAGTTTTATCTAGTTGGTTAACCAGTTTTATCTAGTTGGTTAACCAGTTTTATCTAGTTGGTTAACCAGTTTTATCTAGTTGGTTAACCAGTTTTATCTAGTTGGTTAACCAGTTTTATCTAGTTGGTTAACCAGTTTTATCTAGTTGGTTAGCTGTAAAGATGAGCTGTCGATCTCATCAGATCCCCCCTTTTTAAATCAAACCAGGTACCTGGCTTTTCAGGATGAAGTCAAACACACAATACTGCAATAAATGTACATTTGGATTAATGTAATTAAAATTAAAAAGGCATTGCAGAAACGCATATTGAATGTTCTTTTTGTTGTTGTTGTTGCCGTGCGCGAATAAAGCCGTTTAAGAATAAATCCTATGAAGCAGTAGAAGTAAGTCTTTCTCCAGTCCAACTGCAGTTGCCATCATAAGACACGAGAGACATGATCATGGATTCTCCCTCCCCTCCCCTCCCCTCCCTCCCTCCAAGCCCTTCATGTTCCTTAATGACTGTATGACAGCCTGAGAAAGCATTACTTTCTCCAAATCCCTCTCTTTTAACAAGTTGTTGCTGCTACGGCGCTCACCATGCTGTTCAAAACACTTACAAAAGTGTTCCAAATTGGACGCTATTCCCTTTATAGTGCACTACTTTTGTATTTATAGTTATAGGGGAATCGGGTACCATTTGGAACGGAGCCTGTGCCTTTATCTTGGCACCAGATTTAAAAGAACGACTCCATTAAAGAAGACTTAATGATACAACTGTGGAACAGTTTTCAAACAATGCATTCAGATCAATAGAGCAGGAAACCAGAGAAGAAGAAAAAAAACTCCACGCTTTGAGTAACTTTCATTATCTCCTCAAAACCAAAAGAACCATTGAGAATCAATAGCCACTATATACAGTAGGAATCATTATTATTCACCCTCCCCACCCTCCCCTTGAATCTCTTCACATTATGTGGTGTTACAAAGCGGGATTGAAATAGATTTAATTGTGGTTTTTTTTTGTTTTTTGTCATTGATCTATACAAAATACTAAATAATCTCAAAGTGAAGAAGAAAAAAAAAATTCTATACAAAATCCTAGAGGACGACCTGCTTCCTTCTGCTTTACACCAGACAGGAAATCACCTTTCAGCAGGAAAAGAACCTATAACACAAGGCTAAATCTACATGATAGGTGCAGTTCAGATGCAGAAGTAGAGTAAAATGCCTTTCTTGACAACTCAAAACCCAACAACGCAATAATCAATAACAATGTAATACTAGAGAAAAAACACGAGAAGTAAGAATATGAAATACACAATAAAGTAAGAAAGTAAGCAGGAAAGATTTAAAAAGTCAGATCCAATACCACGTAGATATGTACAGGGGGAAGGAGACAGGGATACTGGAGTGATGGAGGTAGATATGTATAGGGGGAAGGGATACTGGAGTGATGGAGGTAGATATGTATAGGGGGAAGGTGACAGGGATACTGGAGTGATGGAGGTAGATATGTATAGGGGGAAGGGATACTGGAGTGATGGAGGTAGATATGTATAGGGGACAGGGATACTGGAGTGATGGAGGTAGATATGTATAGGGGGAAGGGATACTGGAGTGATGGAGGTAGATATGTATAGGGGGAAGGGGACAGGGATACTGGAGTGATGGAGGTAGATATGTATAGGGGGAAGGAGACAGGGATACCGGAGAGATGGAGGTAGATATGTATAGGGGACAGGGATACTGGAGTGATGGAGGTAGATATGTATAGGGGACAGGGATACTGTAGTGATGGAGGTAGATATGTATAGGGGGAAGGAGACAGGGATACTGTAGTGATGGAGGTAGATATGTATAGGGGGAAGGGATTAGGGATACTGGAGTGATGGAGGTAGATATGTATAGGGGGAAGGAGACAGGGATACCGGAGAGATGGAGGTAGATATGTATAGGGGACAGGGATACTAGAGTGATGGAGGTAGATATGTGTAGGGGGAAGGGGACAGGGACACTGGAGTGATGGAGGTAGATATGTATAGGGGACAGGGATACTGGAGTGATGGAGGTAGATATGTATAGGGGGAAGGGGACAGGGATACCGGAGAGATGGAGATAGATATGTATAGGGGACAGGGATACTGGAGTGATGGAGGTAGATATGTATAGGGGACAGGGATACTGGAGTGATGGAGGTAGATATGTATAGGGGACAGGGATACTGGAGTGATGGAGGTAGATATGTATAGGTGACAGGGATACTGGAGTGATGGAGGTAGATATGTATAGGGGACAGGGATACTGGAGTGATGGAGGTAGATATGTATAGGGGACAGGGATACTGGAGTGATGGAGGTAGATATGTATAGGGGACAGGGATACTGGAGGGATGGAGGTAGATATGTATAGGGGACAGGGATACTAGAGTGATGGAGGTAGATATGTGTAGGGGGAAGGGGACAGGGATACTGGAGTGATGGAGGTAGATATGTATAGGGAGAAGGAGACAGGGATACTGGAGTGATGGAGGTAGATATGTATAGGGGACAGGGATACTGGAGTGATGGAGGTAGATATGTATAGGGGACAGGGATACTGGAGTGATGGAGGTAGATATGTATAGGGGACAGGGATACTGGAGTGATGGAGGTAGATATGTATAGGGGACAGGGATACTGGAGTGATGGAGGTAGATATGTATAGGGGACAGGGATACTGGAGTGATGGAGGTAGATATGTATAGGGGACAGGGATACTGGAGTGATGGAGGTAGATATGTATAGGGGACAGGGATACTGGAGTGATGGAGGTAGATATGTATAGGGGGAAGGGGACAGGGATACCGGAGAGATGGAGGTAGATATGTGTAGGGGGAAGGGGACAGGGATACTGGAATGATGGAGGTAGATATGTATAGGGGACAGGGATACTGGAGTGATGGAGGTAGATATGTATAGGGGGAAGGAGACAGGGATACTGGAGTGATGGAGGTAGATATGTATAGGAGACAGGGATACTGGAATGATGGAGGTAGATATGTATAGGGGGAAGGAGACAGGGATACCGGAGAGATGGAGGTAGATATGTATAGGGGACAGGGATACTGGAGTGATGGAGGTAGATATGTATAGGGGACAGGGATACTAGAGTGATGGAGGTAGATATGTGTAGGGGGAAGGGGACAGGGACACTGGAGTGATGGAGGTAGATATGTATAGGGGACAGGGATACTGGAGTGATGGAGGTAGATATGTATAGGGGGAAGGGGACAGGGATACTGGAGTGATGGAGGTAGATATGTATAGGGGACAGGGATACTGGAGTGATGGAGGTAGATATGTATAGGGGACAGGGATACTGGAGTGATGGAGGTAGATATGTATAGGGGACAGGGATACTGGAGTGATGGAGGTAGATATGTATAGGGGACAGGGATACTGGAGTGATGGAGGTAGATATGTATAGGGGACAGGGATACTGGAGTGATGGAGGTAGATATGTATAGGGGACAGGGATACTGGAGTGATGGAGGTAGATATGTATAGGGGACAGGGATACTGGAGTGATGGAGGTAGATATGTATAGGGGGAAGGGGACAGGGATACCGGAGAGATGGAGGTAGATATGTGTAGGGGGAAGGGGACAGGGATACTGGAATGATGGAGGTAGATATGTATAGGGGACAGGGATACTGGAGTGATGGAGGTAGATATGTATAGGGGACAGGGATACTGGAGTGATGGAGGTAGATATGTATAGGGGGAAGGAGACAGGGATACTGGAGTGATGGAGGTAGATATGTATAGGGGACAGGGATGCTGGAGTGATGGAGGTAGATATGTATAGGGGGAAGGAGACAGGGATACCGGAGAGATGGAGGTAGATATGTATAGGGGACAGGGATACTGGAGTGATGGAGGTAGATATGTATAGGGGACAGGGATACTAGAGTGATGGAGGTAGATATGTGTAGGGGGAAGGGGACAGGGACACTGGAGTGATGGAGGTAGATATGTATAGGGGACAGGGATACTGGAGTGATGGAGGTAGATATGTATAGGGGACAGGGATACTGGAGTGATGGAGGTAGATATGTATAGGGGACAGGGATACTAGAGTGATGGAGGTAGATATGTGTAGGGGGAAGGGGACAGGGATACTGGAGTGATGGAGGTAGATATGTATAGGGAGAAGGAGACAGGGATACTGGAGTGATGGAGGTAGATATGTATAGGGGACAGGGATACTGGAGTGATGGAGGTAGATATGTATAGGGGACAGGGATACTGGAGTGATGGAGGTAGATATGTATAGGGGACAGGGATACTGGAGTGATGGAGGTAGATATGTATAGGGGACAGGGATACTGGAGTGATGGAGGTAGATATGTATAGGAGACAGGGATACTGGAGTGATGGAGGTAGATATGTATAGGGGACAGGGATACTGGAGTGATGGAGGTAGATATGTATAGGGGACAGGGATACTGGAGTGATGGCGGTAGATATGTATAGGGGGAAGGGGACAGGGATACTGGAGTGATGGAGGTAGATATGTATAGGGGACAGGGATACTGGAGTGATGGAGGTAGATATGTATAGGGGACAGGGATACTGGAGTGATGGAGGTAGATATGTATAGGGGGAAGGGGACAGGGATACTGGAGTGATGGAGGTAGATATGTATAGGGGGAAGGGGACAGGGATACTGGAGTGATGGAGGTAAATATGTATAGGGGGAAGGAGACAGGGATACTGGAGTGATGGAGGTAGATATGTATAGGGGACAGGGATACTGGAGTGATGGAGGTAGATATGTATAGGGGACAGGGATACTGGAGTGATGGAGGTAGATATGTATAGGGGGAAGGAGACAGGGATACTGGAGTGATGGAGGTAGATATGTATAGGGGACAGGGATACTGAGTGATGGAGGTAGATATGTATAGGGGGAAGGGGACAGGGATACTGGAGTGATGGAGGTAGATATGTATAGGGGGAAGGGGACAGGGATACTGGAGTGATGGAGGTAGATATGTATAGGGGACAGGGATACTGGAGTGATGGAGGTAGATATGTATAGGGGGAAGGGGACAGGGACACTGGAGTGATGGAGGTAGATATGTATAGGGGAGCTGTAGAACCTTTTCAAGATTTGAGGGCCATTGCGAAACTTTTTCCAACCTCCTGAGTGGGGAAGAAGGCAGTGTCGCGCCTTCTTCACGGCTGTGTGTGTGTTTGGACCAGTTTAAGTCTGTAGTGACTTGGACAAAGTAACTTAAAGCTGTTTACAAGCTCCACTGCCGCCGGCATGCTCGCCCACCCCCCCGGTTTGTTTCCAGCTCCTTGCTTGTAAACAGGAAGCAAGAGTACGGAATCCTGATCTGATTTGCCGAATGGCGGACGAGGGAGGGCCTTGTACGCTTGCTTGTGGGTACAATAGCAGTGGTCTAGGACTTCATCACCCCTAGTGGCCAGCAAGCAGAAAAGCAGCCTCTGAGTGTAAGTTAACCATCTTGTTTATAGCCTTGTACAGCTCATTAAGCGCCAGCTTGTTCTGTTTTCTTATCCTGGAGGTGGAATGTAGACATACAGCAGTCACCATAACAGCTGAAGAGGTTAAAGGGTCAGCATTTGACCATCAGGTATTCCAAGACGGGAGAACAGTGGGGAATCAGCACACCAGTTGGAGTTGATGAAGAGGCAAACCCCTCCCCTCCCCTCGATATCCTCGACTCCACTGTCCTGTCTGCCTGTTGAATGGAGAATCCATCGAGCTGGATAGCCGTGGGGGGGTATCCTGTCCGAAAGCCATGTTTCAGAAAAGCTAAAAAGATTGCAGTTTGGAGAGTCCCGTTGGTAGCGAATACACGATCGGAGGTCATTCATCTTATTATCATCATCAACTGACTGGATTCCCTCCCCCCCCCCCTCTCTCTTTTCTCTAACCGTTCCTCTTCGGGAGCCCGAAAATTGGGTTGGAATTACACAAAGAGCCCAGGACAGATGAGTCGAAGTAGAACGGAGAAGAAAAAAAAATTATGAAATGAAATGTATGCATTCACTACTGTAAGTTGCTCTGGATAAGAGCGTCTGCTAAATGACTAAAATGTAAATGTAGAAGCTGGAATTGGGGTATGTAACTGCCAATCTGATGTTCAAGAGTTCTTGTCGGTTGTAAGAAATAATAGCGGATACATTTAGTTAGAACATAGTAAAAATAAATTACAAAATAATCACAAAAAAGCAAAGTTGGATCGGAGCTTGCATAACGGTGGCCATTCAGTACAGTGCCATCTAGGAGACTTACCCAGAAAGACTCACAGCTGAAATCACTGCCAAAGGTGATTCTAACATGTATAGACTCAAGGGGTTGAATACTTACCTAATCAAGGTAAATAAGTGATTTATTTTTTCATTAATATTTTTATTTTTTGTATTATTTTACATTAGAGTATTTTGAGTAGATCATAAAAAATTAAAATCCCATTTTGGATCGCAATAAAATGTGGGGGGTGAATACTAATGATAGGCAATGTATATTATGAAAATGTGGGGGGTGAATACTAATGATAGGCAATGTATATTATGAAAATGTGGGGGGTGAATACTAATGATAGGCAATGTATCGGACACAAACACAAAGAAAGAAACGTCCACTGATTCTGGGTAATAAAACGAACGGCCCTTCTGCTAAATATATATATACACATTACATGTTGGCATTGTCTATATTTTTATTCTGTTTGTTTTGTTAAATGATTTCAAGTTTGAAGTTTTTAATGTCACGTGCAAAGGTACAGTGAAATGCCTTTCTTGATAGATCTAATCAATACCAATGCAGTAATCAATACCAACGCAGTAATCAATACCAACGCAGTAATCAATACCAACGCAGTAATCAATACCAACGCTCTAATCAATACCAACGCAGTAATCAATACCAACGCAGTAATCAATACCAACGCAGTAATCAATACCAACGCTCTAATCAATACCAACGCAGTAATCAATACCAACGCAGTAATCAATACCAACGCTCTAATCAATACCAACGCTCTAATCAATACCAATGCTCTAATCAATACCAACGCAGTAATCAATACCAACGCTCTAATCAATACCAACGCAGTAATCAATACCAACGCTCTAATCAATACCAACGCTCTAATCAATACCAACGCAGTAATCAATACCAACGCAGTAATCAATACCAACGCTCTAATCAATACCAACGCTCTAATCAATACCAACGCTCTAATCAATACCAACGCTCTAATCAATACCAACGCTCTAATCAATACCAACGCAGTAATCAATACCAACGCTCTAATCAATACCAACGCTCTAATCAATACTAACGCAGTAATCAATACTAACGCAGTAATCAATACCAACGCTCTAATCAATACCAACGCAGTAATCAATACCAACGCAGTAATCAATACCAACGCTCTAATCAATACCAACGCAGTAATCAATACCAACGCTCTAATCAATACCAACGCTCTAATCAATACCAACGCAGTAATCAATACCAACGCTCTAATCAATACCAAGGCTCTAATCAATACCAAGGCAGTAATCAATACCAACGCTCTAATCAATACCAACGCTCTAATCAATACCAACGCAGTAATCAATACCAACGCTCTAATCAATACCAACGCTCTAATCAATACCAACGCAGTAATCAATACCAACGCTCTAATCAATACCAAGGCTCTAATCAATACCAAGGCAGTAATCAATACCAACGCTCTAATCAATACCAACGCTCTAATCAATACCAACGCAGTAATCAATACCAACGCTCTAATCAATACCAACGCTCTAATCAATACCAACGCAGTAATCAATACCAACGCAGTAATCAATACCAACGCAGTAATCAATACCAACGCAGTAATCAATACCAACGCAGTAATCAATACCAACGCAGTAATCAATACCAACGCTCTAATCAATACCAACGCTCTAATCAATACCAACGCAGTAATCAATACCAACGCTCTAATCAATACCAACGCAGTAATCAATACCAACGCAGTAATCAATACCAACGCAGTAATCAATACCAACGCTCTAATCAATACCAACGCTCTAATCAATACCAACGCTCTAATCAATACCAACGCAGTAATCAATACCAACGCAGTAATCAATACCAACGCAGTAATCAATACCAACGCAGTAATCAATACCAACGCAGTAATCAATACCAACGCAGTAATCAATACCAACGCTCTAATCAATACCAACGCTCTAATCAATACCAACGCAGTAATCAATACCAACGCTCTAATCAATACCAACGCAGTAATCAATACCAACGCAGTAATCAATACCAACGCAGTAATCAATACCAACGCTCTAATCAATACCAACGCTCTAATCAATACCAACGCTCTAATCAATACCAACGCTCTAATCAATACCAACGCAGTACTAAAAATAGCATAAGGTGCAGACAGTAAAATACACAAGTGATCTTTGGATAAACACACGTCACCGTTTTAACTGACATTACTTTGTGAAGTGATGCCCAGTTACTGATTGGTTTAGAGGGGGAAAAGCTGAAACTATTAGCATAATGAGCAGAGGGTCTGAACAACGGGAGGATGACACATTTAGCAGGTCACTACAGGACACTGCCTCTCAATGAGAATATGGTGGAACAACGGCCCCATGGCCCCGAGAGCAAATGGGGGGGGGGGGGGGCGTGTGTGTGTGTGTGTGTGTGTGTGTGTGTGTGTGTGTGTGTGTGTTGACAGACCCCCCCCCCCCCCCCCCCATAACACAGTTGAAGGTTAGCAGGGTCGTCGTTAGTTAATAATGTTGTTCATGGATAAGCACTATACTTTAATTTCTACATTTAATTATGATACAACAACAAAAGAAGAGTGTAGCAGGGCCCTGATTAGTCCATACCACATACACACTACTAGGTTCCTACAGTTAAAGCTGCAGTATGTAACCTTTTTTGGGCGACACCACCGCATCCGCATAGAAATGTGTGTTGTAGATCTGTCATTCACATTGAAAGCAAGTCTAAGAAGTGGTTCGATCTGTTCTATGTGCTCTATTTCTATGTTTCCCGTTCTTAAGTTGAGTTATGTTTTTTTTTTTTTTACTTTCAGTTTTATACACCAGCTTCAAAACAGCTGAGAACAACATTTTTGGTGATGGAAAAGGTATTGCACAGTGGTTTAGATGGTACAATGATTCTCTACACTATACTTGCTGCATGTTATGCGACATAAACTGAAATTAGGTAAATTATTAGATTTTTAGCAAACCAGGAAACGGCATAACTATTTCTGCATAGTGCATCTTTACATAGTACATGTAACATTTTTTAAGAATAACAGAAGAGTATAAATAGTTAGATAGCTAGATATATAGATAATATTAAAATACGTGCATGCAAAAACAAATCATTTTATTTCCAGTTTATCTTCCTTTTTTATTAATTGAGTATTAATCAAAATGTGTTTAATATATGCTATTAAGACATCATCTGATCCATAGTCATGGGGTACAATATTATTCCATATACGGACACACCACCCAAACAGACCTGGATCACCAAGCTCAGGGATGGGCAACTTTTATGGTGAAATCTCTGAACTCATCATGAAAGGCTGCAGTGACTTGTGGGTCGGCTATCCAGATACATACCCCACACATGCAGTCAGAGTCAACCCTAGCCTTTTTGGAGGACCTAAGTGAAGTTTTAGAATCCTGCAATTCTACACATTTTGCCAATGGGCAGAGAGAAGATTTAGCAATTTTTGAACCCATTTCCTGCAATTCTACTCATTTTGCCATGGGGTGGAAAGAAATGTTGGCCGTTTTTAATATGATATCTGAGTGAGAGTGACTAACAAAATCAATGTGGGCCCCCCGGTCAGTAATAAGACCATGATTACTACACGTTTAGACAGATGGCTAATTTACCAACATAAAACATGTTAACTGACATGAAATAACAAGAGACAAACTGCTGATGCACAACCACATTACCAAATTGTACCCTTTGTATTGTAACAGTAAGTTGAGATCCCGACTAAGTTCTCCCCCCTGATCCACGGGCCTACAAAAAGGGCCAGTTGCCTTTCCCAGACCTATATAGATACTGAATAACCCTTGACTGGTATGAGTCAGGGACAAGGCCAGACAGACAGCAGTGAGACAGACAGAACTGTTGTGTTGCAGACCAGGGCTGGGGTCAAACACCAGGGCTGGGGTCAAACACCAGGGCTGGGGTCAAACACCAGGGCTGGGGTCAAACACCAGGGCTGGGGTCAATTCGAATTTAAGTCAGTAAATTCAAGAAATTACATTGAAAGAAGATGCTCTTTTTTTTTTTTCAATGATTGAATAGAAATGTCAGCTTACTTCCTGAATTGACCCCAATCCTGTAGTATAACAGGTGAGCTGCGCTGGAAATGTATATATTACATCAACCCCCCAATTTGTTTTGTACACTGCTGCTACTTGCTGTTTATTATCTATGTAGTCACTTCACCCCTACCTACATGTACAAATGACCTCTACCAACCTGTACCCCTGCACACTGACTCGGTACTGGTACCCCCTGTATAAAGCCTCGTTATTGTTAATTTATTGTGTTACTTTTGATTATTTTTTAAAATTCTGTTTATTTGGTAAATATTTTCTCAACTCTATTTCTTGAGCTGCACTGTTGGTTAAGGGCTTGTAAGTAAACATTTTACTACAAGGTCTACACTTGTAGTATTCGGGGCATTGGACAAATACAGTTTGATTTGATATTGTAGACTGTCGGTGACACCTTATTTTACTCCTGCGGAGAATGAGGTGTTCTACGGACGTGTTTATCAAATGACATTCTATTCCCTATACAGTGCGCTACTTTTGACCAGTGTAGTGCACTATATAGGGAATAGGGATGCATTAGGGACTCAGACCTAAGTTTTAAAGGCCAGGAGTAGATCTCTCCTAGATCTGAGACTCAGAGCGCCTGATGCCTGCTGCCCTGTACATCACTGGTTCTCCTAGCACCGCCCCGAGGGAAAACAGCCTTTTGTAGTTACCTTGTTTGATCTGTCCCTGCACGGCCGGACTAGAGACCTGGGGGGGTGCTGCAGTCTTTTTGGGGGTCTCAGGGGTCCCGGGTCTAGGAGGCCTGGAGAATAGAACACAAAGATACCATCAAATATTTAGCAGACAGAGAAGCGTGAATTGTGTCCATGTACTGTGTAGAAAAGACAAGCTTAGTAGTATGAGGGTGGGGGGGTGTATGTGTGTATGCATGTGTGTGTATGGTCAGAGAGAGGTTATGAACAACAAATCATCACTATACAAACACTCTCAATTCCCCTTTTAATTCAGGCTAACTACAGGTTCAGATGTGTTCTGTTCTAATCTAGTAGTTGAAAGCCCCAAGGCTTTTTTTTTCTCTCCTCTCAGGTCCACAATATTAAAGGGAAGGTGGCCCCATCATTATTACCTCGAACACCTGCAGTTCTCCTCCCACCAGGGTTTCCTCCCATCCTGACTAAATCACCAGGGTCAAATACACCGTAACACACATATAAATCAGAGACTGTTTTAACAGGTTTCCTAGACCTCCACTTGTGATCTTTACAGCGCCTCACAGCCCACACTACCCCCTTTAAAAAGCCTCGGGGTGAGTGTTCCATTCTGCTGACTGCACCTGTTGCATTGGGACTAATGAAGACAATGAAGAGAAGAACAGTTTCTCTCTCGTTAGCTAAATCCTTGCTAAAAAGTAGACTACATGTGCTGTAGTGGGATCTGACACTAACAGGCTGCCTGTGATCCTGTGATGTTACAAATCCTGGTCTGGAGGGAAACGTTCTAACATTTTATCTGACAAACGAGTTATTCTCTCAGGAGAGTGAAGACAGAGTAAAGTTAGTGATAGAGAAGTTTCGCCAGAGAGAGAAGTCTGTGGCCTTCACTAAGTCTGGATAAAAAGAGAGTGATGTGACCCTTCGTTCAGTCCCCTCCACCCCAGTCAGGTCCTTCGTTCAGTCCCCTCCACCCCCAGTCGGGTCCTTCGTTCAGTCCCCTCCACCCCAGTCAGGTCCTTCGTTCAGTCCCCTCCACCCCCAGTCGGGTCCTTCGTTCAGTCCCCTCCACCCCAGTCGGGTCCTTCGTTCAGTCCCCTCTACCCCAGTCGGGTCCTTCGTTCAGTCCCCTCCACCCCCAGTCGGGTCCTTCGTTCAGTCCCCTCTACCCCAGTTAGGTCCTTCGTTCAGTCCCCTCTACCCCAGTTAGGTCCTTCGTTCAGTCCCCTCCACCCCAGTCAGGTCCTTCGTTCAGTCCCCTCCACCCCCAGTCGGGTCCTTCGTTCAGTCCCCTCCACCCCAGTCGGGTCCTTCGTTCAGTCCCCTCCACCCCAGTCGGGTCCTTCGTTCAGTCCCCTCCACCCCAGTCGGGTCCTTCGTTCAGTCCCCTCCACCCCAGTCGGGTCCTTCGTTCAGTCCCCTCCACCCCCAGTCAGGTCCTTCATTCAGTCCCCTCCACCCCAGTCGGGTCCTTCGTTCAGTCCCCTCCACCCCAGTCGGGTCCTTCGTTCAGTCCCCTCCACCCCAGTCGGGTCCTTCGTTCAGTCCCCTCCACCCCAGTCGGGTCCTTCGTTCAGTCCCCTCTACCCCAGTCGGGTCCTTCGTTCAGTCCCCTCCACCCCCAGTCAGGTCCTTCGTTCAGTCCCCTCCACCCCAGTCAGGTCCTTCGTTCAGTCCCCTCCACCCCAGTCGGGTCCTTCGTTCAGTCCCCTCCACCCCAGTTAGGTCCAGCAATGTGACTCCTACGTCCATGGTGGGTTCCTATAAAATATTATGACAGTAAAACTGTCAACAACATCTTATCACAGAGAACTGTACCGTCAATACTGAAGTATATATAATTGTTTAGACTTTGGATCTTTATTTAATTGATCGATTTCATCACCTTTAAGCCTCTGAGGCTAGCTAGATGTAGTAGTAGACAGCCAACGGTAATCTATCTGACCAAGCCGAGGCTGAATTCCTATTGGTCACGCAACACGGACACATTTACTCAGCTAGTTGGAGTCTGCATAGAAACAGGATAGAAACCCCTTTAGAGTAATCAGGGCCTATTGTCCCAGTCTGTAGAAGAGGTTTGTTCAATGATTCGCTAAGAGAGATCTGTACAATACCTCTACCCAGACCATTCATTTAATTTAGGGCCCATCCACTGTTTATCACATTAAAGGCCAGGCCAGACAGACACAGCTATGTATGCATCCCAAATGGCACCCTATTCCCTATTTAGTGCACTACGTAGGGAATAGGATTCAATTTGGGAAGCAACCAGGGAAATGCACTCTTTAACACTGTGCATCTTACCCAGTGTAAACACAAGATACAGGAAACACACACACAACTAACAGGGTGGAAAAAGTGCAGCAAAAGCTGAGCTGTCAACCCCTTAAACTCCTGGGGATTGGCCAATATGGAAAGCATATGTGTAACCATGGTAGCAATTCGAATGGAAGAGTTTGGAGATGATGGGATAACGATTAGGCTAAATAGGTGAGGACAATTCACCTGATACGAGATGAATCTAAACACTACACCGTTGATTTCATGTTCTTTTTACTGTACCTTTTAAGCCGCATTTGTTGATAACGAACACGGAAAATACTCTGTATACAATCAGTAACATGATAAGAATATTAGAATCTGGGATAGGTGCAACATAAGACAAGGACAAGGGTTTTTGAGTGAGAGGTCTAACTGGTGTTTCCAAGTGAACACAGCTGTCAAACCGGAGTTTTCAACTATAAATGTAATTTTTTGGGTTTGGTTCTCCTAGCTGTGCCGTTGAGGAAGAAGAGCAAGCACACTTGTAGTTGTTTTGAACACAGCCCTGCATCCCTGCCTTTACACAATTACTGTTGTTGTTTAGGCCAGGGGTTCTCAAATTGTTGTGTGTCCGGGGAGCCCTTTTATGTTAAGAAATTCACCAGGGACCCCCCCCTCATAATCAGAAAAGATCAAGTGGGATGAAAGTAGCAAACAAGGAGTTTTACTTTTTATGATGTCGGCAGAGCACGGCCGGACAAACCAAATCTCTGTCCTTAGGAAAGACCATTTTAAACGCTCGCCTCTGGGCATCGGAAAGAAAATGTTGCCGTTTTTAAGCTACTGTAATTTCCTGCAATTCTACAAATGTGTCATTACAGAGAGATTTTGTTGTTGTTGCAGCCTTAAAAGCTAATATCCTGCAATTCTACACCTTTTTCCATGAGGCAGAGAGAAAACCTTGCCCTTTTAAAGCTTGAAATACATTAACGCAAAAAAACAAAATGTGAAAGAAATTGGGGAATACAAGATGTATTGAGTTGAAAATAAATTGAAATGGTGGAGTACTTTGAATACCAGCCTCGCAGACTCATGTTGCCCAGGGTTAAAAACATATTTACAGATTAATAATATTACATTGTATTATATTACACCCTCTAAACTTATTACACGGATCCCTTGGCTATAATGTGTTTAACCCTTAAGAGTCTAAGCCCTGCCCAAACCGTGGGAGGGGAGGTTCTACTAACCTATATGGAATTATTTTAAGAATGTCATACCAAGGGTCATTTAGCGTTTTGATTATGAATGTTAAAGACCCCTTGAAGTATAAAAAAATTTAAAAACATGAAACAAAATGTTTTGGGCTGCTATTAGCCCATACAAACGCATTGGATAACAGATTCTCACTACATGGAACAACAGACAGTCCTAACTGCCATTAGCAGTCATGACTTTTAGAAGCTTCTGATAGGCTAATTGACATAATTTGAGTCAATTGGAGGTGTACCTGTGGATGTATTTCAAGGCCTACCTTCAAACTCAGTGCCTCTTTGCTTGACATCATGTGAAAATCAAAAGAAATCAGCCAAGATCTCAGAAAAAAATATGTAGACCTCCACAAATCTGGTTCATCCTTGGGAGCAATTTCCAAACGCCTGAATGTACCACGTTCATCTGTACAAACAATAGTACGCAAGTATAAACACCATGGGACCACGCAGCCGTCATACCGCTCAGGAAGGAGACACGTTCTGTCTCCTAGAGATGAATGTACTTTGGTGTGAAAAGTGCAAATCAATCCCAGAACAACAGCAAAGGACCTTGTGAAGATGCTGGAGGAAATAGGTACAAAAGTATCTATATCCACAGTAAAACGAGTCCTATATCGACATAACCTGAAAGGCCGCTCAGCAAGGAAGAAGCCACTGCTCCAAACTGCCATAAAAAAGCCACACTACGGTTTGCAACTGCACATGGGGACAAAGATAGTACTTCTTGAAGAAATGTCCTCTGGTCTGACGAAACAAAATAGAACTGTTTGGCCATAATGACCATCGATATGTTTGGAGGGAAAAGGGGGAGGCTTGCAAGCCAAAGAACACCATCCCAACCGTGAAGCACGGGGGTGGCAGCATCATGTTGTGGGGGTGCTTTGCTGCAAGAGGGACTGGTGCACTTCACAAAATAGATGGCATCAAGAGGAAGGAAAATTATGTGGATATATTGAAGCAACATCTCAAGACAGCAGTCAGGAAGTTAAAGCTTGGTCGCAAATGGGTCTTCCAAATGGACAATGACCACAAGCATACTTCCGAAGTTGTGGCAAAATGCTTTAAGGACAACAAAGTCAAGGTATTGGAGTGGCCATCACAAAGCCTTGACCTCAATCCTATAGAACATTTGTGGGCAGAACTGAAATAGTGAGTGCGAGCAAGGAGGCCTACAAACCTGACTCAGTTACACCAGCTCTGTCAGGAGGAATGGGCCAAAATTCACCCAACTTATTGTGGGAAGCTTGTGGAAGGCTACCCGAAACGTTTGACCCAAGTTAAACAATTTAAAGGCAATGCTACCAAATACTAATTGAGTGTATGTAAACTTCTGACCCACTGAGAATGTGACGAAAGAAATAAAAGCTGAAATTAATCCTTCTCTCTCCTGTTATTCTGACATTTCACATTCTTAAAATAAAGTGGTGATCCTAACTGACCTAAAACAGGGAATTTTTACTAGGATTAAATGTCAGGAATTGTGAAAAACTGAGTTTAAATGTATTTGGCTAAGGTGTATGTAAACTTCCGACTTCAACTGTATGTACTACGCCCACTGAGATATATGTACTAAGCCTACTGAGATATATGTACTAAACCTACTGAGATATATGTACTAAGCCTACTGAGATATATGTACTAAGCCTACTGAGATATATGTACTAAGCCTACTGAGATATATGTACTAAGCCGACTGATGCACAACTTAAAGTAATACATGTCAGAGGGTTGTTAAAGCTACTCTTTTACATGAGGAGACTTGTGTTGACCCGGTTGGGGGCTAACGCATCGGGCTGGGGGCTAACGCATCGGGCTGGGGGCTAACGCATCGGGCTGGGGGCTAACGCATCAGGCTGGGGGCTAACGCATCAGGACCCGGGCTGGGGGCTAACGCATCGGGCTGGGGGCTAACGCATCAGGACCCGGGCTGGGGGCTAACGCATCAGGCTGGGGGCTAACGCATCAGGCTGGGGGCTAACGCATCAGGCTGGGGGCTAACGCATCAGGCTGGGGGCTAACGCATCAGGCTGGGGGCTAACGCATCAGGCTGGGGGCTAACGCATCAGGACCCGGGCTGGGGGCTAACGCATCAGGACCCGGGCTGGGGGCTAACGCATCAGGACCCGGGCTGGGGGCTAACGCATCAGGACCCGGGCTGGGGGCTAATACATTGTTTAAATGGGCTTTCTGGAGATTCTTCTTAATTTTAAACTAGCCAGGAAGACATTTATTGTAGAACACTGTCAGAAATCTAAGATGGCCACATGAAAAAACAAAGTTTTGAAATATTGAGGATTGGCTTGGAGCATCTGTAAGGCTGGAAGACAAGATGAGAAGAAGACTGGCTTGGAGCATCTGTATGGCTAGAAGACAAGATGAGAAGAAGACTGGCTTGGAGCATCTGTATGGCTAGAAGACAAGATGAGAAGAGGACTGGCTTGGAGCATCTGTATGGCTAGAAGACAAGATGAGAAGAAGACTGGCTTGGAGCATCTGTATGGCTAGAAGACAAGATGAGAAGAGGACTGGCTTGGAGCATCTGTATGGCTAGAAGACAAGATGAGAAGAGGACTGGCTTGGAGCATCTGTATGGCTAGAAGACAAGATGAGAAGAGGACTGGCTTGGAGCATCTGTATGGCTAGAAGACAAGATGAGAAGAGGACTGGCTTGGAGCATCTGTATGGCTAGAAGACAAGATGAGAAGAGGACTGGCTTGGAGCATCTGTATGGCTAGAAGACAAGATGAGAAGAGGACTGGCTTGGAGCATCTGTATGGCTAGAAGACAAGATGAGAAGAGGACTGGCTTGGAGCATCTGTATGGCTAGAAGACAAGATGAGAAGAGGTCTGTCCGTTCACCTGCTCCCCCTGTTTTATGTAAGAAAATAATACAAACACATCAAGGGGCACTGGGCCTGCCGTCAACAGACTTCATGAAATTGTCATCATCTTTCTGGCATTTCAGCAACAGCATGTTGTTAAATCATTCAGCTTCCCTACGAGACCAAGAGGAGGAAGCTCTAACAATCAGACCATCTCTGCCCCTGTCTCTGCTCACGGTTCACTGTACAAATAGCAAACTGAGGCTGAACAACAGCTCAATACAAACCAGGCAATCATCCCCAGTTTCAGCAATGCCACACCAGGCCAGGGGCCCACAGAGGACATGGAGGTAGTACAGACTGGGGACAGGTAATCGCAGGGCCAGGGGCCCACAGAGGACATGGGGCCTGGGGGTACTACAGACTGGGGACAGGTAATCACAGGGCCAGGGGCCCACAGAGGACATGGGGCCTGGGGGTGCTATAGACTGGGGACAGGTAATCACAGGGCTAAGACTGAGGATCTACCCACCATTCAAAGCTACACAACATCCTTCTTAATATTGGAAACCTACATACATACACATCGCGCAGGGTTCTACCTACCTACATACACGTCGAGCAGGGTTCTACCTACTGTCGTGTCTTTGGCTATGCCGGATTAAGTGATATGACATGCTAACCTATAAAATTCTTTCTCCATTTAATATTACCTGATTAAGCTAATCATGTAAATGTAATTAACTAGAAAGTCGGGGCACCACGGAAGAACGTTTATAGAGCCGTTATCTTCCGAATAAACTCTTAAAATACTTAGTAATACTTTACATCGATCGGTAGCAGTCAATATTAACCCTTATCTTATTTTCAGTCTCATAATGAAAGTTGTAAATTCTTGGCTATCTTCACGAACCCTGGCTAACAAGTTGAATCAGCAATACCAAATTGGGTTTAATTATTTATTTACTAAATACCTAAACTAATCACACAGAATTACATATACACAGAATACCAATGATGTCATACAGAAAACGTCCTGGTGGACGGAACCTGTATGAAAGCTGGTTACACAAAGGAAAGGGGGTTGGGCTTGAATGAAAGAGCGGGAAGATTTAGGAACGAAGAAACGGCAGCTATGCTATCGTAAATACAGTATCTTGTGCATTACTAAATTACCGCCCATTTGGAAAAGGAAAATGCAATAAATATTTACTCTGAGCTGCGCTTCGGTATATTGATCGTAGATGCTGGCCGTGTTGGCCAACAGATCTTCCTGTCCTCGGAAGAATGTCTCTGGTGGTAAATTGGATACGTGGTGGTATCTTCGTCCGTCTGTTAGACTGGATCCGTCGTCCGTCCTTTCCTAGCCCCCGTCTACAGCGGCCGCTGCTAACTCAACGGCTAGGAAGTATCACTTTTGTAGTGAATAAGCTCAAAGTTCATACCATTCGCCACCAAAGCTCACGCCGAGGTTGGCTTAGTTCTGTACTTGACATGTGTGTCCTTCTAACGTAGAGGCTGCAGACCTCACGTACTGGAACAACGTGGTTACCTTTTCGTCAAAGGCTTATATAGTGGAGAGGGGGAAGGATGTGTTTCATCGTTTATAACCCCTCTTCACAGGGGTGGGCCACTGATCAAGCAGGGCACTTTCCTTATGAAAACCCAATTCTCTCATTTGGAAGCTAAAATTACATTTAATCTCCTAACAAACAATTTCAATATCAAACATTTCAATTGCATAACAATTCCATGTTACTCTGATAACTAGAGGGTGTATACTTTCTCAGGTACAGTTTATGTCATCCTGTCATCAGTCATAATGTCTCAGATGACAACCGAACTGACATCCATACTCATTACGTTCCCAAGCATATTTCCAACTGGTTTTATTACCAAAATATGGTTCCTTTTCCCCATTGATGTATATTTAACACAGGCTATTCAAGTCCTTCAGTAGGGTCAGCGAGGGGAAGGGAGAAAGGTATTTATGGGGGGGGGGGGGGTCATAAACCTTACCCACAGGCCAACGTCATGACACTACCTACCTACATACACGTCGAGCAGGGTTCTACCTACCTACATACACGTCGAGCAGGGTTCTACCCACATACATACACGTCGAGCAGGGTTCTACCTACATACACGTCGAGCAGGGTTCTACCTACATACATACACGTCGAGCAGGGTTCTACCTAGATACATACACATTGAGCAGGGTTCTTTCTACCTACCTACATACACGTCGAGCAGGGTTCTTTCTACCTACCTACATACACGTCGAGCAGGGTTCTTTCTACCTACCTACATACACGTCGAGCAGGGTTCTTTCTACCTACCTACATACACGTCGAGCAGGGTTCTTTCTACCTACCTACATACACGTCGAGCAGGGTTCTTTCTACCTACCTACATACACGTCGAGCAGGGTTCTTTCTACCTACCTACATACACGTCGAGCAGGGTTCTACCTACATACATACACGTCGAGCAGGGTTCTACCTACATACATACATACATACATACATACAAGTCGAGCAGGGTTCTACCTACATACATACATACAAGTCGAGCAGGGTTCTACCTACATACATACATACACGTCGAGCAGGGTTCTACCTACATACATACACGTCGAGCAGGGTTCTACCTACATACATACACGTCGAGCAGGGTTCTACCGACATTCATACACGTCGAGCAGGGTTCTACCGACATTCATACACGTCGAGCAGGGTTCTACCTAGATACATACACGTTGAGCAGGGTTCTACCTACATACACATTGAGCAGGGTTCTACCTACATACACATTGAGCAGGGTTCTACCTACATACACATTGAGCAGGGTTCTACTGTGCTGTGTTGTTTGGTATTATCTTGTTGGTGGAATCTGTAATGTGTTACACAGTATACTTTTTAAATTTGTTCTGCTGTAGTAGAATCGGTGATGCGGTAAGTCTTACGAGTCTATGCCTGTGTGTGTGTGTGTGTGTGTGTGTGTGTGTGTGTGTACATCTTTTAAAGGGGCAATCAGCCATTGGTACATATATTTTTGGACTTCTAAATGAATGATATGAACCCATTGATTCTTGAAGAATAGAACTTATAAATCCCTCATGAGCTCACAGTCCATCAGAACCCAAATAAACTTGTTTTACTCCAATGCTGGTAAACAAAGAAAACCTCAAAACATGGTTCAAACTATCATTGTGATATTATGGCTGGTCAGTGCTTGTATCCATAGCTCTGTCTATGAATTGGAGAGAGTGGTTACATTTCTCCTGCCTCATCCCTCAGCTGTTTACCGAAACAGGGGCGGTGGAGGCTGCTATTACTGTTATCGTTTCAACTGCTGATTGCCCCTTTAATGAAATATCACCCCTGAGCCAGGTCTCGGTGCCCATGTGACAATACTGCGTACCTGACGGGTGCCTTCTTCATGTGTTCTCCCACAAAGGTGGCATTGGTCATGCCCATCAGGGTGTTAGCCAATGAGATGACAGAGAGCAGGTGCTGGGTGGTCACGGCCCGGGACACTCCGTACGTCCCTTTACCCACCATCTCTGACAGGGACAACTTCCTGCCCGTGGACAGGGCCATCTGACGCAGCAGGGACTCCTAATTAGTACAGAAGAGTTACATATTGATGCTAAAAACCCTTAACCAGCTAATATTTATATTATATATTCTGAAAATCCTTAAATAGTAAAAATGTATATCTTACCTTGAAGGTGGGCAGCATGAGAGACATGTGACCTCCACGGGATATGAGACCGAAGGAGATGGGGCAGTGGGGTTTGAGCATGCCCAGTCTGCTCAGACACACCTCGTCCAGTGGTCCGTTGAGGCCCCAGGCGTGGAGACAGGACATGAACAGTTTGGCCGTGTCCATCGTCAGGTTATACTCCAACAGAGACAGAGACTTAGACTTCTCCTCACGTCTCCTCATCTCCTCCTCCTCCTCCTCGTCTTCATCCAGGAGGTGCTCCTTAATGGTCTCCTTCATTGTCTCCTTCACCTGTTGGACATGACAAAATGGCCGCCAGTCAGTAATTAAAAACTACAGAAATAATCATGGTGGGGCTTATTGTGCTCAGTTTTTATGAGAAGTATTTCAATTGGATTATTGTCCAAGGAAATGTTATACAGTCAGATTCTCATAATAAAAGGTACAAAAGGTAAAATAATTGTATCAGTCTAACAATAACTTTTGTTGTGAATAATGTGAATAATATCTGTAATAAGGAGGCACCCTATTGGCACCCTCGTCCCCATTTAGCCAGCATGGCACCCTCGTCCCCATTTAGCCAGAGCCAGCATGGCACCCTCGTCCCCATTTAGCCAGCATGGCACCCTCGTCCCCATTTAGCCAGAGCCAGCATGGCACCCTCGTACCCATTTAGCCAGGATGGCACCCTCGTCCCCATTTAGCCAGCATGGCACCCTCGTCCCCATTTAGCCAGCATGGAACCCTCGTCCCCATTTAGCCAGCATGGCACCCTCGTCCCCATTTAGCCAGCATGGCACCCTCGTCCCCATTTAGCCAGAGCCAGCATGGCACCCTCGTCCCCATTTAGCCAGAGCCAGCATGGCACCCTCGTCCCCATTTAGCCAGCATGGAACCCTCGTCCCCATTTAGCCAGCATGGAACCCTCGTCCCCATTTAGCCAGCATGGAACCCTCGTCCCCATTTAGCCAGCATGGCACCCTCGTCCCCATTTAGCCAGAGCCAGCATGGCACCCTCGTACCCATTTAGCCAGGATGGCACCCTCGTCCCCATTTAGCCAGCATGGAACCCTCGTCCCCATTTAGCCAGCATGGAACCCTCGTCCCCATTTAGCCAGCATGGCACCCTCGTCCCCATTTAGCCAGAGCCAGCATGGCACCCTCGTACCCATTTAGCCAGCATGGCACCCTCGTACCCATTTAGCCAGCATGGCACCCTCGTCCCCATTTAGCCAGCATGGAACCCTCGTCCCCATTTAGCCAGCATGGAACCCTCGTCCCCATTTAGCCAGCATGGCACCCTCGTCCCCATTTAGCCAGAGCCAGCATGGAACCCTCGTACCCATTTAGCCAGCATGGCACCCTCGTCCCCATTTAGCCAGCATGGCAGCCTCGTCCCCATTTAGCCAGCATGGCACCCTCGTCCCCATTTAGCCAGAGCCAGCATGGCACCCTCGTACCCATTTAGCCAGCATGGCACCCTCGTCCCCATTTAGCCAGCATGGCACCCTCGTCCCCATTTAGCCAGCATGGCACCCTCGTCCCCATTTAGCCAGCATGGCACCCTCGTCCCCATTTAGCCAGCATGGCACCCTCGTCCCCATTTAGCCAGCATGGCACCCTCGTCCCCATTTAGCCAGCATGGCACCCTCGTCCCCATTTAGCCAGCATGGCACCCTCGTCCCCATTTAGCCAGCATGGCACCCTCGTCCCCATTTAGCCAGCATGGCACCCTCGTCCCCATTTAGCCAGAGCCAGCATGGCACCCTCGTCCCCATTTAGCCAGAGCCAGCATGGCACCCTCGTCCCCATTTAGCCAGCATGGAACCCTCGTCCCCATTTAGCCAGCATGGAACCCTCGTCCCCATTTAGCCAGCATGGCACCCTCGTCCCCATTTAGCCAGAGCCAGCATGGCACCCTCGTACCCATTTAGCCAGAGCCAGCATGGCACCCTCGTCCCCATTTAGCCAGAGCCAGCATGGCACCCTCGTCCCCATTTAGCCAGCATGGAACCCTCGTCCCCATTTAGCCAGCATGGAACCCTCGTCCCCATTTAGCCAGCATGGCACCCTCGTCCCCATTTAGCCAGAGCCAGCATGGCACCCTCGTACCCATTTAGCCAGAGCCAGCATGGAACCCTCGTACCCATTTAGCCAGCATGGCACCCTCGTCCCCATTTAGCCAGAGCCAGCATGGCACCCTCGTCCCCATTTAGCCAGAGCCAGCATGGAACCCTCGTCCCCATTTAGCCAGAGCCAGCATGGAACCCTCGTCCCCATTTAGCCAGCATGGCACCCTCGTCCCCATTTAGCCAGCATGGCACCCTCGTCCCCATTTAGCCAGCATGGAACCCTCGTCCCCATTTAGCCAGCATGGCACCCTCGTCCCCATTTAGCCAGAGCCAGCATGGCACCCTCGTCCCCATTTAGCCAGAGCCAGCATGGCACCCTCGTACCCATTTAGCCAGCATGGCACCCTCGTCCCCATTTAGCCAGAGCCAGCATGGAACCCTCGTCCCCATTTAGCCAGAGCCAGCATGGAACCCTCGTCCCCATTTAGCCAGCATGGCACCCTCGTCCCCATTTAGCCAGCATGGCACCCTCGTCCCCATTTAGCCAGCATGGAACCCTCGTCCCCATTTAGCCAGCATGGCACCCTCGTCCCCATTTAGCCAGAGCCAGCATGGCACCCTCGTCCCCATTTAGCCAGAGCCAGCATGGCACCCTCGTACCCATTTAGCCAGGATGGCACCCTCGTCCCCATTTAGCCAGAGCCAGCATGGCACCCTCGTCCCCATTTAGCCAGAGCCAGCATGGCACCCTCATACCCATTTAGCCAGCATGGAACCCTCGTCCCCATTTAGCCAGCATGGAACCCTCGTCCCCATTTAGCCAGCATGGCACCCTCGTCCCCATTTAGCCAGAGCCAGCATGGCACCCTCGTACCCATTTAGCCAGCATGGCACCCTCGTCCCCATTTAGCCAGCATGGAACCCTCGTCCCCATTTAGCCAGCATGGAACCCTCGTCCCCATTTAGCCAGCATGGCACCCTCGTCCCCATTTAGCCAGAGCCAGCATGGAACCCTCGTACCCATTTAGCCAGCATGGCACCCTCGTCCCCATTTAGCCAGCATGGCAGCCTCGTCCCCATTTAGCCAGCATGGCACCCTCGTCCCCATTTAGCCAGCATGGAACCCTCGTCCCCATTTAGCCAGCATGGCACCCTCGTCCCCATTTAGCCAGAGCCAGCATGGCACCCTCGTCCCCATTTAGCCAGCATGGCACCCTCGTCCCCATTTAGCCAGCATGGCACCCTCGTCCCCATTTAGCCAGCATGGCACCCTCGTCCCCATTTAGCCAGCATGGCACCCTCGTCCCCATTTAGCCAGCATGGCACCCTCGTCCCCATTTAGCCAGCATGGCACCCTCGTCCCCATTTAGCCAGCATGGCACCCTCGTCCCCATTTAGCCAGCATGGCACCCTCGTCCCCATTTAGCCAGAGCCAAAAGAAGTGCAATATATAGGTAGCCATCCCAGTCCCAACCCAGCAGGACCATCCCTTCCTTCACCTGTTTGAAGATCTTGTTGGCGAGGAAGGACCCTCCCTTGTCGGCTGCTCCCTGGGCCTTCTGGAGGGTCTCTGGGGAGACCAGGGTGGGGTTGGGCCGCTGGGCCTCCTCAGTCAGCAGCTGGATGATCACCGACTCCACGTCGAAGAACAGGACATGCATGTCAGGGTCTGTCAGATTGGTTTTCATGGCCTGCACCACCAGACTGTTGTTGGAATACTTCTGCAGGTTACCCTGGGAAACAACAAAGACGGAGAATCCTGTATGAATCGTGAATAATGATGAGTGAGAATGTAACAGACGTACAAATATCATAGCCACCAAGACATGCTAACGTCTCACCATTACAATAAGAAGAGGTTAGCATACCACCAAGACATGCTAACATCTGACCATTACAATAAGAAGAGGTTAGCATACCACCAAGACATGCTAACATCTCACCATTACAATAAGAAGAGGTTAGCATACCACCAAGACATGCTAACATCTCACCATTACAATAAGAAGAGGTTAGCATACCACCAAGACATGCTAACATCTCACCATTACAATAAGAAGAGGTTAGCATACCACCAAGACATGCTAACATCTCACCATTACAATAAGAAGAGGTTAGCATACCACCAAGACATGCTAACATCTCACCATTACAATAAGAAGAGGTTAGCATACCACCAAGACATGCTAACATCTCACCATTACAATAAGAAGAGGTTAGCATACCACCAAGACATGCTAACATCTCACCATTACAATAAGAAGAGGTTAGCATACCACCAAGACATGCTAACGTCTCACCATTACAATAAGAAGAGGTTAGCATACCACCAAGACATGCTAACGTCTCACCATTACAATAAGAAGAGGTTAGCATACCACCAAGACATGCTAACGTCTCACCATTACAATAAGAAGAGGTTAGCATACCACCAAGACATGCTAACATCTCACCATTACAATAAGAAGAGGTTAGCATGTCTTGGGAGTATGATATTTGTGCATTTAACTTTCACTCATTGTTATTCACGATTCATTCAGGATTATATGTAATCATGGTATCGTCCACATTAATGTTGAAGTGTTTAGAAACATTATATTCTTTACAATAAAAGTGACTCCAAAATGATTATTTACCATTCATTTCTATTGGACACAAAATAATCTGAAACACAACCAAAACAAACTGCAAAAGCATCCAACAAATTTGTAGAGTCACAAACTTGATGTAATAAATGTGTGCTATGAATATAGAACAAAATACTTTTTTACTAATTTAATACACTAAAGTGAATTTGGCCCTATACTTTTAGTCCCCTAAAACGGTGAGACTATGTACAACAAGTGGTGTAATTTCTAAACGGGTCACCTGATATGGATGAAAATACCCTCAAATTAAATCTGACAGTCTGACCTTTAACCTCATAGTCATCATTTAATTTCAAACCCAAAGTCTTGGTGTATAGAGCCAAAACAACAACACAATGTGTTACTGTGTCCCAATACTTTTAGGAGTTCACTGTATATGTAAACTCTGAATGACAGTCCATCAATCTCAAATCACCGTGTTTCCCTTCCATTTCACTGTGTCTGGATTCAGGAGCAAAGCTTTAGATACAGGTTTAGTCACTGTGTTAACATGGTATAGTTCACCTCCAATGTCCCCAAGCTTTTTTCACAGAATCTCATTCTGTTTTCTAACCACAGCAAGTCTCACTTACAAACATGCTCATCCTTATTCAATTGTAATTCGATTTGAAAGGCCCCTGCACTACACACTCTCTGCAAAGGAAAGGATGTTTACATAGAAACAAACAAGGTCTACAATGACTGGACTAGGCCCTCAGAACATGAGTTTTCTTTCTTCCAAGAGGAGAGGGGGAGAGAGAACGAGAGAAGGCGAGAGAGAGAGAAAAACGAGAGAGGAGAGCAAGAGAGAGGAAGGGGAGAGAGAAGAGGGAGAGGATTGAAAGAAAGCAGGAGAGGAGAGAGAAAGAGGATTGAAAGAGAGAGGAAGGGGAGAGAGAAGAGAGAGAGGATTGAAAGAAAGCGGGAGAGGAGAGAGAGAGAGGATTGAAAGAGAGAGGTTTGAAAGAGAGAGGAAGGGGAGAGAGAGAGAAGAGCGAGAAAGAGAAGCTGCTGTCAGGTCCCCAAGCTCCCTAACCCCTCCCCCCCTATCCTGCATCTGCTCTGTCCGGGAGGGAGGGAGGGAGGGAGGGAGGGAGGGAGGGAGGGAGGGAGGGAGGGAGGGACTCAGACAATAGAGTAAGGTCTATCTCTAACAATTAGCACACTGAGGGTCAGCATTGTCACTGTGCTCAATGGCAGTCAAACAGCTTCAATGGGCACTGCTCTGTGTGTCTCAGTGATCACAGAGCAGAACAAGGTCAGGCGTAGAGGAGAAAGGATGAGGGAGGCCTAACAGCGTTTTCAGGCTGAACCTCCTCTATCGGCTTCAGGACATGAGAGGACACAAAACTAACTACTTTACACCAGCATCTCAGTGAAAAATTACAAAACCAGAACGCACAATATACCAAAGGCGACAGTGGTTTGTTATGGGACTTGAACAAACAATTACACCGTGGTTTGTTATGGGACTTGAACAAACAATTACACAGTGGTTTGTTATGGGACTTGAACAAACAATTACACCGTGGTTTGTTATGGGACTTGAACAAACAATTACACCGTGGTTTGTTATGGGACTTGAACAAACAGTTACACAGTGGTTTGCTTTTGGGATTTGAACAAACAATTACACAGTGGTTTGTTATGGGACTTGAACAAACAGTTACACAGTGGTTTGTTATGGGACTTGAACAAACAATTACACCATGGTTTGTTATGGGACTTGAACAAACAGTTACACAGTGGTTTGTTATGGGACTTGAACAAACAATTACACCGTGGTTTGTTATGGGATTTGAACAATAGCACATAGTATGATTGTGATATACATGGTGGATGACCAGTACTCCTAAACTATTTTTGAATGAAAAGCAAAATCTATAATTATAGTAATAGTGTTGATTTTAAAGAGAAGTCAACATGGTGTGTGTTATAAGTCATTATTACAAGTTATAACCAGGCCCCTGTCTGACAGACATTTATCAGAGAGAAGAGACTAACACACACACACCAGCAGAGAAAAGTGCAACGGCGTGAGGATAGGTACAGTCCAGCTCCTTGGTCTGTGAGGGATTGGAGCCATCAGTTTGGTCTGTGTGAGATTGGAGCCATCAGTTTGGTCTGTGTGAGATTGGAGCTATCAGTTTGGGTCTGTGTGGGATTGGAGCCATCAGCTTGGGTCTGTGTGGGATAGGAGCCATCAGTTTGGGTCTGTGTGGGATTGGAGCCATCAGTCTGTGTGGGATTGGAGCTATCAGCTTGGTCTGTGTGGGATTGGAGCCATCAGGTTGGGTCTGTGTGGGATTGGAGCCATCAGCTTGGGTCTGTGTGGGATAGGAGCCATCAGTTTGGGTCTGTGTGGGATTGGAGCCATCAGTTTGGGTCTGTGTGGGATTGGAGCCATCAGTCTGTGTGGGATTGGAGCTATCAGTTTGCTCTGTGTGGGATTGGAGCCATCAGTTTTGGTCTGTGTGGGATAGGAGCCATCAGCTGGGTCTGTGTGGGATTGGAGCCATCAGTTTGGGTCTGTGTGGGATTGGAGCCATCAGTTTGGGTCTGTGTGAGATTGGAGCCATCAGTTTGGTCTGTGTGGGATTGGAGCCATCAGTTTGGTCTGTGTGGGATTGGAGCCATCAGTTTGGGTCTGTGTGGGATTGGAGCCATCAGTCTGTGTGGGATTGGAGCCATCAGTTTGCTCTGTGTGAGATTGGAGCCATCAGTTTGGTCTGTGTGGGATTGGAGCCATCAGTTTGCTCTGTGTGAGATTGGAGCCATCAGTTTGGTCTGTGTGGGATTGGAGCTATCAGTTTGGTCTGTGTGGGATTGGAGCCATCAGTTGGGTCTGTGTGGGATTGGAGCCATCAGTTTGGTCTGTGTGGGATTGGAGCTATCAGTTTGGGTCTGTGTGAGATTGGAGCCATCAGTTTGGTCAGTGTGGGATTGGAGCCATCAGTCAGTGTGGGATTGGAGCCATCAGTTTGCGAATCAAAGACACAGACTGTGTCGGCTCAGTTGTTCGACAGATGTCTACTTCTCCAGGCGCCGAGTCACACTCCATAACAAGCCGTGAGACGCCAGTGTGTGTGTGTGTGTGTGTGAGAGAGAGAGAGAGAAGCCCCAGCCCAGTTCACGGCTTCCCTGTTCAGTAATTAGCCTTTATAGTGTCCAGACTGATGGTGAGCCATTTTACCTGCACCTGTGACACACACACACACACGCACACACACGCACACACACGCACACACACGCACACACACGCACGCACACACACGCACACACCAGAGAAGTTGCACAAATATCCTTAGACATGAAGATATGTTCAGAATTCAATGTGTCCTGCAGCAGCAGTAGTGATGGGTTCTGATCAGTGTGGCTTAATGAATTAGCTCTTTCAACCTCTCATTGATGATGACAGATTTCTACCAGCCAGGATGTTGTTTTGATGGAGGAAGGCTGCCCTCCACAGGATAACGACTAAAACCACAACACAAAGGGACCCTCCCCCAGCCCCATCTTCCCCTGTCCACCTCCCTCCCTCCCCCAGCCCCATCTTCCCCTGTCCACCTCCCTCCCTCCCCCAGCCCCATCTTCCCCTGTCCACCTCCCTCCCTCCCCCAGCCCCATCTTCCCCTGTCCACCTCCCTCCCCCAGCCCCATCTTCCCCTGTCCACCTCCCTCCCCCAGCCCCATCTTCCCCTGTCCACCTCCCTCCCTCTCCCTCCCCAGCCCCATCTTCCCCTGTCCACCTCCCTCCCCCAGCCCCAGCTTCCCCTGTCCACCTCCCTCCCTCTCCCTCCCCCAGCCCCATCTTCCCCTGTCCACCTCACTCCCTCCCCCAGCCCCATCTTCCCCTGTCCACCTCCCTCCCTCCCCCAGCCCCATCTTCCCCTGTCCACCTCCCTCCCTCTCCCTCCCCAGCCCCATCTTCCCCTGTCCACCTCCTCCCCCAGCCCCAGCTTCCCCTGTCCACCTCCCTCCCTCTCCCTCCCCCAGCCCCATCTTCCCCTGTCCACCTCACTCCCTCCCCCAGCCCCATCTTCCCCTGTCCACCTCCCTCCCTCCCCCAGCCCCATCTTCCCCTGTCCACCTCCCTCCCTCCCCCAGCCTCATCTTCCCCTGTCCACCTCCCTCCCTCCCGCAGCCCCATCTTCCCCTGTCCACCTCCCTCCCTCTCCCTCCCCAGCCCCATCTTCCCCTGTCCACCTCCCTCCCCCAGCCCCAGCTTCCCCTGTCCACCTCCCTCCCTCTCCCTCCCCCAGCCCCATCTTCCCCTGTCCACCTCACTCCCTCTCCCAGCCCCATCTTCCCCTGTCCACCCCCCTCCTCTCCCCCAGCCCCATCTTCCCCTGTCCACCCCCCTCCTCTCCCCCAGCCCCATCTTCCCCTGTCCACCCCCCTCCTCTCCCCCAGCCCCATCTACCCCTGTCCTCCCTCCACTCTCCCCCTCCCTCTCTCCACCTCCCTCTCTCCACCTCCCTCAGGACACAACTAGGCTGCAGATGGACTCTAGAAGATGAGGAGGAGCAGAAAACCCACCCCTCTCCTCCATCCATTCCTTCTATCATATCTATCGCCCCGCCATCCACGCACACACCTATTGCACACTACTCTAGGACATAGAAAAAAAACATGCTCTTATGACGTGTTGGGATGGAGAGAGGAACGGGGTTGGGATGGAGAGAAGAACGGGGTTTGGGATGGAGAGAGGAACGGGGATGGGATGGAGAGAGGAATGGGGTTGGGATGGAGAGAGGAACGGGGTTTGGGATGGAGAGAGGAACGGGGATGGGATGGAGAGAGGAACGGGGGTTGGGATGGAGAGAGGAACGGGGATGGGATGGAGAGAGGAACGGGGATGGGATGGAGAGAGGAACGGGGATGGGATGGAGAGAGGAACGGGGATGGAATGGAGAGAGGAACGGGGGTTGGGATGGAGAGAGGAACGGGGTTGGGATGGAGAGAGGAACGGGGTTGGGATGGAGAGAGGAACGGGGTTGGGATGGAGAGAGGAACGGGGTTGGGATGAGAGAGGAACGGGGTTGGGATGGAGAGAGGAACGGGGTTGGGATGGAGAGAGGAACGGGGTTGGGATGGAGAGAGGAACGGGGATGGGATGGAGAGAGGAACGGGGTTGGGATGGAGAGAGGAACGGGGTTGGGATGGAGAGAGGAACGGGGTTGGGATGGAGAGAGGAACGGGGTTGGGATGGAGAGAGGAACGGGGGTTGGGATGGAGAGAGGAACGGGGATGGGATGGAGAGAGGAATGGGGTTGGTATCTGATGGTAGAACCATCTTAAAGGAACCAGGCCTGATTCCTGAATCACATTGGAGCGATAGGGGAGCGGAGAGGACAGGCACACGGGAGAGCAGAGCGGAGCTAGGAGAGGACAGGCACACGGGAGAGCAGAGCGGAGCTAGGAGAGGACAGGCACACGGGAGAACAGAGCGGAGCTAGGAGATGACAGACACACGGGAGAGCAGAGCGGAGCTAGGAGAGGACAGACACACGGGAGAGCAGAGCGGAGCTAGGAGAGGACAGTTACACGGGAGAGCAGAGTGGAGCTAGGAGAGGACAGTTACACGGGAGAGCAGAGTGGAGCTAGGAGAGGACAGTTACACGGGAGAGCAGAGCGGAGCTAGGAGAGGACAGTTACACGGGAGAGCAGAGCGGAGCTAGGAGAGGACAGGCACACGGGAGAGCAGAGCGGAGCTAGGAGAGGACAGACACACGGGAGAGCAGAGCGGAGCTAGGAGAGGACAGACACACGGGAGAGCAGAGCGGAGCTAGGAGAGGACAGACACACGGGAGAGCAGAGCGGAGCTAGGAGAGGACAGACACACGACAGAGCAGAGTGGAGCTAGGAGAGGACAGACACACGGGAGAGCAGAGTGGAGCTAGGAGAGGACAGACACACGGGAGAGCAGAGCGGAGCTAGGAGAGGACAGACACACGGGAGAGCAGAGTGGAGCTAGGAGAGGACAGACACACGGGAGAGCAGAGTGGAGCTAGGAGAGGACAGGCACACGGGAGAGCAGAGTGGAGCTAGGAGAGGACAGGCACACGGGAGAACAGAGCGGAGCTAGGAGAGGACAGGCACACGGGAGAGCAGAGCGGAGCTAGGAGAGGACAGACACACGGGAGAGCAGAGTGGAGCTAGGAGAGGACAGACACACGGGAGAGCAGAGTGGAGCTAGGACAGTCACCAGAATAACAGCAGATAATTCAATCACAGAATCAGAGAGCCAGTGCGCCTGAAATGCCACGGAAGGAGCAGGGAGCATTTCATATCACTTCTATTAAACTCTCCCCCTGGACTACATACAGAGCCAGTGGACTGGAGAGTCTGCATAGCAACCCACCCATCTGACTGGCTGACCTGCAGCCTGGAGCCCTGGATAAAGAGAGCAGTCTAATATAGAGAGGAAGACTGCTATAGGGCATTACCATAGTAGATCATTGTCAAAGAGTAAAATTGGAATTGGAATATCAGTTTACTTCCTGAAAAATGGACAGAATTGAAATAGATTTGACCCCAACCCTCATAATGAAATATACAATCATATTGACCATTTGAACAGAGAGCGGTGCGGAGGGGCGGAGAGCGGTGCGGAGAGCGGTGTGGAGGGGCGGAGAGCGGTGCGGAGGGGCGGAGAGCGGTGCGGAGAGCGGTGCGGAGGGGCGGCGGAGAGCGGTGCGGAGGGGCGGAGAGCGGTGCGGAGAGCGGTGCGGAGGGGCGGAGAGCGGTGCGGAGGGGCGGAGAGCGGTGCGGAGAGCGGTGCGGAGGGGCGGAGAGCGGTGCGGAGAGCGGTGCGGAGGGGCGGAGAGCGGTGCGGAGGGGCGGAGAGCGGTGCGGAGAGCGGTGCGGAGGGGCGGAGAGCGGTGCGGAGGGGCGGAGAGCGGTGCGGAGAGCGGTGCGGAGGGGCGGAGAGCGGTGCGGAGGGGAGGAGAGCGGTGCGGAGGGGAGGAGAGCGGTGCGGAGGGGCGGAGAGCGGTGCGGAGGGGCGGAGAGCGGGGCGGAGAGCGGTGCGGAGGGGCGGAGAGCGGTGCGGAGAGCGGTGCGGAGGGGCGGAGAGCGGTGCGGAGGGGCGGAGAGCGGTGCGGAGGGGCGGAGAGCGGTGCGGAGAGCGGTGCGGAGGGGAGAGCGGTGCGGAGGGGCGGAGAGCGGTGCGGAGAGCGGTGCGGAGGGGCGGAGAGCGGTGCGGAGGGGCGGAGAGCGGTGCGGAGGGGCGGAGGGGAGAGCGGTGCGGAGGGGCGGAGAGCGGTGCGGAGGGGCGGAGAGCGGTGCGGAGGGGCGGAGGGGAGAGCGGTGCGGAGGGGCGGAGGGGAGAGCGGTGCGGAGGGGCGGAGAGCGGTGCGGAGGGGAGAGCGGCGGGGCGGAGAGCGGTGCGGAGAGCGGTGCGGAGGGGCGGAGAGCGGTGCGGAGGGGCGGAGAGCGGTGCGGAGAGCGGTGCGGAGGGGCGGAGAGCGGTGCGGAGAGCGGTGCGGAGGGGCGGAGAGCGGTGCGGAGGGGCGGAGAGCGGTGCGGAGGGGCGGAGAGCGGTGCGGAGGGGCGGAGAGCGGTGCGGAGAGCGGTGCGGAGGGGCGGAGAGCGGTGCGGAGAGCGGTGCGGAGAGCGGTGCGGAGGGGCGGAGAGCGGTGCGGAGGGGCGGAGAGCGGTGCGGAGAGCGGTGCGGAGGGCGGAGAGCGGTGCGGAGGGGCGGAGAGCGGTGCGGAGAGCGGTGCGGAGGGGCGGAGAGCGGTGCGGAGAGCGGTGCGGAGGGGCGGAGAGCGGTGCGGAGGGGCGGAGAGCGGTGCGGAGAGCGGTGCGGAGGGGCGGAGAGCGGTGCGGAGGGGCGGAGAGCGGTGCGGAGGGGAGGAGAGCGGTGCGGAGGGGAGGAGAGCGGTGCGGAGGGGCGGAGAGCGGTGCGGAGGAGAGCGGGGCGGAGAGCGGTGCGGAGGGGCGGAGAGCGGTGCGGAGGGGCGGAGAGCGGTGCGGAGAGCGGTGCGGAGGGGCGGAGAGCGGTGCGGAGAGCGGTGCGGAGGGGAGAGCGGTGCGGAGGGGCGGAGAGCGGTGCGGAGAGCGGTGCGGAGGGGCGGAGAGCGGTGCGGAGGGGCGGAGAGCGGTGCGGAGGGGCGGAGAGCGGTGCGGAGGGGCGGAGAGCGGTGCGGAGGGGCGGAGAGCGGTGCGGAGGGGCGGAGGGGAGAGCGGTGCGGAGGGGCGGAGGGGAGAGCGGTGCGGAGGGGCGGAGAGCGGTGCGGAGGGGAGAGCGGCGGGGCGGAGAGCGGTGCGGAGAGCGGTGCGGAGGGGAGGAGAGCGGTGCGGAGGGGAGGAGAGCGGTGCGGAGGGGAGGAGAGCGGTGCGGAGGGGAGGAGAGCGGTGCGGAGGGGCGGAGAGCGGTGCGGAGGGGCGGAGAGCGGTGCGGAGGGGCGGAGAGCGGGGCGGAGAGCGGTGCGGAGGGGCGGAGAGCGGGGCGGAGAGCGGTGCGGAGAGCGGTGCGGAGGGGAGGAGAGCGGTGCGGAGGGGCGGAGAGCGGTGCGGAGGGGCGGAGAGCGGTGCGGAGGGGCGGAGAGCGGTGCGGAGAGCGGTGCGGAGGGGCGGAGAGCGGTGCGGAGAGCGGTGCGGAGGGGCGGAGAGCGGTGCGGAGGGGCGGAGAGCGGTGCGGAGGGGCGGAGAGCGGTGCGGAGAGCGGTGCGGAGGGGCGGAGAGCGGTGCGGAGGGGAGGAGAGCGGTGCGGAGGGGAGGAGAGCGGTGCGGAGGGGAGGAGAGCGGTGCGGAGGGGCGGAGAGCGGTGCGGAGAGCGGTGCGGAGGGGAGGAGAGCGGTGCGGAGAGCGGTGCGGAGGGGAGGAGAGCGGTGCGGAGGGGCGGAGAGCGGTGCGGAGGGGCGGAGAGCGGTGCGGAGGGGCGGAGAGCGGTGCGGAGAGCGGTGCGGAGGGGCGGAGAGCGGTGCGGAGAGCGGTGCGGAGAGCGGTGCGGAGGGGCGGAGAGCGGTGCGGAGAGCGGTGCGGAGAGCGGTGCGGAGGGGCGGAGAGCGGTGCGGAGGGGCGGAGAGCGGTGCGGAGAGCGGTGCGGAGGGGCGGAGAGCGGTGCGGAGGGGCGGAGAGCGGTGCGGAGAGCGGTGCGGAGGGGCGGAGAGCGGTGCGGAGGGGCGGAGAGCGGTGCGGAGAGCGGTGCGGAGAGCGGTGCGGAGGGGCGGAGAGCGGTGCGGAGAGCGGTGCGGAGGGGCGGAGAGCGGTGCGGAGGGAGGAGAGCGGTGCGGAGAGCGGTGCGGAGAGCGGTGCGGAGAGCGGTGCGGAGAGCGGTGCGGAGGGGCGGAGAGCGGTGCGGAGGGGCGGAGAGCGGTGCGGAGAGCGGTGCGGAGGGGCGGAGAGCGGTGCGGAGGGGCGGAGAGCGGTGCGGAGAGCGGTGCGGAGGGGCGGAGAGCGGTGCGGAGGGGCGGAGAGCGGTGCGGAGAGCGGTGCGGAGGGGCGGAGAGCGGTGCGGAGGGGAGGAGAGCGGTGCGGAGAGCGGTGCGGAGAGCGGTGCGGAGGGGAGGAGAGCGGTGCGGAGGGGCGGAGAGCGGTGTGGAGGGGCGGAGAGCGGTGCGGAGGGGCGGAGAGCGGTGTGGAGGGGCGGACAGGAGGGAAAGGGCTCCTGAGCTGTAAGACCCAGGCTATTGAAAGGTCATTGTCCCACAGGACCCCTCCTCACCTCTCGTCCTCTCCTCTCCAGACTAGAGGAGTGAAAACAGCAGACGGAGTTCAGAAAGACCCAGAAGCTATAGAGGAAGTGTCTATGGAGAGGTCACAACAGTAGTGTGCTTGATTACCAACAACGACGAGAGAGCCTACAGAGAGGAGGTGAGGGCACTCGGAGTGAGGTCTCAGGAAAATAACCTCTCACTCAACGTCAACAAAACAAAAGGAGATGATCGTGGAGGATCTCCCTACCCACAACGACGGGACCACAGTGGAAAAGGTGGAAAGTTTTAAGTTCCTGGGCGTACAAACCAGACAACTGAAATGGTCCACCCACACAGACAGTGTGGTGAAGAAGGCGCAACAGCGACTCTTCAACCTCAGAAGGCTGAAGAAATTTGGCTTGTCACCTAAAACCCAAACAAACTTTTACAGATGCAAACATTTTTTTTACCATAACCCCCCTACACCGTAACACCCCCCTACACCGTAACCCCCTCCCTACACCGTAACACCCCCCCTACACCGTAACACCCCCCCTACACCGTAACACCCCCCCTACACCGTAACACCCCCCTCCTACACCGTAACACCCCCCTCCTACACCGTAAAACCCCCCCTACACCGTAACCCCACATATGTGGGGTGATTTTCACTGACACTAGCTGGGTCAAAAGGGGGGAAACGTGAGACACACAAATCGACGAGACAAAAAAAGGTGGGAATGTAGTCCTTCACATGACAGTAATAGTCACTCCATCTTGTAGATGGCCAGTCTATTATTAGTGTGCTGCTTGATGATGCAGGGCTGCTAATGCTTCTGCTGTTAACAGCCCTGGACATGGACAAATCAGCTCACTGAAAACTTTGTTGAACCTTGACTAAGAGCATTCAGGGAGACATTACAAAATCAATATGCCTCAAGAGCTACTCTGTTACCAACCGGCCTCCAGAAAACAACACACCCACACACACACACACACACACACACACACACACACACACACGCCTCCACAACAACAAACACGCAACATCAACACACACCAAAGGGTCAGGACTCACAAATACACTTTTAAAAAAGGCACATGTTTAGACAGTCAAGAACCCTAACACAAACAAACTGACCCTGGCACACACACACACCAATAAAAGTGGTTTTGCAGGCAGGCAGTGCAGGTGTAATGGTGGCACCAAAGTGGAGGCAGGTTGATGGTTATTATCTGTCATTACCCCAGTGGCTGGCTAGTGGCTGGCTAGTGGCTGGCTAGTGGCTGGCTAGTGGCTGCATCAGGGCCTGTTGTTGTGGGCTGGCTAGTGGCTGCATCAGGGCCTGTTGTTGTGGGCTGGCTAGTGGCTGGCTAGTGGCTGGCTAGTGGCTGGCTAGTGGCTGCATCAGGGCCTGTTGTTGTGGGCTGGCTAGTGGCTGCATCAGGGCCTGTTGTTGTGGGCTGGCTAGTGGCTGCTGCCTGGCTGCATCAGGGCCTGTTGTTGTGGGCTGGCTAGTGGCTGCATCAGGGCCTGTTGTTGTGGGTTGGCTAGTGGCTGCATCAGGGCCTGTTGTTGTGGGCTGGCTAGTGGCTGCATCAGGGCCTGTTGTTGTGGGCTGGCTAGTGGCTGCATCAGGGCCTGTTGTTGTGGGCTGGCTAGTGGCTGCTGCCTGGCTGCATCAGGGCCTGTTGTTGTGGGCTGGCTAGTGGCTGCTGCCTGGCTGCATCAGGGCCTGTTGTTGTGGGCAGGCTGTGTGTGTTGTAGAGGGAATAATGGTGCGTATTGACAGCAGGTATCACAGCCCCAGGGTGGAGGTAGAATTATTGTGTCAGAGGAAATGATGGGACATTATAGAAAGACAGCAGCTGGCCTGGGGGGGCCTTTGGATTCCCGGCTCTGACCATTTGATCTCCAGTCAAGACACTTAGTCTGTGTCCCAAATGGCACCCTATTGACCAGGGCCTCTGGTAGGAAGTAGTGCAGTATGTAGGGAACAGGGTGCCATCTGGGACAAGTCCAAGACAACCGTTATGACGAGGGAAGGAGCCAATAGACACAAATTGCACTTGAACTGCTGCCTGCCTTTATGTGGAGAACTGTGTTATTATGGGCTGTTACAGAGAACAGGAGACCAAGCCATAGCAATAATACCACCTTGTGATGACCACTAAAGTGGAGGAGGAAGAGTTTTGCTTCAGAAAACAGCAAAGAGAAAACACTCAAGTGATCTTTACCACATGGACAAAGGAAAGATCGTGTCTGTTGTTAAGCTCCCCTCCCTCCCTCCCTCCCCCCCTCCCTCCCTCCCTCGCTCCCCCCCTCCCTCCCTCCCTCCCTCCCTCCCTCGCCCCCTCCCTCCCTCGCTCCCTCCCTCCCTCGCCCCCTCCCTCCCTCCCTCCCTCGCCCCTCCCTCCCTGCCCCCTCCCCCCCTCCCTCGCTCCCTCGCCCCTCCCTCCCTGCCCCTTCCCCCCCTCCCTCCCTCGCTCCCTCCCTCGCCCCCTCGGCCCTCCCTCCCTCCCTCCCTCGCTCCCTCCCTCGCCCCCTCCCTCGCTCGCTCCCTCCCTCGCCCCCTCCCTCGCTCGCTCCCTCCCTCGCCCCCTCCCTCGCTCGCTCCCTCCCTCGCCCCCTCCCTCCCTCCCTCCCTCGCCCCCTCGCTCGCCCCCTCCCTCCCTCCCTCCCTCGCTCGCCCCCTCCCTCCCTCCCTCCCTCGCTCGCCCCCTCCCTCCCTCCCTCCCTCGCTCGCCCCCTCCCTCGCCCCCTCGCTCCCTCCCTCCCTCCCTCCCTCGCTCCCTCCCTCCCTCCCTCGCTCCCTCCCTCCCTCGCTCGCTCCCCCCCTCCCTCCCTCGCTCCCTCGCTCCCTCCCCCCCTCCCTCGCCCCCTCCCTCGCCCCCTCGCTCCCTCCCTCCCTCCCTCCCTCCCTCGCCCCCTCGCTCCCTCCCTCCCTCCCTCGCCCCCTCGCTCCCTCCCTCGCCCCCTCCCTCGCCCCCTCGCTCCCTCCCTCGCCCCCTCGCTCCCTCCCTCGCCCCCTCGCTCCCTCGCCCCCTCGCTCCCTCGCTCCCTCGCCCCCTCGCTCCCTCGCCCCCTCGCTCCCTCGCCCCCTCGCTCCCTCGCTCGCTCCCTCCCTCGCTCCCTCGCTCCCTCGCTCGCTCCCTCCCTCCCTCGCTCGCTCCCTCCCTCGCCCCCTCGCTCCCTCGCTCCCTCCCTCGCTCTACCTCCTTCGCTGTGTTTGTTATTTCCGTTACAGATTGGGGACAGGTGGAGCTGATTGGGTCATTAAGGTAACAAGTTGCACCTGGGTTTGGGATCAACGAGGAGGTAAAAGCATCTACAAGCACCATTTTGTGATCTGGTTGATGTGTTTTGATTAGAAATTAGAAATGATTCGAACACGTACACCCATTTGACCTTCATCCATGCACCTCCATTACACCCTTACTTTCACACTTCACAGGTTAGTTTTCCACTTTACCAGTTATTTAATAAATATCTTTGTTACTCCTTAACTGCAAACGTGTGGACTTCCTTGCTTGTCACCATCGAAGAGCCAGGCTGTGACACAGTGGACCCATTCACACAGTACATCCATCTACACACACCCCTGACAACCAAGTCCCTCTTCCTTAGTGACGGGAAGACCGTGTTGGTAAGGGACGATGGCTACACACACACACACACACACACACACACACACACACACACACACACACACACACACACACACACACACACACACACACACACACACACACACACACACACACACACACACACACACACACACACACACACACACCAGGCCGTAGGATCAGACTAATTAGAGTGAAAGGTCGTCGGTCTCGCGGAAGACAGTGGTGTGTGTGTGTGTGTATGTGGTGGGGGGGAGGGCTCTTCGTCCAGGGTCCATTCTACAGAACAATACACCAGGTGTCATTTAGAATGACGACAGAACAATACACCAGGTGTCATTTAGAATGATGACAGTACAATACACCAGGTGTCATTTAGAATGATGACAGTACGATACACCAGGTGTCATTTAGAATGATGACAGTACGATACACCAGGTGTCATTTAGAATGATGACAGTACAATACACCAGGTGTCATTTAGAATGATGACAGTACAATACACCAGGTGTCATTTAGAATGATAACAGTACAATACACCAGGTGTCATTTAGAATGATGACAGTACGATACACCAGGTGTCATTTAGAATGATGACAGTACAATACACCAGGTGTCATTTAGAATGATGACAGTACAATACACCAGGTGTCATTTAGAATGATGACAGTACAATACACCAGGTGTCATTTAGAGTGATGACAGTTAGAACAGTACAATACACCAGGTGTCATTTAGAGTGATGACAGTTAGAACAGTACAATACACCAGGTGTCATTTAGAGTGATGACAGTTAGAACAGTACAATACACCAGGTGTCATTTAGAATGATGACAGTACAATACACCAGGTGTCATTTAGAATGATGACAGTACGATACACCAGGTGTCATTTAGAGTGATGACAGTTAGAACAGTACAATAAACCAGGTGTCATTTAGAATGATGACAGTTAGAACAGTACAATACACCAGGTGTCATTTAGAGTGATGACAGTACAATACACCAGGTGTCATTTAGAGTGATGACAGTTAGAACAGTACGATAAACCAGGTGTCATTTAGAATGATGACAGTACAATACACCAGGTGTCATTTAGAGTGATGACAGTTAGAACAGTACGATACACCAGGTGTCATTTTGAATGTGGTTGTGCATCAGCAGTTTGTCTCTTGTTATTTCATGTCAGTTAACATGTTTTATGTTGGTAAATTAGCCATCTGTCTAAACGTGTAGTAATCATGGTCTTATTACTGACCGGGGGGCCCACATTGATTTTGTTAGTCACTCTCAATCAGATACATTATAAACTACAAACATTCATCTCTGCCCCATGACAAAAATTGTAAAAATTGCAGGAAATTTGTGAGAAAGTCTTCTTTCAAAATGTAGCTTAGGCCCGGATCTGACTGCATGTGAGGATACGGATGTGGGTATGCAGACAGGCGAGCAACTGTGACCCCTCATAATGAATTCAGATTTTTTTGTAGCCTCCCCCCCCCACCCACTAGTCGCCCATCCCTGCTCTGTACAGACAGGCAGACGGAGAGAAGGGAGACAGACAGACTGGCTCTATACAACTCTCTCCTGGAAGCCTGCTATGTTCTTCCTTTAAGGTCATCCTTCCTCCCTAACATTCCTCTGCTGCTTGATAGCCTTAACGAGCTACTGGGCTCTCAGACCAAACACACACACACACGGAAACACACACGGACACACAGCTCATCAGAGAGCAGCACATCTGGCCTGGTTGCCATTCAGCTACTACAGACCAGCAGGAAGAGAAACACAGAGGGAGAGAAAGGCACAGGATGTTGTCTTTCTATGACCAGCTATGACAGGGAAACGTTTCGGATCGGTTTCAGATACCGTTGAAGTCGGAAGTTTACGTACACCTTAGCCAAATACATTTAAAACTCAGTTTCACAATTCCTGACATTTAATCCTAGTAAAAATTCCCTGTCTCAGGTCAGTTAGGATCACCACTTTATTTTAAGAATGTGAAATGTCAGAATAATAGTAGAAAAAACGATTTATTTCAGCTTTTATTTATTTCATCACATTCCCAGTGGGTCAGAAGTTTACATACACTCAATTAGTATTTGGTAGCATGGCCTTTAAATTGTTTAACTTGGGTCAAATGTTTTGGGTAGCCTTCCACAAGCTTCCCAAGATAAGTTGGGTGAATTTTGGCCCATTCATCCTGACAGAGCTGGTGTAACTGAGTCAGGTTTGTAGGCCTCCTTGCTCGCACACACTTTTTCAGTGTTGCCCACAAATTTTCTATGAGATTAAGGTTAGGGCTTTGTGATTGCCACTCCAATACCTTGACTTTGTTGTCCTTAGGCCACTTTGCCACAACTTCGGAAGTATGCTTGGGGTCATTGTCCATTTGGAAGACCCATTTACGACCAAGCTTTAACTTCCTGACTGATGTCTTGAGATGTTGCTTCAGTATATCCACATAATTTTCCTTCTCATGATGCCATCTATTTTGTGAAGTACACCAGTCCCTCCTGCAGCAAAGCACCCCCACAACATGATGCTGCCACCCCTGTGCTTCACGGTTGGGATGGTGTTCTTCGGTGGCATGCATCCCCCTTTTTCTTCCAAACATAACGATGGTCATTATGGCCAAACAGTTCTCTTTTGTTTCATCAGACCAGAGGACATTTCTCCAAAAAGTACAATCTTTGTCCACATGTGCAGTTGCAAACCGTAGTCTGGGTTTTTTATGGCGGTTTTGGAGCAGTGGCTTCTTCCTTGCTGAGCGGCCTTTCAGGTTATGTCGATATAGGACTAGTTTTTACTGTGGATATAGATACTTTTGCATCTTCACAAGGTCCTTTGCTGTTGTTCTGGGATTGATTTGCGCTTTTCGCACCAAAGTACGTTCATCTCTAGGAGACAGAATGCGTCTCCTTCCTGAGCGGTATGACGGCTGCGTGGTTTCATGGTGTTTATACTTGCGTACTATTGTTTGTACAGATGAACGTGGTACCTTCAGGCATTTGGAAATTGCTCCCAAGGATGAACCAGACTTGTGAAGGTCTACAATTTTTTTTCTGAAGTCTTGGCTGATTTCTTTAGATTTTCCCATGATGTCAAGCAAAGAGGCACTGAGTTTGAGGGTAGGCCTTGAAATACATCCACAGGTACACCTTCAATTGACTCAAATTATGTCAATTAGCCTATCAGAAGCTTCTAAAGCCATGACATCATTTTCTGGAATTTTCCAAGCTGTTTAAAGGCACAGTCAACTTAGTGTATGTAAACTTCTGACCCACTGGAATTGTGATACAGTGAATTATAAGTGAAATAATCTGTCAGTAAACAATTGTTGGAAAAATTATGTGTGTCATGCACAAAGTAGATGTCCTAACCGACTTGTCAAAACTATAGTTTGGTAACAAGAAATTTGTGGAGTGGTTGAAAAACGAGTTTTAAATGACTCCAACCTAAGTGTATGTAAACTTCAGAATTCAACTGTACATACTATACCACTCTTTTATACTAATAAACCTACAGAACGGAGAATATGCATTTTAATGTGTAGGTAACGCCTCCAGGAATTCAAACCACTTGTACAATTCCTCACTCGCACCAACTGAGTCCTATAGGCCCACCTGGCACCAACTGAGTCCTATAGGCCCACCTGGCACCAACTGAGTCCTATAGGCCCACCTGGCACCAACTGAGTCCTATAGGCCCACCTGGCACCAACTGAGTCCTATAGGCCCACCTGGCACCAACTGAGTCCTATAGGCCCACCTGGCACCAACTGAGTCCTATAGGCCCACCTGGCACCAACTGAGTCCTATAGGCCCACCTGGCACCAACTGAGTCCTATAGGCCCACCTCGCACCAACTGAGTCCTATAGGCCCACCTCGCACCAACTGAGTCCTATAGGCCCACCTCGCACCAACTGAGTCCTATAGGCCCACTTGGCACCAACTGAGTCCTATAGTCCCACCTCGCACCAACTGAGTCCTATAGGCCCACTTGGCACCAACTGAGTCCTATAGGCCCACTTGGCACCAACTGAGTCCTATAGGCCCACTTGGCACCAACTGAGTCATATAGGCCCACTTGGCACCAACTGAGTCCTATAGGCCCACTTCGCACCAACTGAGTCATATAGGCCCACTTCGCACCAACTGAGTCATATAGGCCCACTTCGCACCAACTGAGTCATATAGGCCCACTTCGCACCAACAGCCACACTCGTACCAATTGCAAGTAAGCCACATAGGACACTTCTAGTGTTAGCTAGCTGGTGCTATAAACACACACACACACACACACACACACACACATCTAGTGTTATCTCGCTAGAGTTCCATTCCTCTAACCCTCCTGGCAGGCTGAGGCAAAGGTGTGAATCTCAGGGAGCGATGGAGTGAGATGAGAGAAACGAGGACAGGAGGGAGGGAGTATTACCTCTCATTCCATCTTCTCCCCTGGTAGTATCCAGAGCCATGCCTCCATCCCAACACCCCCAAGCCCACAACACTAGGAGCCCAGGCTCCACTTTAACTAAGCCCTGGTCCCTGCAGGCCGCTGGGCTGGAAAACACTCTTCACCACACACACACACACTCACACACAAACACACTCACACACAAACACACTCACACACAAACACACCACCTCCGTGCAGGAAGAGGCAAGAAGGAGGAAGAGGAGGAGAGGGAGGAAAAGGAGCTGGAGGAGAGGGAGGAGGAGGAGAAGAGTGATGAAGAGGAGGAAGGAGGAGAGGGGAGGAGAAGGGAGGAAGAGCAGGAGGGAGGAAGAGCAGGTGGAGTGTTTCCCTGTATAATTGTCTGAAAGAACCACTCACCATCTTCCTCTTCATCTATTCTCTCCAGCAACATCTTACAATGGCTGGCTGGCTGGCTGACTGGCTGGCCGACTGGCTGACTGACTGGCTGGCCCTTGCATACCCCCATGGGATGGAAACAAGGCATAAATTTTTCTGGAGCCCGACCAATATGTTTTTTGGGGCCCGACACCCATTCCGAAATATTTGAAGGGACAAAACTTACCGATTCCTATATAGTGTTTTACAGCTGGGAAACACTATATAGGAATCATTTTCCACACTGACATCTCATGAATTTCCAAAAGAGCAATTATCCAATAACTATAGTTCAAATGTTGATTTCACACATTGTGACAATAATAATAACATCATAAGAATTGCCGCAAGTGTTCAGATAAGTTATTTAATAAATAGGATGAAAAAAAAAGGTTATCGGTAGAATTATCGTTCGATAGCGATATAGTGGTATAAGGACTATGTCAGCCAATAATATCTGTGAGACGATATATCGGTCAGGCGCTGCAACTGCAATATAGCCTTTATGCTTTTCAAAAACCAGACTGGTTTCCAAAATGGCCACCGTTAAGTGCTTCCCTTTAGTCGCTCTGCTGCTCTCTGCATCCCAGCACAGAGGGTGACAGACACAACCATAGTTCAGGGAGGTTGATTGTTCTATTAAGATTCTACTCAAAGCTCGGGGACTCTTTCCTTCTCCCCCTCCCTCCTGGCCCCATCTGAAGTGAAACATCCTGGTTTTCTATTGGCAGAGAGACAGTGATGTGTGTGTGTTTGTTGCATTACGATGGAGAACACTGATCAGGGTTTGAAACACAGCAATTAAAGAAAGGACCAGTACACCAGACTGAGCTCTACATGCAGTATATACATGGCTCATGTTTTTAAAGAGTTATAGGGTTTAAAATAATAAAGGTTCAGCTATTCCCCTATGTACACATTCATAAAGCCTTTATAACAGCTACATAAAACATAACTGTGTCATAGGTAGTCACAAACATTATGAACAACGGCATAAGCTAACCTTGTCTGCTAGTAGATTGGTAGTCAGGGTCCGGGGTTAAAGCTAACCTTGTCTGCTAGTAGATTGGTAGCCAGGGTCCGGGGTTAAAGCTAACCTTGTCTGCTAGTAGATTGGTAGCCAGGGTCCGGGGTTAAAGCTAACCTTGTCTGCTAGTAGATTGGTAGCCAGGGTCCGGGGTTAAAGCTAACCTTGTCTGCTAGTAGATTGGTAGCCAGGGTCCGGGGTTAAAGCTAACCTTGTCTGCTAGTAGATTGGTAGCCAGGGTCCGGGGTTAAAGCTAACCTTGTCTGCTAGTAGATTGGTAGCCAGGGTCCGGGGTTAAAGCTAACCTTGTCTGCTAGTAGATTGGTAGCCAGGGTCCGGGGTTAAAGCTAACCTTGTCTGCTAGTAGATTGGTAGCCAGGGTCCGGGGTTAAAGCTAACCTTGTCTGCTAGTAGATTGGTAGCCAGGGTCCGGGGTTAAAGCTAACCTTGTCTGCTAGTAGATTGGTAGCCAGGGTCCGGGGTTAAGGGGTTACAACTGACCTTGTCTGCGGTGTCTGCAGCCAGTAGGTTGGTAGCCAGGGTCTGTAGTTTGTGCGTGGCCATGTTCTTGAGCGCAGCCAGGCTGCGTCGTGTCATGGCCTGTTTCAGGTTGACCGCAGGGTGGCTCAGAGCGTCCACAGCGGCTGGCACCACCTCATCACACGCATTCAGGATCTCTACAGCCGTGATGCCCATCACACAACGGTCCAACGCACCTGAGAGAGAGCGAGAGGGGGAGGGGGGAGAGCGAGAGGGGGAGAGAGAGAGCGCGAGGGGGGAGAGAGAGAGCGCGAGGGGGGAGAGAGAGAGCGCGAGGGGGGAGAGAGAGAGCGCGAGGGGGGAGAGAGAGAGCGCGAGGGGGGAGAGAGAGAGCGCGAGGGGGGAGAGAGAGAGCGCGAGGGGGAGAGAGAGAGCGCGAGGGAGAGAGAGAGCGCGAGGGAGAGAGAGAGAGCGCGAGGGAGAGAGAGAGAGCGCGAGGGAGAGAGAGAGAGCGCGAGGGAGAGAGAGCACGAGAGAGAGAGAGAGAGAGAGAGAGAGAGAGAGAGAGAGAGAGAGAGAGAGAGAGAGAGAGAGAGAGAGAATAATCAGGACTTTCAGAGACAGTTCTGGTTGGGTTTAACAGGCTGGGATGATTGATGGCTACTGGGATCTGTTGCGATTAACATTTTTTTGGTCCATACTTCACCCTGAAAATGTGAAGGTAAAATTGATTCCAACTGTCAACCTGATACAAAGACACTCCCATTTCTAGTCTATTAATCAAATTTATTTATATAGCCCTTCGTACATCAGCTGATATCTCAAAGTGCTGTACAGAAACCCAGCCTAAAACCCCAAACAGCAAGCAATGCATGTGAAAGAAGCATTGCTTGCTGTGTGAGTGAGTGGAAATAGAGAGAGCAGATAGTTCTGGTCACTAGGGATATTGGTCTCCATCTCCAAGACCAATGCCCTCCTCCAAGCTCTCCTGTAATGTTCTGCCCAGTTACTAAGCTCTCTCCCCCAAAAAAAACATATCGGAGCTAGCCAGCAGTAGCATTGGAGCTAGCCAGCAGTAGCATTGGAGCTAGCCAGCAGTAGCATTGGAGCTAGCCAGCAGTAGCATTGGAGCTAGCCAGCAGTAGCATTGGAGCTAGCCAGCAGTAGCATTGGAGCTAGCTAGCAGTAGCATTGGAGCTAGCCAGCAGTAGCATTGGAGCTAGCCAGCAGTAGCATTGGAGCTAGCCAGCAGTAGCATTGGAGCTAGCCAGCAGTAGCATTGGAGCTAGCAGTAGCATTTATATTCATCAACATGGCCAAGCTTTGTGTGGTAGCAGGGTGTAGCAACACTTGCTATGCAAATTTATACAAAGGGTGGGTCTAATCCTGGACGGTGATTGGTAAAAAACACATTCCAGCCAGTGTCTATTCCACAAGTTACCATTAGCTAATATAATAAATTAGAATGTTGAAATTCCTATTTACTCTGTTGTATCTCACTGCGCAATCCACTGTCTCACCAGCCCAGCTAGACAATAAAAAAAAAAAAACGTGATATCCAGTGTAAAAAGCTTCTAGACATTATCTCACATTTCCTTTTGGACTAGCATTTGGTTTTCAATAGTGGAGATTTGCATAAAACGTTGTCGGTCTCTCGGACATTTGGAACATTGTTTTAATATTCAAAATCGGTCTTCAGCTGTCCCGTTGTAATGAAAGGAATTGATGTGTACGTACTAACATGCATGTGTATAGATACAAACACACACACTTAAAAACATGAACATGTAGTATGTAAATTACAAAGTATTTTGTAAAAAAAAAATATATATCTAAGTTCGTTAAGAACAAATTCTTATATACAATGACGGCCTATTTAAGTGCCTTTGAATGGGGTATGGTAGTAGGTGCCAGCTCAACAGTTTCCTGTTTATATCTAGAATGGTCAATCCACCCAAAAGGACATTCAGCCAACTTGACAACTGTGGGAAGCATTGGAGTCAACATGGGCCAGCATCCCTGTGGAACGCTTTCAACACCTTGTAGAGTCCATGCCACAATGAATTGAGGCTGTTCTGAGGAAAAATGGGGGGGTGCAACTCAACATTAGGAAGTACTCTTTTTTGTGGGGCGGGGGTACGTATTACCCTTTTTTCTCCCCAACTTCATATAATCCAATTAGTAGTTACAGTCTTGCCCCATCCCTGCAACTCCCGTACAGTCTCGGGAGAGGCGAAGGTCGAGAGCAAAGCGTCCTCTGAAACACGAGGAAGTTATTCTTAAATGTTTTGAACACTCAGTGTATACTCAGCGGTGTCAGAGAAAGGCCTGAAAAATTGTATTATATCGTTCCTTTTTTTAATCTGTGAAATCAACCGTCTGTGTACATTTATCTCATTACATTAGTTCACCAATCAGTGTGGATAGAGCAGGTAAGCTAGTTGTTTACACCAATCAGTGTGGATAGAGCAGGTAAGCTAGTTGTTTACACCAATCAGTGTGGATAGAGCAGGTAAGCTAGTTGTTTACACCAGTCAGTGTGGATAGAGCAGGTAAGCTAGTTGTTTACACCAGTCAGTGTGGATAGAGCAGGTAAGCTAGTTGTTTACACCAGTCAGTGTGGATAGAGCAGGTAAGCTAGTTGTTTACACCAGTCAGTGTGGATAGAGCAGGTAAGCTAGTTGTTTACACCAGTCAGTGTGGATAGAGCCGGTAAGCTAGTTGTTTACATGCGTTATGGACAGACGAGTGTAGCCTATGGTGAAAGATGCGATTGAAATGTCATAATATTTTGGTTTTGTTCCCTGAACCGGCTCCAACCCCTGATTATTGCAATACATATCGTCGTATCGACACTTAAGTATTGATATAATACTGTATTGTGAGGTCCCTTGGCAATTCCCAGCCCTACTGGTCTATACTAGTCTCCAGCATGGTGCATCTGAAACCAGCATGATCATATCGGATAATGATGCCAGAGATGTATTATATCATGTTGTAGTCACTGTAAGTGGATTTGATGATGCTTCATCTGCTCCTTAAAGGGAAATTCCAAAAACGTTCAACTTCATATTCATGTTGTGTTGTGTTGTGTTGCAACCTTGCTGTGTTGTCATGTCGCGTTGTTGTCTTAGGTCTCTCTTTATGTGGTGTTGATGTGTGTTTTGTCCGATATTTATATTGTATTTATTTATTTATTTTTAATCCCCAGGCCACCCGTCCCCGCAGGAGGACTTTTGGTAGGCCGTCATTGTAAATAAGAATTTGTTCTTAACGGACTTGCCTAGTTAAATAAAATAAATACATATTTTTATTAATAAAAACTAAATCTACAGCACCACCTTAACATCAACATGTGAAAATGTCACGTTTCTATATGTTGTAGTAAAAAAAAAAGAGAGGATGGTGAGTGTTTCTAATGACAACCAACTAGTAGGCAATTCCTACTCATAATTGGTTAAATTCACTTGACGCAGGCCAATGATGTCATTGGAAACAATCCATTTTTTTTTACTACAAAACATAGAAACAAAACGTTTTCACATATTATGTTGATGTTGGGAGGGTGCTGGAGATGAATGAATGGTAAAAATTTCCCTTTAAGAAAGTGAGTTCTATTCCATTAGAGCTGATGTGGGGGGGGGGGGGGACCCATAGAAGATAAATCATTTATCTCTATGGGAAAAGCACTGAACAGAGGAAATGTAGCTGTCCATCAGTAATATAATGACTCTATAAATGGAGAGGCTGTTTCCCTCACTCCTTCAGCTCCTATCAAGTGGTTCCAGACAAACCTCAGGGATCATTACTTAGGCTACCCCTGCATGTCTAACAAACACACACCTTACAGCCACGTCCCTTCTGCTCCCCAGCCCAGTGAGTAGACAAAGCTTGCTACTGTACGTTCTTCTGCCCTACTCAGCACAACGAGACATAACCAGCTTTAAGAGCAGACATAAACACACTAATGTGCCTAGCTAATGCAGTAACGGGCAGAGAGAGACTCCACATTTAGGGAGATGTTTTGTAAGTGCTTGACTTCGCTCCTACTCTCTCCTCCATCCCCCACTTCCTCCTCAGCCATCATCTTTACTTCCATTGCTGTGAGAGGGAGTTTAAAATCTGTCTAACGTTTTAAGAGAGTGCTGCGTTGCTTTACAACTCTAAACATGCGGCTTCGTATTTAAAGACGGGACAGGGGGCAGGACGGAAGAAACGAATGCTTCAGACAATCTATTATTCATCCTGGAAAGGGTGTGTGTGATCTTCACTGAGCAAAAACATCGTAAAGTGAGGGGAAGAGCACAAGGTTGGAGCTACCCTGGTAGATTTTAGCTGGTCGTCGTCAGGAGGAGGGACAGAAGAGACTCAATGTCTAATGGGTGACAAGCTTCTTCCTCCTTCTTCCTCACATAGGCACACAGGGTTACACCACTGCTTATAACTATAATAATATTATTATTCTAACTATCGAAGACGTGCCAAATGAATGATATCCATCTCAGGGCTCCAGCTTTGCATTTGGTTTGGTAGACGGCAAGCTAGAAAGAACAAGCGTCTTTGCTTACAGCAGAGACATTCAATGCCCTCCTGGATAATGATTCATGTTGCTTAATAAAAAATAAAAATACTTCCTGTAATACTGGAGACCCCGGTATGGTACAGAAACAGAATGAACCCTACTGGTTTCTAGTAATCACCCACACAGTGTTTGCATCCCAAATGGAACACTATTCCCTATGTAGTCCACTACGGGCACTGGTTAAAAGTAGGGAATAGGGTGCCAAAGTAGGGAATAGGGTGCCCTTTGGGACGCCACAAGTGAGAAAACAGGAAAATTGTATTAAACCAATCTGCCCATGAGTGGTGTCTTATCTAACACCTCCACCAAGACAACGCATCAGCCTCTCTCTCACTTAGTAGCCTACTACATCTCAATGACTTTGGTTATTAAAACAACTATGCAGACAAGTTCTTGCCTGGTTTAGATCTGATGGGAAGATATCAGTTCGTCTCTGTGGATGGTTTGTTCTCTGACAAATCAATGGCAAGTTCCAGTGTTCCTCAAGGTTCCGTTTAAGGACCACTATTGTTTTCACTATATATTTTAACTCTTGGTGATGTCATTCGGAAACACAAAGACAACTTTCACTGCTATGCAGACGACATACAGCTGTAAATTTCGATGAAACATGGTGAAGCCCCAAAATTGCCTACCCTGGAAGCATGTGTTTCAGACACAAGGAAGAGGATCGCGGCAAATGTTTTACTTTTAAACTCGTACAAAACAGAGATGCTAGTTCTAGGTCCCAAGAAACAAAGAGATCTACTGTTTGATCTGACAATGAATCTCAATTGGTTGTACAGTCATTTCAAATAAAACTGAACGATCAAGGCATTACTTTGGATCATGTTCCCTCTTTTCACAAACATAAAAATTAATCTTAACCTGTTAGGGCTAGGGGGCAGTATTTTCACGGCTGGATAAAAAACGTACCCGATTTAATCTGGTTACTACTCCTGCCCAGTAACTGGAATATGCATATAATTATTGGCTTTGGATAGAAAACACCCTAAAGTTTCTAAAACTGTTTGAATGGTGTCTGTGAGTATAACAGAACTCATATGGCAGGCAAAAACCTGAGAAGATTTCATGCAGGAAGTGGCCTGTCTGACAAGGTGTCGTTCTTCTTGTCTCTGTTTATTGAAGAGTGAGGATCTTAGCTGTCCCGTGACACTTCCTACGGCTGCCATAGGCTCTCAGAAGGCGGCAAAACGCTGAATCGTGGCTTTGCAGGCTCTGGCTGAAACAAAGTAGCGCGTTTGGGTAGTGGCTGGTTACAGTACTGTGAGACTCAGGCTCGTGCCCGCGTCGACTGAAAGCTTTGTTTTCTTTCCTCTGTTTAGCTAAATGGACATTCCCGGTCAGAATATTATCGCTTTTTTACGAGAAAAATGGCATAAAAATGGATTTTAAACAGCGGTTGACATGCTTCGAAGTACGGTAATGGAATATTTAGATTTTTTTTGTCACGAATTGCGCCATGCGCGAGACCCTGATTTACCATTTCGGATAGTGTCTGGGACGCACGAACAAAACGCCGCTATTCGGATATAACGATGGATTATTTTGGACCAAACCAACATTTGTTATTGAAGTAGCAGTCCTGGGAGTGCATTCTGACGAAGACAACAAAAGGTAATCAAACTTTTATAATAGTAAATCTGATATTGGTGAGTGCTAAACTTGCCGGGTGTCTAAATAGCTAGCCCGTGATGGCTGGGCTATGTACTTAGAATATTGCAAAATGTGCTTTCACCAAAAAGCTATTTTAAAATCGGACATATCGAGTGCATAGAGGAGGTCTGTATCTATAATTCTTAAAATAATTGTTATGCTTTTTGTGAACGTTTATCGTGAGTAATTTAGTAAATTGTTAGCAAATTCCCCGGAAGTTTGCTAGGGCTGAACATCACATGCTAATGTAAAAAGCTGTTTTTTGATATAAATATGAACTTGATTGAACAAAACATGCATGTATTGTATAACATAATGTCCTAGGTGTGTCATCTGATGAAGATCAAAGGTTAGTGCTGCATTTAGCTGTCTTCTGGGTTTTTGTGACATTATATGCTGGCTTGAAAAATGGGTGTCTGATTATTTCTGGCTTGGTACTCTGCTGACATAATCTAATGTTTTGCTTTCGCTGTAAAGCCTTTTTGAAACCGGACAGTGTGGTTAGATAAAGGAGAGTCTTATCTTTAAAATGCTGTGAAATAGTCATATGTTTTAAAAATTGAAGTTTTTGTATTTTTGAGGAATTTGTAATTCGCGCCACGCCTATCATTGGATATTGGAGCAGGTGTTCCGCTAGCGGAACGTCTAGATGTAAGAGGTTAAGACTAGCTTTTTAACATCTTCGTAACATTGCAAAAATCTGAAACTTTTGCCTAAAAATGAAGCAGAAAAACAAATCCATGTTCTTGTCACGTTAAGATTAGACTACTGCAATGCTCTACTCTCCGGCTACCCAGATAATGTACTAAATACACTTCAACTGAAAAACGTCTGCTAGAATCTTGACTAGAACCAAAAATATATATTGTATTACTTCTGTGCTAGCCTCTCTACACTCGCTTCCACTTAAGGCTAGGGCTGATTTCAAGGTTTTACTGCTAACCTACAAAGCATTACATGGACTTGCTCCTACCAAATCTCTACGATTTGGTCTAGCCTTACATACCTACACTTAATGCTGGAATCACAAGACGCAGGCCTCGTTATTGTTCCTAGAATTTTAAGCAAATAGCTGGCTTTTTATAGAATGGTCTGCCTATCCATGTGAAAGAATCAGACTTTACTGAACGTTTACGTCTTCTCTCAGTAGATTGAGTGCAGTCTGGCCCAGTGGTGCAGAGGTGAACGGCAAGGCACTGGAGTGACGAAACACCCTTGCTGTCAATTTAGAACATTTCTGACATGCGCATTTCTGGATATTTTTGTTGTTATTCTGTCTCTCACTGTTCAAATAAACCTACCATTAAAATTATAGACTGATCCTTTCTTTGTAAGTGGGCAAACGTACAAAATCAGCAGGGGATCAAATACTTTTTTACCCCACTGTATTGTAAACTTTCATTCATATGCTAGGTTGTAGCAACCTCATGATGGTACAGTAACAGTACAGGGACACTGTATTGTAGTAGGCTAAACCTATCAATGCCACACTGAGATGGGTGAATGGAATATAAATGACTGTCATCCAATATGCTGTAATAGAAATAAGGCTCATAATTTTGTTTTTTTTAAATGATCGTCCTCCTCCATCTTAAACTGCACCGACAGCCACTGTGGTCTGTTGATATCCTTCCGCTGGTGTGGGGACTGTGCTTTGGCAATGTTGGTGGGGTTATATCCTGCCTGGTTGGCCCTGTCCGGGGATATCGCTGGACTGGGCCACAGTGTCCCCCTGACCTGCTACCTTATCCCGGACCTGCTACCTTATCCCGGACCTGCTACCTTATCCCGGACCTGCTACCTTATCCCGGACCTGCTACCTTATCCCGGACCTGCTACCTTATCCCGGACCTGCTACCTTATCCCGGACCTGCTACCTTATCCCGGACCTGCTACCTTATCCCGGACCTGCTACCTTATCCCGGACCTGCTGATTCGACTCTCTCTCCCACACCTGCTGTCTCAACCTCTGAAAACTCAGCTATGAAAAGCCAACTGACATTTACTCCTGATGTGCTGACCTGTTGCACCCTCGACAACCACTGATTATTATTATTATTATTATTATTATTATTATTTCACCCTGCTGGTCATCTATGAACATCTTGAAGAACAATCTGGCCTTAATGGCCATGTACTCTTATAAATGCAGACAGAACAAACAAAGTCCCCAGCAAACAAATAGTGCACAGTTGAAGAAAAACCATTAACAAAGTGTAATAAAGCTTGATTTCATTCCTTCAGCACCGTTCCATTAGCAGACTACAGAGAAGGTTGTTGGATTACAAACAGATATTTCATTACAGAAGTTCATTAATGACAAAAAGAAGAAAATAGACGACCAACAAAAGTCCCATTATCTCATTAATCAGGTTACAATGAATAAACCCGCTGCACTGTAACACATCTATTTTAATAGTGCAACGGTATGTGTCTCTCTCTCCGTCTCACCTGTGTGTGTGTACCTGTATGCGTATCGCTCTGTCGCAAAGGTTTGTGTGTGTGCGAGTCTCTCTTTTGTGTGTGTGTGTGTCTCACCTGTGTCCATCTGCCACACATACACTGAGCCATCAGAGCAGCCCACCACCAGATAGTCATCACAGGGGCGCCACTTGATGACCTGGATGGGGAAGAGGTGTCGAGACGCCAGCATGATGCACTTCCTCTCCCGCAGGCTGAGCAGACCCACGGAGTGGTCACTGGCCACAGAGCACACACAGTGCTGAACACGATTCTGTCGGGGGCAAGAAAGAAAGAAAGAAAGAAAGAAAGAAAGAAAGAAAGAAAGAAAGAAAGAAAGAAAGAAAGAAAGAAAGAAAGAAAGAAAGAAAGAAAGAAAGAAAGAAAGAAAGAAAGAAAGAAAGAAAGAAAGAAAGAAAGAAAGAAAGAAAGAAAGAAAGAAAGAAAGAAAGAGGGAGAGGGGGAGAGGGGGAGGGAGAAGGAGAGAGAGAGCTAATTATCAAAATCCAGAAAAGAGCTGTTCAATTCTTCAACCACCTAAAACGAAGTGATTCCCAAACCTTCCATAACAAAGCCATCACCTACAGAGAAATTAACCTGGAGAAGAGTCCCTTAAGCAAGCTGGTCCTGGGGCTCTGTTCACAAACACAAACAGACCCCACAGAGCCCCAGGACAGCAACACAATTACACCCAACCAAATCATGAGAAATCAAAAAGATAATTACTTGACACATTGGAACGAATTAACAAAAAACAGAGCAAACTAGAATGCTATTTGACCCTAAACAGAGAGTACACAGTGGCAGAATACCTGACCACTGTGACTGACCCAAACTTAATGAAAGCTTTGACTATGTACAGACTCAGTGAGCATAGCCTTGCTATTGAGAAAGGTCGCTGTAGGCAGACCTGGCTCTCAAGAGAAGACAGGCTATGTGCACACTGCCCACAAAATGAGATGGAAACTGAGCTGCACTTCCTAACCTCCTGCCAAATGTATGACCATATTAGAGACACATATTTCCCTCAGATTACACAGATCCACAAAGAATTTGAAAATAAACCCGATGTTGATAAACTCCCATATCTACTGGGTGAAATACCACAGTGTGACATCACAGCAGCAAGATGTGTGACCTGTTGCCACAAGAAAAGGGCAACCAGTGAAGAACAAACACCATTGTAAATACAACCCATATTTATGTTTATTTATTTTCTCATTTGTACTTTAACCATTTGCTCATCGTTACAACACTGTATATAGACATAATATGACATTTGAAATGTCTTTATTCTTTTGGAACTTCTGTGAGTTGAATGTTCACTGTTCATTTTTATTGTTTATTTCACTTTTGTTTATTATCTATTTCACTTGCTTTGGCAATGTAAACATATGTTTCCCATGCCAATAAAGACCTTCGAATTGAATTGAGAGAGACACAGAGAGAGTTACAGGCTTCCATAGAGGATCAGTAGAAGGATAACAGAGTGGTCATAGCGTAATCAGGCCCAGACCAGAGAGGTGTTCTACAGTAATCAGGCCCAGACCAGAGAGGTGTTCTACAGTAATCAGGCCCAGACCAGAGAGGTGTCATACCGTAATCAGGCCCAGACCAGAGAGGTGTTCTACAGTAATCAGGCCCAGACCAGAGAGGTGTCATACCGTAATCAGGCCCAGACCAGAGAGGTGTTCTACAGTAATCAGGCCCAGACCAGAGAGGTGTTCTACAGTAATCAGGCCCAGACCAGAGAGGTGTTCTACAGTAATCAGGCCCAGACCAGAGAGGTGTTCTACAGTAATCAGGCCCAGACCAGAGAGGTGTTCTACAGTAATCAGGCCCAGACCAGAGAGGTGTCGTACCGTAATCAGGCCCAGACCAGAGAGGTGTTCTACAGTAATCAGGCCCAGACCAGAGAGGTGTTCTACAGTAATCAGGCCCAGACCAGAGAGGTGTCGTACCGTAATCAGGCCCAGACCAGAGAGGTGTTCTACAGTAATCAGGCCCAGACCAGAGAGGTGTTCTACAGTAATCAGGCCCAGACCAGAGAGGTGTCGTACCGTAATCAGGCCCAGACCAGAGAGGTGTTCTACAGTAATCAGGCCCAGACCAGAGAGGTGTCGTACCGTAATCAGGCCCAGACCAGAGAGGTGTTCTACAGTAATCAGGCCCAGACCAGAGAGGTGTTCTACAGTAATCAGGCCCAGACCAGAGAGGTGTTCTACAGTAATCAGGCCCAGACCAGAGAGGTGTTCTACAGTAATCAGGCCCAGACCAGAGAGGTGTTCTACAGTAATCAGGCCCAGACCAGAGAGGTGTCGTACCGTAATCAGGCCCAGACCAGAGAGGTGTTCTACAGTAATCAGGCCCAGACCAGAGAGGTGTTCTACAGTAATCAGGCCCAGACCAGAGAGGTGTCGTACCGTAATCAGGCCCAGACCAGAGAGGTGTTCTACAGTAATCAGGCCCAGACCAGAGAGGTGTTCTACAGTAATCAGGCCCAGACCAGAGAGGTGTTCTACAGTAATCAGGCCCAGACCAGAGAGGTGTTCTACAGTAATCAGGCCCAGACCAGAGAGGTGTTCTACAGTAATCCGGCCCAGACCAGAGAGGTGTCGTACCGTAATCAGGCCCAGACCAGAGAGGTGTTCTACCGTAATCAGGCCCAGACCAGAGAGGTGTTCTACAGTAATCAGGCCCAGACCAGAGAGGTGTTCTACAGTAATCAGGCCCAGACCAGAGAGGTGTTCTACAGTAATCAGGCCCAGACCAGAGAGGTGTTCTACAGTAATCAGGCCCAGACCAGAGAGGTGTTCTACAGTAATCAGGCCCAGACCAGAGAGGTGTTCTACAGTAATCAGGCCCAGACCAGAGAGGTGTTCTACAGTAATCAGGCCCAGACCAGAGAGGTGTTCTACAGTAATCAGGCCCAGACCAGAGAGGTGTTCTACAGTAATCAGGCCCAGACCAGAGAGGTGTTCTACAGTAATCAGGCCCAGACCAGAGAGGTGTTCTACAGTAATCAGGCCCAGACCAGAGAGGTGTTCTACAGTAATCAGGCCCAGACCAGAGAGGTGTTCTACAGTAATCAGGCCCAGACCAGAGAGGTGTTCTACAGTAATCAGGCCCAGACCAGAGAGGTGTTCTACAGTAATCAGGCCCAGACCAGAGAGGTGTTCTACAGTAATCAGGCCCAGACCAGAGAGGTGTTCTACAGTAATCAGGCCCAGACCAGAGAGGTGTTCTACAGTAATCAGGCCCAGACCAGAGAGGTGTTCTACAGTAATCAGGCCCAGACCAGAGAGGTGTTCTACAGTAATCAGGCCCAGACCAGAGAGGTGTTCTACAGTAATCAGGCCCAGACCAGAGAGGTGTTCTACAGTAATCAGGCCCAGACCAGAGAGGTGTTCTACAGTAATCAGGCCCAGACCAGAGAGGTGTTCTACAGTAATCAGGCCCAGACCAGAGGGGTGTCGTACCGTAATCAGGCCCAGACCAGAGAGGTGTTCTACAGTAATCAGGCCCAGACCAGAGAGGTGTTCTACAGTAATCAGGCCCAGACCAGAGAGGTGTTCTACAGTAATCAGGCCCAGACCAGAGAGGTGTTCTACAGTAATCAGGCCCAGACCAGAGAGGTGTTCTACAGTAATCAGGCCCAGACCAGAGAGGTGTTCTACAGTAATCAGGCCCAGACCAGAGAGGTGTCGTACCGTAATCAGGCCCAGACCAGAGAGGTGTTCTACAGTAATCAGGCCCAGACCAGAGAGGTGTTCTACAGTAATCAGGCCCAGACCAGAGAGGTGTCATACCGTAATCAGGCCCAGACCAGAGAGGTGTCATACCGTAATCAGGCCCAGACCAGAGAGGTGTCATACCGTAATCAGGCCCAGACCAGAGAGGTGTCATACCGTAATCAGGCCCAGACCAGAGAGGTGTCATACCGTAATCAGGCCCAGACCAGAGAGGTGTCATACCGTAATCAGGCCCAGACCAGAGAGGTGTCATACCGTAATCAGGCCCAGACCAGAGAGGTGTTCTACAGTAATCAGGCCCAGACCAGAGAGGTGTTCTACCGTAATCAGGCCCAGACCAGAGAGGTGTCATACCGTAATCAGGCCCAGACCAGAGAGGTGTCATACCGTAATCAGGCCCAGACCAGAGAGGTGTTCTACAGTAATCAGGCCCAGACCAGAGAGGTGTTCTACAGTAATCCGGCCCAGACCAGAGAGATGTTCTACAGTAATCAGGCCCAGACCAGAGAGGTGTTCTACAGTAATCAGGCCCAGACCAGAGAGGTGTTCTACAGTAATCCGGCCCAGACCAGAGAGGTGTTCTACAGTAATCCGGCCCAGACCAGAGAGGTGTTCTACAGTAATCCGGCCCAGACCAGAGAGGTGTTCTACAGTAATCAGGCCCAGACCAGAGAGGTGTTCTACAGTAATCCGGCCCAGACCAGAGAGGTGTTCTACAGTAATCAGGCCCAGACCAGAGAGGTGTTCTACAGTAATCCGGCCCAGACCAGAGAGGTGTTCTACAGTAATCCGGCCCAGACCAGAGAGATGTTCTACAGTAATCAGGCCCAGACCAGAGAGATGTTCTACAGTAATCAGGCCCAGACCAGAGAGATGTTCTACAGTAATCAGGCCCAGACCAGAGAGGTGTTCTACAGTAATCAGGCCCAGACCAGAGAGGTGTTCTACAGTAATCAGGCCCAGACCAGAGAGGTGTTCTACAGTAATCCGGCCCAGACCAGAGAGGTGTTCTACAGTAATCCGGCCCAGACCAGAGAGATGTTCTACAGTAATCAGGCCCAGACCAGAGAGATGTTCTACAGTAATCAGGCCCAGACCAGAGAGATGTTCTACAGTAATCAGGCCCAGACCAGAGAGGTGTTCTACAGTAATCCGGCCCAGACCAGAGAGGTGTTCTACAGTAATCCGGCCCAGACCAGAGTCAGGTTGTTTTATCAAGGGAATAAAACATTTGTATAATGTCATATCTGTTGTTTCTTTGTGGAAGCAAGAGACGGATAAACACTAATATAATTAAGCAACAAAATACTGAACATAAAAAGGTATTGTTGCGGACGATGGACAAAAACAGCATACGTCATGACATTTAGAAAGGCTGAATGAATGAATAGGTGAAACAGTACGGTCTGACCCTTCAATGGTGTCAATGACAATAGAACGGAACACAAACTCCATTTCCATGGTTACAACAATGAAATGTCCTGCTCCATTTTGATTAGGAATGTCATTAACCAATGATCTAAGAGCAAGGCCCATTTCAACTGGACAGAAGGACCTTGAAATGACTGACATTTCAGGGTAGTGGAGTTGTTGCCGGGGAGAAAAACTTGACAAGTTTTTTATTTTTTCAAGTCATCAGGCAATAGTTAACTGATGAGAGTGAAATAAACAATAACAATGAACAGTAAACATTACACTCACAGAAGTTGGACCTGATTCCAGACACACACACAGAGAGCGAGCGAGCGAGACAGACCGCCCGCCCCACAGAGACAGACCGCCCGCCCCACAGAGACAGACCGCCCGCCCCACAGAGACAGACCGCCCGCCCCACAGAGACAGACCGCCCGCCCCACAGAGACAGACCGCCCGCCCCACAGAGACAGACCGCCCGCCCCACAGAGACAGACCGCCCGCCCCACAGCACATCATGAAATACTGCCTCACACAGTGAAAAGCACTGCACTATACAACCTGGCTGGAGGTTATTACAGTACAGGGACACACTGGGACACAGAAACACACTGGGACACAGAAACACACTGGGACACAGAAACACACTGGGACACAGAAACACACTGGGACACAGAAACACACTGGGACACACTGGGACACAGAAACACACAGGGACACAGAAACACACTGGGACACAGAAACACACTGGGACACAGAAACACACTGGGACACAGAAACACACTGGGACACAGAAACACACAGAAACATACTGGGACACAGAAACACACTGGGACACAGAAACACACTGGGACACAGAAACACACTGGGACACAGAAACACACTGGGACACAGAAACACACAGAAACATACTGGGACACAGAAACACACAGAAACACACTGGGACACAGAAACACACTGGGACACAGAAACACACTGGGACACACTGGGACACAGAAACACACTGGGACACAGAAACACACAGAAACACACTGGGACACAGAAACACACTGGGACACACTGGGACACAGTAACACACTGGGACACACTGGGACACAGAAACACACTGGGACACAGAAACACACTGGGACACACTGGGACACAGAAACACACTGGGACACAGAAACACACTGGGACACACTGGGACACAGAAACACACTGGGACACACTGGGACACAGTAACACACTGGGACACAGAAACACACTGGGACACAGAAACACACTGGGACACAGAAACACACTGGGACACAGTAACACACTGGGACACAGAAACACACTGGGACACAGTAACACACTGGGACACAGAAACACACTGGGACACAGTAACACACTGGGACACAGTAACACACTGGGACACAGAAACACACTGGGACACAGAAACACACTGGGACACAGAAACACACTGGGACACAGAAACACACTGGGACACAGAAACACACTGGGACACAGAAACACACTGGGACACAGAAACACACTGGGACACACTCCAGTACAACAGGTGCATGGTACAATGACAGTAAATATTCACAACAAAACAATAGAACGTAACACAAAGTTATACAGAATCTTGACTGGCTGCATCACCGCTTGGGTATGGCAGCTGTGTGGCATTTGACCACAATCAAAATGCCTACCCGGACTACCTGCAATTATCCATTTGTTGCATTTACTCTGTTGCACTGACTCTTCACACACGCTGCTGCTACTGTCACTTTACCCCTACCTACATATACATATCTACCACTACCTACAGTATATATATCTACCCCTACCTACAGTATATATCCACCCCTACCTACAGTATACATATCTACCCCTACCTACATATACATATCTACCCCTACCTACATATACATATCTACCCCTACCTACATATACACATCTACCCCTACCTACAGTACATATCTACCCCTACCTACATATACATATCTACCCCTACCTACATATACATATCTACCCCTACCTACAGTATATATATCTACCCCTACCTACAGTATATATCCACCCCTACCTACAGTATACATATCTACCCCTACCTACATATACATATCTACCCCTGCCTACATATACATATCTACCCCTACCTACATATACACATCTACCCCTACCTACAGTATATATATCTACCCCTACCTACAGTATATATATCTACCCCTACCTACAGTACATATCTACCCCTACCTACATATACATATCTACCCCTACCTACATATACACATCTACCCCTACCTACAGTACATATCTACCCCTACCTACATATACATATCTACCCCTACCTACATATACATATCTACCCCTACCTACAGTATATATATCTACCCCTACCTACAGTATATATCCACCCCTACCTACAGTATACATATCTACCCCTACCTACATATACATATCTACCCCTGCCTACATATACATATCTACCCCTACCTACATATACACATCTACCCCTACCTACAGTATATATATCTACCCCTACCTACATATACATATCTACCCCTACCTACATATACATATCTACCCCTACCTACATATACATATCTACCCCTACCTACATATACATATCTACCCCTACCTACATATACATATCTACCCCTACCTACAGTATATATATCTACCCCTACCTACAGTATATATATCTACCCCTACCTACATATACACATCTACCCCTACCTACAGTATATATCTACCCCTACCTACATATACATATCTACCCCTACCTACAGTATATATCTACCCCTACCTACAGTATATATCTACCCCTACCTACAGTATATATCTACCCCTACCTACAGTACATATCTACCCCTACCTACAGTACATATCTACCCCTACCTACAGTACATATCTACCCCTACCTACAGTACATATCTACCCCTACCTACAGTACATATCTACCCCTACCTACAGTACATATCTACCCCTACCTACATATACATATCTACCCCTACCTACATATACATATCTACCCCTACCTACATATACATATCTACCCCTACCTACATATACATATCTACCCCTACCTACATATACATATCTACCCCTACCTACAGTATATATATCTACCCCTACCTACAGTATATATATCTACCCCTACCTACATATACACATCTACCCCTACCTACAGTATATATCTACCCCTACCTACATATACATATCTACCCCTACCTACAGTATATATCTACCCCTACCTACAGTATATATCTACCCCTACCTACAGTACATATCTACCCCTACCTACAGTACATATCTACCCCTACCTACAGTACATATCTACCCCTACCTACAGTACATATCTACCCCTACCTACAGTACATATCTACCCCTACCTACAGTACATATCTACCCCTACCTACATATACATATCTACCCCTACCTACATATACATATCTACCCCTACCTACATATACATATCTACCCCTACCTACATATACATATCTACCCCTACCTACATATACATATCTACCCCTACCTACAGTATATATATCTACCCCTACCTACAGTATATATATCTACCCCAACCTACATATACATATCTACCCCTACCTACAGTATATATCTACCCCTACCTACATATACATATCTACCCCTACCTACAGTACATATCTACCCCTACCTACATATACACATCTACCCCTACCTACATATACACATCTACCCCTACCTACAGTATACATCTACCCCTACCTACAGTACACATCTACCCCTACCTACAGTATACATATATACCCCTACCTACATATACATATCTACCCCTACCTACAGTATATATCTACCCCTACCTACAGTATATATCTACCCCTACCTACAGTATATATCTACCCCTACCTACAGTATATATCTACCCCTACCTACAGTATATACATCTACCCCTACCTACAGTATATACATCTACCCCTACCTACAGTACATATCTACCCCTACCTACAGTACATATCTACCCCTACCTACATATACATATCTACCCCTACCTACATATACATATCTACCCCTACCTACATATACATATCTACCCCTACCTACATATACATATCTACCCCTACCTACAGTATATATATCTACCCCTAATTACAGTATATATATCTACCCCAACCTACATATACATATCTACCCCTACCTACAGTATATATCTACCCCTACCTACATATACATATCTACCCCTACCTACAGTACATATCTACCCCTACCTACATATACACATCTACCCCTACCTACATATACACATCTACCCCTACCTACAGTATACATCTACCCCTACCTACAGTACACATCTACCCCTACCTACAGTATACATATATACCCCTACCTACATATACATATCTACCCCTACCTACAGTATATATCTACCCCTACCTACAGTATATATCTACCCCTACCTACAGTATATATCTACCCCTACCTACAGTATATATCTACCCCTACCTACAGTATATATCTACCCCTACCTACAGTACATATCTACCCCTACCTACAGTACATATCTACCCCTACCTACAGTACATATCTACCCCTACCTACATATACATATCTACCCCTACCTACATATACATATCTACCCCTACCTACATATACATATCTACCCCTACCTACATATACATATCTACCCCTACCTACAGTATACATATCTACCCCTACCTACAGTATATATATCTACCCCAACCTACATATACATATCTACCCCTACCTACAGTATATATCTACCCCTACCTACATATACATATCTACCCCTACCTACAGTACATATCTACCCCTACCTACATATACACATCTACCCCTACCTACATATACACATCTACCCCTACCTACATATACACATCTACCCCTACCTACAGTATATATCTACCCCTACCTACAGTACACATCTACCCCTACCTACAGTACACATCTACCCCTACCTACAGTACACATCTACCCCTACCTACAGTATACATATATACCCCTACCTACAGTATACATATCTACCCCTACCTACAGTATACATATCTACCCCTACCTACAGTATACATATCTACCCCTACCTACATATACATATCTACCCCTACCTACATATACATATCTACCCCTACCTACATATACATATCTACCCCTACCTACATATACATATCTACCCCTACCTACATATACATATCTACCCCTACCTACATATACATATCTACCCCTACCTACATATACATATCTACCCCTACCTACATATACATATCTACCCCTACCTACAGTTCATATCTACCCCTACCTACAGTATATATCTACCCCTACCTACAGTACATATCTACCCCTACCTACATATACACATCTACCCCTACCTACATATACACATCTACCCCTACCTACATATACACATCTACCCCTACCTACAGTATATATCTACCCCTACCTACAGTACACATCTACCCCTACCTACAGTACACATCTACCCCTACCTACAGTACACATCTACCCCTACCTACAGTATACATATATACCCCTACCTACAGTATACATATCTACCCCTACCTACAGTATACATATCTACCCCTACCTACAGTATACATATCTACCCCTACCTACATATACATATCTACCCCTACCTACATATACATATCTACCCCTACCTACATATACATATCTACCCCTACCTACATATACATATCTACCCCTACCTACATATACATATCTACCCCTACCTACATATACATATCTACCCCTACCTACATATACATATCTACCCCTACCTACAGTTCATATCTACCCCTACCTACAGTATATATATATCTACCCCTACCTACAGTATATATATATCTACCCCTACCTACAGTATATATATATCTACCCCTACCTACAGTATATATATCTAGCCCTACCTACAGTATATATATCTAGCCCTACCTACAGTATATATATCTAGCCCTACCTACAGTATACATATCTACCCCTACCTACAGTATATATCTACCCCTACCTACATATACATATCTACCCCTACCTACAGTATATATCTACCCCTACCTACAGTATATATCCACCCCTACCTACATATATATATCCACCCCTACCTACATATACATATCTACCCCTACCTACAGTATATATATCTACCCCTACCTACATATACATATCTACCCCTACCTACAGTATATATATCTACCCCTACCTACAGTATATATATCTACCCCTACCTACATATACATATCTACCCCTACCTACATATACATATCTACCCCTACCTACATATACATATCTACCCCTACCTACAGTATATATATCTACCCCTACCTACAGTATATATATCTACCCCTACCTACATATACATATCTACCCCTACCTACATATACATATCTACCCCTACCTACATATACATATCTACCCCTACCTACATATACATATCTACCCCTACCTACATATACATATCTACCCCTACCTACAGTATATATATCTACCCCTACCTACAGTATATATCCACCCCTACCTACATATACATATCTACCCCTACCTACATATACATATCTACCCCTACCTACAGTACATATCTACCCCTACCTACAGTACATATCTACCCCTACCTACAGTACATATCTACCCCTACCTACAGTACATATCTACCCCTACCTACAGTACATATCTACCCCTACCTACAGTACATATCTACCCCTACCTACAGTATACATATCTACCCCTACCTACAGTATACATATCTACCCCTACCTACAGTATACATATCTACCCCTACCTACAGTATACATATCTACCCCTACCTACAGTATACATATCTACCCCTACCTACAGTACATATCTACCCCTACCTACATATACATATCTACCCCTACCTACAGTATATATATCTACCCCTACCTACAGTATATATATCTACCCCTACCTACATATACATATCTACCCCTACCTACAGTACATATCTACCCCTACCTACAGTATATATATCTACCCCTACCTACAGTATATATCCACCCCTTCCTACATATACATATCTACCCCTACCTACAGTATATATCTACCCCTACCTACAGTATATATCTACCCCTACCTACAGTACATATCTACCCCTACCTACAGTACATATCTACCCCTACCTACAGTATACATATCTACCTCTACCTACAGTATATATCTACCCCTAGCTACAGTATATATCTACCCCTACCTACAGTATATATCTACCCCTACCTACAGTATATATCTACCCCTACCTACATATACATATCTACCCCTACCTACATATACATATCTACCCCTACCTACAGTACATATATCTACCCCTACCTACAGTACATATATCTACCCCTACCTACAGTACATACATCTACCCCTACCTACAGTACATATATCTATCCCTACCTACATATACATATCTACCCCTACCTACATATACACATCTACCCCTACCTACAGTACATATATCTACCCCTACCTACAGTACATATATCTACCCCTACCTACAGTACATATCTACCCCTACCTACAGTATACATATCTACCCCTAGCTACAGTATATATCTACCCCTAGCTACAGTATATATCTACCCCTACCTACAGTATATATCTACCCCTACCTAGAGTATATATCTACCCCTACCTAGAGTATATATCTACCCCTACCTAGAGTATATATCTACCCCTACCTACATATACATATCTACCCCTACCTACAGTACATATATACCCCTACCTACAGTACATATATCTACCCCTACCTACAGTACATATATCTACCCCTACCTACAGTACATATATCTACCCCTACCTACAGTACATACATCTACCCCTACCTACAGTACATATATCTATCCCTACCTACATATACACATCTACCCCTACCTACAGTACATATATCTACCCCTACCTACAGTATATATCTACCCCTACCTACAGTACACATCTACCCCTACCTACAGTTTAGGGAGGGAGGGAGAGAGGGAGGTAGGGAGAGACAGAGGGAGGTAGGGAGAGACAGAGGGAGGTAGGGAGAGACAGAGGGAGGTAGGGAGAGACAGAGGGAGGTAGGGAGAGATAGAGGGAGGTAGGGAGAGATAGAGGGAGGTAGGGAGAGATAGAGGGAGGTAGGGAGAGATAGAGGGAGGTAGGGAGAGATAGAGGGAGGTAGGGAGAGATAGAGGGAGGTAGGGAGAGATAGAGGGAGGTAGGGAGAGAGGGAGTGAAGTAGGGAGAGAGGATGGGAGCTACGGAGAGAGGGAGGGAGAGGAACTGAAAGCAGACTAAATGGTGACGAGCGCTGACAGGCAATGTTCTGAGTGTTGATGTAGTGGTAGAGGAAACCTTGACCATGAGAGAGATGAGGGAGTGAGGAGGGAAGGAGAGAAGGGGATATCAGGACTACAAGGACACATCACTCTTCATCACTGTCGTCCCTCCTGCCGCCACCGGCTGCTGCAGGGCAATTAACCATCCACCCCACACCACTCCAGGCTAGAGAGCCTGACCGATTTATTGGTTGACCGATATTATCAGCCGATATTATCCTTTTACCGACGCATTTGTATCAGCTTTCTCAATCCACCGAACAAGGACCGATGTAAAATGCAGAGAAAACGCTTGAGGAAACTAGCCGTTCTTCATAGAATAGGACTTTTATTCTTGTATTTCATTATTTGTCCTGGAGAGGTAAGCCTGGAGAGCCATCTTGCCCTGGCACTCTACAGCAAGACTGGAACACTATCAGCCAACACATCTATACAGCATTGTTGTATGGGGCTGTTGCTTGTCAGGGACTGGTTCAATTTCAAGATTCACCACCCACATCGATCCAGCTAACCAGCTGTGTGAATGTACTTGATGCCATTCACCGCGGGTGAGTGCATTCCGGAATCTTTGCGACATCGCTAAACTAAACCTCCATCTTCTCGAACCTCACCCAACTCGAACCTCAACCCTCACCCAACTCGACCCTCACCCAACTCGAACCTCAACCCTCACCCACCTCACCCCTCACCCAACTCGAACCTCACCCCTCACCCAACTCGAACCTCACCCCTCACCCAACTCGAACCTCACCCCTCACCCAACTCGAACCTCACCCCTCACCCAACTCGAACCTCACCCCTCACCCAACTCGAACCTCACCCCTCACCCAACTCGAACCTCACCCAACTCTCAACTCGAACCTCAACCAACACGAACCTCAACCAACACGAACCTCAACCAACACGAACCTCAACCAACACGAACCTCAACCAACACGAACCTCAACCAACACGAACCTCAACCAACACGAACCTCAACCAACACGAACCTCAACCAACACGAACCTCAACCAACACGAACCTCAACCAACACGAACCTCAACCAACACGAACCTCAACCAACACGAACCTCAACCAACACGAACCTCAACCCTCACCCAACACGAACCTCAACCCTCACCGTAGCCATTTTAAAATGTCAACTTCAGTGGGATCCCGGATAGCAAGGACCGTTCACCGAGGCAACGCTCGGGGGCGTAAGGCAACGCTGTGCCAGCTGTGACTTTTGCAATGATGTCTTTCCTTTCAAGTGACAACTATGAGAATTCAGTGGCTACAGCCCTACAAAAATCCATGAAAACACTGCTAAATACCAATACATTGAAAGTATGTCTTCAGAGGCAAGTTTCTTCCTGGAATGAGTGCAGTGTCTCCTCTTTTCACTAGAGTAGCACAGTTTTTCATTAAAAAAAAATATTATCTTTTTGGTGCTCCTAAATATTATGTGGTGTGTACATGAATGTTCTGGCCTCAAATTTAAGAAATCAGATTTTTCAGTATCTTAGTAGGCAGTATTAAACTCAATCTATAATTATAATTTTTTAATTCCAGCTATAAAAACAGACCTATCGGTAGACACAGTGTATTGGTTATCAGTGAATATTTCCACTTTAAAATCGGAATCGGATCCAAAAATCACATTTCAGTCGGGCTCCACACCTCACCAGGGTTATACTGTATCCAGCTAACACACACACACACACACACACCACCTCACCAGGGTTATACTATATCCAGCTAACACACACACACACACACACACACACACACCACCTCACCAGGGTTATACTGTATCCAGCTAACACACACACACACCACCTCACCAGGGTTATACTATATCCAGCTAACACACACACACACACACACACACACACACACACACACACACACACACACACACACCACCTCACCAGGGTTATATTATATCCAGCTAACACACACACACACACACACCACCTCACCAGGGTTATACTGTATCCAGCTAACACACACACACACACCACCTCACCAGGGTTATACTATATCCAGCTAACACACACACACACACACACACACCACCTCACCAGGGTTATACTGTATCCAGCTAACACACACACACACCACCTCACCAGGGTTATACTGTATCCAGCTAACACACACACACACACACCACCTCACCAGGGTTATACTGTATCCAGCTAACACACACACACACACACACCACCTCACCAGGGTTATACTGTATCCAGCTAACACACACACCACCTCACCAGGGTTATACTGTATCCAGCTAACACACACACCACCTCACCAGGGTTATACTGTATCCAGCTAACACACACACACACACACACACACCACCACCTCCTCACCAGGGTTATACTGTATCCAGCTAACACACACACACACACACCACCTCACCAGGGTTATACTGTATCCAGCTAACACACACACACACACACACACACACACACACACACACACACACACACACACACACACACACACACCACCTCACCAGGGTTATACTGTATCCAGCTAACACACACACACACACACCACCTCACCAGGGTTATACTGTACCCAGCTAACACACACACACACACACACACACACCACCTCACCAGTGTTATACTGTATCCAGCTAACACACACACCACCTCACCAGGGTTATACTGTATCCAGCTAACACACACACACACACCACCTCACCAGGGTTATACTGTATCCAGCTAACACACACACACACACACCACCTCACCAGGGTTATACTATATCCAGCTAACACACACACACACACACACCACCTCACCAGTGTTATACTGTATCCAGCTAACACACACACCACCTCACCAGGGTTATACTGTATCCAGCTAACACACACACACACACACACCACCTCACCAGGGTTATACTGTACCCAGCTAACACACACACACACACACACACACACACACACCACCTCACCAGGGTTATACTGTATCCAGCTAACACACACACCACCTCACCAGGGTTATACTGTATCCAGCTAACACACACGCACACACCACCTCACCAGGGTTATACTGTACCCAGCTAACACACACACACACACACACACACACACACACACACACACACACACACACACACACACACACACACACACACACACACACACACACACCACACACACACACACACACACACACACACACACACACACCACCTCACCAGGGTTATACTGTACCCAGCTAACACACACACACACACACACACACCTCACCAGGGTTATACTGTACCCAGCTAACACACACACACACACACCTCACCAGGGTTATACTGTACCCAGCTAACACAGGTCAAGGCTATTGTACTGTACCAGGACTAGAGTCTGTATCCAGGGCCAAGAGCAGGGCTAGACAGACAGTGGGAAGTGTATGGGTGAAATACAGAGATCCTTTAACAACGCTCTGGAGAAGACTGCTGCTCAGGGTCATCTTTATGAACCAGTCAGCTTGGATGTTGGATGTACTAAGGAGGACGAGGAGCCATCCAGACAGGCACAGGTAACTCCCCAACAGGGATTATGGATCCCTCCATCCCTCCAGCCTCGCTCTCTCTCACGTATCAATTAAATGTCCCGCTCCTTAAGTATCGACGTGCTGTAAAGTAGCTGCATAACTAAACAGGTCATTAAGAGCAGAATAGACACCTTTACTTACAGTGGGGACCAGTCTCATGTAATGGACAACAATTTGGTACCTGTCATTCAGACAGACACAGAGAGAGGATAGAAGAGAATACTGAGGGATGGATGGATGGATGGATGGATGGATGGATGGATGGATGGATGGACGGACGGACGGAGGGACGGACAGACGGACGGACGGAGAGATGGATGGACGGACGGACGGAGGGAGGGAGGGACGGACGGACAGACGGACGGACGGAGAGATGGATGGACGGACGGACGGAGGGACGGACGGACGGACGGAGAGATGGATGGATGGAGAGATGGATGGATGGACGGCTGGACGGAGGGATGGATGGACAGCTGGACGGAGGGATGGACGGATGGATGGATGGAGAGATGGATGGATGGATGGACGGACGGACGGAGAGATGGATGGATGGAGAGATGGATGGACGGACGGAGAGATGGATGGATGGAGAGATGGATGGATGGACGGCTGGATGGATGGACGGCTGGACGGAGGGATGGATGGACGGCTGGACGGAGGGATGGATGGACGGCTGGACGGAGGGATGGACGGACGGAGGGATGGACGGATGGATGGACGGAGGGATGGACGGATGGATGGACGGATGGATGGACGGAGGGATGGACGGAGGGATGGACGGAGGGATGGACGGAGGGATGGACGGAGGGATGGACGGAGGGATGGACGGAGGGATGGACGGAGGGATGGACGGACGGCTGGACGGAGGGATGGACGGATGGATGGACGGAGGGATGGATGGATGGACGGCTGGACGGAGGGATGGATGGATGGACGGCTGGACGGAGGGATGGATGGACGGCTGGACGGAGGGATGGACGGATGGATGGACGGAGGGATGGACGGAGGGATGGATGGATGGACGGAGGGATGGATGGATGTGTGTGCATGTTTGTGTGTGTAAGAAGAAGCAGGAGGCATTGAGTGAGATCAGAGGGCAGGACTAGAATCAACCATCTCTGAGGCCTCGCCTCTACGCTGGAAAATCCACTACAGGCTTGTTTTGTTGTTGAAAACACATTCATATTTTCATTACAGTCTGATGAAAGAGTCAGGGCTGGGGAGGGAATTCAAAAACAAATGCACTTCTATATGTGTAAAGTGTACTCACGCTGCAGTTCTCAGGGGGGACCAGGATCTGTGTGATCTCTCCTCCGTGGACACAGAAGACGTGTTTCATCTCCCCAGTGAAGATGTCCCAGACGATGACGCTGAAGTCCACACCGCCGGAGACCAGGGAGCGCTGGTCGTAGCGAGGGGACACCTGGTGGGGGTACAGCAGGCACGTCACTTTGTTACGGTGACCCCGCAGGGTACGGTGAGGGGGCCAGCCTATAGAGAGAGGAGATAGTAACACAGTCACTAACCCTCAGGGTACGGTGAGGGGGCCAGCCTATAGAGAGAGGAGATAGTAACACAGTCACTAACCCTCAGGGTACGGTGAGGGGGCCAGCCTATAGAGAGAGGAGATAGTAACACAGTCACTAACCCTCAGGGTACGGTGAGGGGGCCAGCCTATAGAGAGAGGAGATAGTAACACAGTCACTAACCCTCAGGGTACGGTGAGGGGGCCAGCCTATAGAGAGAGGAGATAGTAACACAGTCACTAACCCTCAGGGTACGGTGAGGGGGCCAGCCTATAGAGAGAGGAGATAGTAACACAGTCACTAACCCTCAGGGTACGGTGAGGGGGCCAGCCTATAGAGAGAGGAGATAGTAACACAGTCACTAACCCTCAGGGTACGGTGAGGGGGCCAGCCTATAGAGAGAGGAGATAGTAACACAGTCACTAACCCTCAGGGTACGGTGAGGGGGCCAGCCTATAGAGAGAGGAGATAGTAACACAGTCACTAACCCTAACCCTCAGGGTACGGTGAGGGGGCCAGCCTAGAGAGAGGAGATAGTAACACAGTCACTAACCCTCAGGGTACGGTGAGGGGGCCAGCCTATAGAGAGAGGAGATAGTAACACAGTCACTAACCCTCAGGGTACGGTGAGGGGGCCAGCCTATAGAGAGAGGAGATAGTAACACAGTCACTAACCCTCAGGGTACGGTGAGGGGGCCAGCCTATAGAGAGAGGAGATAGTAACAGTCACTAACCCTCAGGGTACGGTGAGGGGGCCAGCCTATAGAGAGAGGAGATAGTAACACAGTCACTAACCCTCAGGGTACGGTGAGGGGGCCAGCCTATAGAGAGAGGAGATAGCAACACAGTCACTAACCCTCAGGGTACGGTGAGGGGGCCAGCCTATAGAGAGAGGAGATAGTAACAGTCACTAACCCTAACCCTCAGGGTACGGTGAGGGGGCCAGCCTATAGAGAGAGGAGATAGTAACACAGTCACTAACCCTCAGGGTACGGTGAGGGGGCCAGCCTATAGAGAGAGGAGATAGTAACACAGTCACTAACCCTCAGGGTACGGTGAGGGGGCCAGCCTATAGAGAGAGGAGATAGTAACACAGTCACTAACCCTCAGGGTACGGTGAGGGGGCCAGCCTGTAGAGAGAGGAGATAGTAACACAGTCACTAACCCTCAGGGTACGGTGAGGGGGCCAGCCTATAGAGAGAGGAGATAGTAACACAGTCACTAACCCTCAGGGTACGGAGAGGGGGCCAGCCTATAGAGAGAGGAGATAGTAACACAGTCACTAACCCTAACCCTCAGGGTACGGTGAGGGGGCCAGCCTATAGAGAGAGGAGATAGTAACACAGTCACTAACCCTCAGGGTACGGTGAGGGGGCCAGCCTATAGAGAGAGGAGATAGTAACACAGTCACTAACCCTCAGGGTACGGTGAGGGGGCCAGCCTATAGAGAGAGGAGATAGTAACACAGTCACTAACCCTCAGGGTACGGTGAGGGGGCCAGCCTATAGAGAGAGGAGATAGTAACACAGTCACTAACCCTCAGGGTACGGTGAGGGGGCCAGCCTATAGAGAGAGGAGATAGTAACACAGTCACTAACCCTCAGGGTACGGTGAGGGGGCCAGCCTATAGAGAGAGGAGATAGTAACACAGTCACTAACCCTCAGGGTACGGTGAGGGGGCCAGCCTATAGAGAGAGGAGATAGTAACACAGTCACTAACCCTCAGGGTACGGTGAGGGGGCCAGCCTATAGAGAGAGGAGATAGTAACACAGTCACTAACCCTCAGGGTACGGTGAGGGGGCCAGCCTATAGAGAGAGGAGATAGTAACACAGTCACTAACCCTCAGGGTACGGTGAGGGGGCCAGCCTATAGAGAGAGGAGATAGTAACACAGTCACTAACCCTCAGGGTACGGTGAGGGGGCCAGCCTATAGAGAGAGGAGATAGTAACACAGTCACTAACCCTCAGGGTACGGTGAGGGGGCCAGCCTATAGAGAGAGGAGATAGTAACACAGTCACTAACCCTCAGGGTACGGTGAGGGGGCCAGCCTATAGAGAGAGGAGATAGTAACACAGTCACTAACCCTCAGGGTACGGTGAGGGGGCCAGCCTATAGAGAGAGGAGATAGTAACACAGTCACTAACCCTCAGGGTACGGTGAGGGGGCCAGCCTATAGAGAGAGGAGATAGTAACACAGTCACTAACCCTAACCCTCAGGGTACGGTGAGGGGGCCAGCCTAGAGAGAGGAGATAGTAACACAGTCACTAACCCTCAGGGTACGGTGAGGGGGCCAGCCTATAGAGAGAGGAGATAGTAACACAGTCACTAACCCTCAGGGTACGGTGAGGGGGCCAGCCTATAGAGAGAGGAGATAGTAACACAGTCACTAACCCTCAGGGTACGGTGAGGGGGCCAGCCTATAGAGAGAGGAGATAGTAACAGTCACTAACCCTCAGGGTACGGTGAGGGGGCCAGCCTATAGAGAGAGGAGATAGTAACACAGTCACTAACCCTCAGGGTACGGTGAGGGGGCCAGCCTATAGAGAGAGGAGATAGCAACACAGTCACTAACCCTCAGGGTACGGTGAGGGGGCCAGCCTATAGAGAGAGGAGATAGTAACAGTCACTAACCCTAACCCTCAGGGTACGGTGAGGGGGCCAGCCTATAGAGAGAGGAGATAGTAACACAGTCACTAACCCTCAGGGTACGGTGAGGGGGCCAGCCTATAGAGAGAGGAGATAGTAACACAGTCACTAACCCTCAGGGTACGGTGAGGGGGCCAGCCTATAGAGAGAGGAGATAGTAACACAGTCACTAACCCTCAGGGTACGGTGAGGGGGCCAGCCTGTAGAGAGAGGAGATAGTAACACAGTCACTAACCCTCAGGGTACGGTGAGGGGGCCAGCCTATAGAGAGAGGAGATAGTAACACAGTCACTAACCCTCAGGGTACGGAGAGGGGGCCAGCCTATAGAGAGAGGAGATAGTAACACAGTCACTAACCCTAACCCTCAGGGTACGGTGAGGGGGCCAGCCTATAGAGAGAGGAGATAGTAACACAGTCACTAACCCTCAGGGTACGGTGAGGGGGCCAGCCTATAGAGAGAGGAGATAGTAACACAGTCACTAACCCTCAGGGTACGGTGAGGGGGCCAGCCTATAGAGAGAGGAGATAGTAACACAGTCACTAACCCTCAGGGTACGGTGAGGGGGCCAGCCTATAGAGAGAGGAGATAGTAACACAGTCACTAACCCTCAGGGTACGGTGAGGGGGCCAGCCTATAGAGAGAGGAGATAGTAACACAGTCACTAACCCTCAGGGTACGGTGAGGGGGCCAGCCTATAGAGAGAGGAGATAGTAACACAGTCACTAACCCTAACCCTCAGGGTACGGTGAGGGGGCCAGCCTAGAGAGAGGAGATAGTAACACAGTCACTAACCCTCAGGGTACGGTGAGGGGGCCAGCCTATAGAGAGAGGAGATAGTAACACAGTCACTAACCCTCAGGGTACGGTGAGGGGGCCAGCCTATAGAGAGAGGAGATAGTAACACAGTCACTAACCCTCAGGGTACGGTGAGGGGGCCAGCCTATAGAGAGAGGAGATAGTAACAGTCACTAACCCTCAGGGTACGGTGAGGGGGCCAGCCTATAGAGAGAGGAGATAGTAACACAGTCACTAACCCTCAGGGTACGGTGAGGGGGCCAGCCTATAGAGAGAGGAGATAGTAACACAGTCACTAACCCTCAGGGTACGGTGAGGGGGCCAGCCTATAGAGAGAGGAGATAGTAACAGTCACTAACCCTCAGGGTACGGTGAGGGGGCCAGCCTATAGAGAGAGGAGATAGTAACACAGTCACTAACCCTCAGGGTACGGTGAGGGGGCCAGCCTATAGAGAGAGGAGATAGCAACACAGTCACTAACCCTCAGGGTACGGTGAGGGGGCCAGCCTATAGAGAGAGGAGATAGTAACAGTCACTAACCCTAACCCTCAGGGTACGGTGAGGGGGCCAGCCTATAGAGAGAGGAGATAGTAACAGTCACTAACCCTCAGGGTACGGTGAGGGGGCCAGCCTATAGAGAGAGGAGATAGTAACACAGTCACTAACCCTCAGGGTACGGTGAGGGGGCCAGCCTATAGAGAGAGGAGATAGTAACACAGTCACTAACCCTCAGGGTACGGTGAGGGGGCCAGCCTGTAGAGAGAGGAGATAGTAACACAGTCACTAACCCTCAGGGTACGGTGAGGGGGCCAGCCTATAGAGAGAGGAGATAGTAACACAGTCACTAACCCTCAGGGTACGGTGAGGGGGCCAGCCTATAGAGAGAGGAGATAGTAACACAGTCACTAACCCTCAGGGTACGGTGAGGGGGCCAGCCTATAGAGAGAGGAGATAGTAACACAGTCACTAACCCTCAGGGTACGGTGAGGGGGCCAGCCTATAGAGAGAGGAGATAGTAACACAGTCACTAACCCTAACCCTCAGGGTACGGTGAGGGGGCCAGCCTATAGAGAGAGGAGATAGTAACACAGTCACTAAACCTCAGGGTACGGTGAGGGGGCCAGCCTGTAGAGAGAGGAGATAGTAACACAGTCACTAACCCTCAGGGTACGGTGAGGGGGCCAGCCTATAGAGAGAGGAGATAGTAACACAGTCACTAACCCTCAGGGTACGGTGAGGGGGCCAGCCTATAGAGAGAGGAGATAGTAACACAGTCACTAACCCTCAGGGTACGGTGAGGGGGCCAGCCTATAGAGAGAGGAGATAGTAACACAGTCACTAACCCTCAGGGTACGGTGAGGGGGCCAGCCTATAGAGAGAGGAGATAGTAACACAGTCACTAACCCTAACCCTCAGGGTACGGTGAGGGGGCCAGCCTATAGAGAGAGGAGATAGTAACACAGTCACTAACCCTAACCCTCAGGGTACGGTGAGGGGGCCAGCCTATAGAGAGAGGAGATAGTAACACAGTCACTAACCCTCAGGGTACGGTGAGGGGGCCAGCCTGGGAACGAGAGAAGACCTTTTTATAATGTAGTACATGCTCTTATCCAGAGATACAATCAGTGGTAAAACAATCACACACACACCTCCATCCGATACTGTCGACCCTGATGATACAAACCTTAGAAATCACAAGATATATGGGCTGCAGGAAGCGACTACAAGCTATTGATTATTTGAGAAAGTAGCAAATAAAATATATTGCACTCTGTTCTTTGCCTCAGGCTGCACAAACTGTTCTCAGCAAGTGGTCATATTTTCACCCATCAATCACACTATTCTCAATGTAATCTAGTCTTTATTAATATGTAAAATGAGTTTTGATTCAGAATGGCCCATTTATTAACGGGCAGGAACAGAGAGAGGGGAAGAAACACCTGTTATCTGTTTGCACTGGAATAGGGAATGGAGGCCACTCTCCCACCGGTACGTTTTTCACTCATATTGAGTAGGTTCCTCTGGTCATTTTGCAGCGCGACAAGTGATATTAAAACTCAAACTGCTCATGCCATGGACTCTCCAACCTTGTTCCTGCAGCGACCCAGTGAATAATTTGGGAAACCAAGTTAAATCTGTTTGGGGACATAGACAGTAAAAATGCCTTTCAGAAGAAAACACATTTCATTAAACTGTTGGCAGGCCCTCTCTCTCCACGGCACAGGAGTAAGCAGTGAGGAGATGGAAACGCTAGGTGATATTCTGTTTGTATAAGGTCATGTGTCAGCCCATTAATAATTATAAACATATAAAAATGCCTCATTACAAGGCTATTCAAAAATCAAATTCACTACAATTGTAGGCAAATCAGAACGTTTCATTTAGGCTAGACCAAAGATAACTTCAAATCAGGAACACACTTTTCTGCCAACTGTAGGCTATGTATTGTATAACAGCACAATCGTTATTTTAAAAAAATCTGGATTTTTTTTTTGGAGCTTGGCCTCATATCGGTCTAAGCTTATGCATAAACTGTAATTTGCATATGGGTGTTTTGAAAGAATCATTCACTTAGAAAACACTGTTCATTTCATTGTGTTTGGTTTCACAACCACCACCACAAACCCATGTTTTCACACTCAGTTTCAACCACAGTGAGGTGACTGTTTTCATGATGAGTGTTTGATGTGATTTGAAACTCGAGCCCTGAGTACCAGGCCATTAGGACCTGATGGAGGGACAATAGAGCCCTGAGTACCAGGCCATTAGGACCTGATGGAGGGACAATAGAGCCCTGAGTACCAGGCCATTAAGGACCTGATGGAGGGACGATAGAGCCCAGAGTACCAGGCCATTAGGACCTGATGGAGGGACAATAGAGCCCAGAGTACCAGGCCATTAGGACCTGATGGAGGGACAATAGAGCCCTGAGTACCAGGCCATTAGGACCTGATGGAGGGACAATAGAGCCCTGAGTACCAGGCCATTAGGACCTGATGGAGGGACAATAGAGCCCTGAGTACCAGGCCATTAGGACCTGATGGAGGGACAATAGAGCCCAGAGTACCAGGCCATTAGGACCTGATGGAGGGACAATAGAGCCCTGAGTACCAGGCCATTAGGACCTGATGGAGGGACAATAGAGCCCTGAGTACCAGGCCATTAGGACCTGATGGAGGGACAATAGAGCCCTGAGTACCAGGCCATTAGGACCTGATGGAGGGACAATAGAGCCCTGAGTACCAGGCCATTAGGACCTGATGGAGGGACAATAGAGCCCTGAGTACCAGGCCATTAGGACCTGATGGAGGGACAATAGAGCCCTGAGTACCAGGCCATTAGGACCTGATGGAGGGACAATAGAGCCCAGAGTACCAGGCCATTAGGACCTGATGGAGGGACAATAGAGCCCTGAGTACCAGGCCATTAGGACCTGATGGAGGGACAATAGAGCCCTGAGTACCAGGCCATTAGGACCTGATGGAGGGACAATAGAGCCCTGAGTACCAGGCCATTAGGACCTGATGGAGGGACACTAGAGCCCTGAGTACCAGGCCATTAGGACCTGATGGAGGGACACTAGAGCCCTGAGTACCAGGCCATTAGGACCTGATGGAGGGACACTAGAGCCCTGAGTACCAGGCCATTAGGACCTGATGGAGGGACACTAGAGCCCTGAGTACCAGGCCATTAGGACCTGATGGAGGGACAATAGAGCCCTGAGTACCAGGCCATTAGGACCTGATGGAGGGACAATAGAGCCCTGAGTACCAGGACATTAGGACCTGATGGAGGGACAATAGAGCCCTGAGTACCAGGCCATTAGGACCTGATGGAGGGACAATAGAGCCCTGAGTAACAGGCCATTAGGACCTGATGGAGGGACAATAGAGCCCAGAGTACCAGGCCATTAGGACCTGATGGAGGAACAATAGAGCCCTGATTACCAGGCTATTAGGACCTGATGGTTGTTAACAAGCTGGGTACTACTAACACATGTCCAGAGTGATTTAAAGGAGGTTACGGTGACTCAACGGTCACGTGGAATTTGTCTGCAGTCATGAAACAGCCGTCGCCACAGCCCTATGTACAACAGTCTTAGGTATCCCCTTTGCTTTTTCCCTTTCGCACCCCCCTCCCTCACCCACACTCTCCCCTGACCCCCCCTCCCCCTCCCGCACCCACACTCTCCCCTGACCCCCCCTCCCTCACCCACACTCTCCCCTGACCCACACTCTCCCCTGACCCACACTCTCCCCTGACCCCCCACACTCACCTCTACGCAGCATGTGTTCTCCCTGCAGAAGCTGTACGATAGCGGTCTGTGTGGCGGGGACCAGGATGATGCTTCCATCCTCTCTGCCACACACCAGCCTGCCCTGGGAGGGGATGTAGACGCTGGCTGTCACCTTGATGGGCTCCTCCGACCCGGGCGTCACACTCAGCTGGTCTATGATGCCCGCCGACAGAGGAACCAGCTTATCAAAGGCCTCCTGGAGGGAGATGGTGGAGGACACCTGGAGCTCTGGAGGGACAGGGAAGTAGAGAACAACAGTATTTACTATGGACAGACCCAAACAGACACATCTATCCAACCTGAATTAGACCGGAGAAGGGCCTTTGCTTAGTGGCATTGCAGAGTCATGAAGATGAACCATAAGGAATGTACGACACATGTTCTGCACTGGAAAGGAATGATTTCACTGGTTTTTGCCAGCTGATGCCTATAGACTTGGGGCACTTCCGCCACCTAGTGGACTAAATGGTACCTGCTGCGGTGGAGAGAGGCTGCAGGGGCGAGGTGTCTGGGATGCTCCAGAGGGTGAGGCGTCCGGCTGAATCTCCCTGGACCAGCAGCTTGTGGAAGGGCTCCCGACGGCCGTAGAAGAACCGTGTCACCGGGGGACAGATGAGCAGCTGGAACACGGAACACAGAACGTTAGAAGAGGAAAACAGTGTTCTAGAATGTCAACACTAGTATTATGTCTGTATATCTCTGCTTTCAGGGTCATATCTATGACAGGACATTACTGTCTCTGGGCAAAGCAAAGTACAATCCATCCATCCATCCATCCATGTTCAACATACACCGTCCTATATCCATGCCAATACCATTATTTGTGCGGTGTGATAAATGGTCTAGTCCTAATCATAACAATTATTTCATAACAACTACAGGGATTGTATTAAAGGATAGTAATGGTGAGAATGAAAGCAGGACAGCGTACTCTAGTCTTGTTGTACCATGGACCTAAAAACTCCAGAATATTCTATTCTGCTCTGTACAAGAAGGGGAAGCCGGGCTTGCAGGGGGACATGATCTCATGCCATGGGAGCATTGGGATGTGCTGTTAACGTTTAGCACTATAAAATATCACTGTGATATAAAGAGGATGCCAAGCTGGAAGAACTGACTGCTTACTCAACTACCAACAGGGTTACCTACAGTACAGCACATGCATTGACCCCCCCTCCCATACTAAAATATCCCCTAACTCAGCTCTCTGGACAGCAAAGCACTGAATCATCTGGATACAAACCAGCTAGCTAGACACAATGTTTAATTGTTGAGGCAGAACACTGGTGCCATGAACAAAATATGAGACTTGTGAAAACTGGGATCTGTTTTTCTGTTTGCCTGCTTAACAGATCTAGCAGGACTGAATATCGATAGTTATGCATGTTGGTTAATGATCCTTCACTAACTGACCCTTTGCCTAGTAAAACTAATTGCACCTTGGTCAAAAGTAGTGCACTACCTCAACATCTAGCAACCTCAAGGAATAGGGCTCTGGTCATAAGTAGTGCACTACGTAGGGAATAGTGTGCCATAGGGCTCTGGTATAAAGTAGGGCACTACGTAGGGAATAGTGTGCCATTTGGGACGTAAACTTTGATCTTTCATTTGACCTATTTACACTGCTATAATTGTGTTCCTGACTGCAGTAGAAAAAAGGCACAGTGGTAACCAACCTAACAACAACCTAACGACCTGGCAACCTGCCCGCTGACCCCATTTCCAGGAAGTCCTAGTTAATGTGATTGTCACGGTAACAGAAAAAGATGGGATGGAACCGGATCCCTGTAATGTCTAATGGAGGAGACACTCTGTGGCCAGGTTGTCAGGTCGTCGGTCACCTGACATGATGAGGTCGCTAGCTGTCTAATATGAGGTTGCTAGATGTTGAGGAAGACGCTCAGACTACAGTCAATTAATTGACTTGACACTGTCTGGGAAACAAAACAAGGCAGAAGTGATAGTTAAATGAAGGCCCTCTTAAAAAAGAACTAACCTTGATCATTGCCTGAATATAAAATAAACTAAAAAAGAAAAGTCCATGAGAAGTTTACTAGCATGGAAATCAGCGGACTGAACAATAAACGTAGCATGTATTTAGTTATTTACTGTTTATCATATGTCAAAACTGTGTAGGTTGACAGGCTTATGTGTATACAGATGTCGGATATTAATATAACCTCTTTCATCGCAGGAGGAAAATAATAAATCCTGAAGCAGGAAGATCTGAATAACAGAAGAGAATATTTAGAATGGCCACCAGGTGGCAGCTTGAAGCAGTGTTCGTATACCATGCAGTACTAAAACTCAGCAAAAAAAAGAAACGTCCCTTTTTCAGGACCCTGTCTTTCACAGATAATTCGGAAAAATCAAAATAACTTCACATCTTCATTGTAAAGGGTTTAAACACAGTTTCCCATGCTTGTTCAATGAACCATAAACAATTAATGAACATGCACCTGTGGAACGGTCGTTGAGACACTAACAGCTTACAGACGGTAGGCAATTAAGTTCACAGTTATGAAAATTCAGAACACTTAAAGAGGCCTTTCTACTGACTCTGAAAAACACCAAAAGAAAGATGCCCAGGGTCCCCTCTCATCTGTGTGAACGTGCCTTAGGCATGCTGCAAGGAGGCATGAGGACTGCAGATGTGGCCAGGGCAATACATTGAAATGTCCGTACTGTAAGATGCCTAAGACAGCGCTACAGGGAGACAGGACGGACAGCTGATCGTCCTCGCAGTGGCAGACCACGTGTAACAACACCTGCACAGGATCGGTACATCCGAACATCACACCTGCGGGACAGGTACAGGATGGCAACAACAACTGCCCGAGTTACACCAGGAACGCACAATCCCTCCATCAGTGCTCAGACTGTCCACAATAGGCTGAGAGAGGCTGGACTGAGGGCTTGTAGGCCTGTTGTAAGGCAGGTCCTCACCAGACATCACCAGCAACAACGTCGCCTATGGGCACAAACCTACCATCGCTGGACCAGACAGGACTGTCAAAAAGTGCTTTTCACTGACAAGCCACTGTTTTGTCTCACCAGGGGTGAAGGACGGATTCGCGTTTATCGTCGAAGGAATGAGCGTTACACCGAGACCTGTACTCTGGAGAGGGATCGATTTGGAGGTGGAGGGTCCGTCATGGTCTGGTCCGGTGTGTCACAGCATCATCGGACTGAGCTAGTTGTCATTGCAGGCAATCTCAACACTGTGTGTTACAGGGAAACATCCTCCTCCCTCATGTGGGACCCTTCCTGCAGGCTCATCCTGACATGACCTTCCAGCATGACAATGCCATCCAGCCATACTGATCGTTCTGTGCGTGATTTCCTGTAAGACAGGAATGTCAGTGTTCTGCCGTGGCCAGAGAAGAGCCCGGATCTCAATCCCATTGAGCACATCTGGGACCTGTTGGATCAGAGGGTGAGGGCCATTCCTCACAGAAATGTCCTGGAACTTGCAGGTGCCTTGGTGGAAGAGTGGGGTAACATCTCACAGCAAGAACTGGCAAATCTGGTGCAGTCCATGAGGAGGAGATGCACTGCAGTACTTAATGCAGCTGGTGGCCACACCAGATACTGACTGTTACTTTTGATTTCGACCCTCCCTTTGTTCAGGGACACATTATTCCATTTCTGTTAGTCACATGTCTGTGGAACTTGTTCAGTTTATGTCTCAGTTGTTGAATCTTATGTTCATACAAATATTTACACATGTTAAGTTTGCTGAAAATAAACGCAGTTCACAGTGAGAGGATGTTTCTTTTTTTGCTGAGTTTATATGTAGGCTACATGGAGGCTTTTTTTTTTTAGGTTACAGCATTTCTCTGCTGAATTCTTATGCGAATTATAATAAATTGACATTTAAGTGGTAGATGTATTTTTCGTTTTTTTAAATATCAATTGTTTTATTATATGTTGAAGGCAATCAATAGGTAGAATAAATGATTGGTGACCTCCGTGCCGGTGTGGTGCAGCAGATAACATATAAATGCCAGAATCGACAGAGGTTCGAATCCGGCCCACTGCTCTTTGACTCATGGATGAATGTCTATTTTTGAAACATTAATTCCGAGTGGTTAGGGGCAGGCTTAATGCCGCGTTCAAAACAACTGGAAACTCGAAATCGCCAACTTCCGACTTCAGTGCGTTCAAGACAACTGGGAACGAGCTCGGAATTCCAAGTCGGAAACTCTTTCCGACCTGAAGATCACTGACGTCATGATTTGACCTCGAGTTCCCAGTTGTCATGAACGCACCGAAGTCAGAGATTACCGATTTAAGACTTCCCAGATCATTTGAACGCGGCACTAGTCCTGCTTGTGTAGCCAGCGGACATGAGTTGGTCATGGACAAGTGATGTGGTAGTTCCCGCTTGCGAACTTCAAAACAAGTGTCTGCCCTTGGCTCAAGATGTTGGTTGATACTCTGAACCCTGTGGCAGACCCGGGTTCAGAGTATCATGAGTGTTACACTTGCAACCAAAATCTGTCCAGATATGTTTGTCCTCTGGTTGGTTTTGTCATCGGAACAACTTAGGCCCGTTTGAACAGACTAAGGGCGATTGACAAGCATTAGGTACAATAGATTAAAGTACTTCCACGTTTACCACGGCAAAGCTACTGTAGAAATCTACCCGACACTTTGTATGATTGGAAACTAAATGTTGATATATCCTACTAACTTAATATTCTATTTGTTTTCTATTTATGTTATACAACAGTGTTTGGTATGACCATTTCTTATCAAGATCAGGGGTAAAATATCCCTGGACTGTCCGTATTTGAACTGTGAAAGTTAATAAAGTCAAATCGGGGGGGATTGAGTTATTTGTGCCAGGAGGGCGTTGGCCGGATCGATCCCACGCTGACACGGGAGGCCACTGTGTTCTTGGGGACCTTCAATGCTGCAGGCAATTGTTTGGTACCCTTTCCCAGATCTGTGCTTTCACACAATCCTGTCTCGGGGATCTACGGCCAATTCCTTCAAACACATGGCTTGGTTTTTGCTCTGACATGCACTGTCAACTGTGGGACCTTACATAGACAGGTGTGTGCCTTTCCAAATCATGTCCAATCAATTGAATTTACCACAGGTGGACTCCAATCAAGTTGTAGAAACATCTCAAGGATGATCAATGGAAACAGGATGCACCTGATCTCAATTTCGAGTCTCATAGCAAAGGGTCTGAATACTTACATAGATAACGTAAACTTTAAACAATTTCTAAAAACCTGTTTTTGAATTGTTATTATGGGGTAGTGTGTGTAGGTTGATGAGGGGGGAAAAAAAATATTTTATCCATTTTAGAGTAAGGCTGTAACATCACAAAATGTGGAAAAAGTGAAGGGGTCAGAAAACTTTCTGAATGAACTGTAATTTCTACCAACATGTCAACTATGGAACTAGATGCAAGCCATGGAGTAGGTGACGTTTTTCCAGGCTCCTGCTGAAACTGCATTTATTTAATACCTTCTTTGTGCTTTGACACTGACACAAAAAGAACTAGGAAACAGTCTTTGAATGACGTGCTTTACTTTGTTGAACTTTTATTTTTGTTTTAATGCATAAATGGCGCATAACCTGCAAAAGTTTAAGTTCAATACTAGGTGATGATATGAATTGGGTACTGTCGCCCAATCTGGATCATAGCTCTCCTAAGGTATCAACTTCATCAAAGACGGTATCCACAATTCAGCTATTTCTCAAGGCATATGGCATATCCGATGTGTGACATTTCTCCCACAGCCAGAGACTATTCTTTTTCTCACCAGTTTCATAAGACCTTCTCACGTACAGACTACTTCTTCCTAGACAATATATTTCTGCAACTTATCATGTAGTGTGACTAGCAAGCTCTAGTCATTTCCGATCATTCTCCTTTATTATGAAACTACTTTAACCAAATACACAGCCTAATTATCCCCCTTGGTGTCTTAACTCACTACTCCTATCAGAAGAAACCCTTGGTGTCTTAACTCACTACTGCTATCAGAAGAAACCCTTGGTGTCTAACTCACTACTGCTATCAGAAGAAACCCTTGGTCTCTTAACGCACTACTGCTATCAGAAGAAACCCTTGGTGTCTTAACTCACTACTGCTATCAGAAGAAACCCTTGGTGTCTTAACTCACTACTGCTATCAGAAGAAACCCTTGTTGCTTTTATATCATCTCAAATTGAGCCGTTTCTTGAACTCAATCAAACCCCTGTAAGGTCTCCTACAACAGTATGGGAATCAATGAAGGCTTATCTAAAGGGGCCAAATTATTTCCTACAGCGCAAGATTAAGGAAGTGCAATATTCAACACCTAGGGGAACTTACAAATAACATCTGTGATTTGGATATGGCATATTCACTCTTCATCCGCAGATTTACTAAAACAACGTTTGACACTTCAGACAGAGTTTGTTCATCTTTCAACTCGACAAGCTGAAAATCTAATTAGAAAATCTCAAAACACAAATTATGAACATGGAGAGAAATCAGGGAAAATGCTAGCACACCAGCTGCGTTAGAGAACCGCAAATCAAACCATACCTGAGATAACTGAGGAGCTGGGTAACAAATGCATTGATCATTTAGAGGTGCTTTCATGACTTTTACTCATAATTCTACACTTCAGAATCCGCTGGTAATGCTACCTTACTCGACACCTTCTTTGAGAACATAGATATTCCTACAGTTGAACCGGAGAAAATTGCTGAATTAGAGAAACAGTTCTCTGTAGAAGAGATTGTGTTGGCAATTAAATCTATGCAGTGTGGTAAATCCCTGGACAAAAATTCTCAGATCAACTCTGTCCTCTTGGATTCCTTATTTGAGGTATCATTCTCCTCAAACTCTTTACCCTCAACAATAAGACAAGCATTTCACTTATTCTGGAAAAGGAAAAAAAAAAACCTTGAGTGTGGTTCGTATAGGCCAATTTCTTTACCTCTTTGCGATCTAAAGAGTTTCTAATATGATTGTATGCCCTTTTGAGTCAGTCCTTCCCTCCCATCTCTACAGATCAAACTGGTTTAATACATAATTTTTCTTTTTTCAAAATCAGACGGCTTTATAATATACTTTATAAACCCTCGTCATGTGACACTCCACAGATATTGTAATCACTTGATGCTGAGAAGGCGTTTGATTGGGTGGAGTGGGATTATCTATTTATTACTCAAACAATTTGGATTCGGTTCCAATTTTATATCCTGGATCAAAGTCCTTTACTCCTACCCTATGCCTGCAGTGTGCACAAATAATAACCTTTCATCCTATTTCCAACTTCAACGTGGGACAAGACAGGGTTGTCATCTCTCCCCTCAGCTGTTTACCATCGCAATTGAGCCTTCAGACATAGCAATACGTAATAACGCAACTATCAAAGGCATTAGAAGAGGGGGCTTCGAGCAAAGACTCACTTTGTGCGGATGACATGATATTATATATGTCAACCTTTAATTGGTCTTCCAGATATCCAGGATCAAATAAAGACATTTGGTAAAATATAAAGTTAATCTACAAAAAAGTGAATTGATGCCTATTAATGCAAACTTATTTTAGTCATGTACCCTTCAGAGTCACTACAGAGAAATATTTGGGAATTTGGGTTAAACATGATTTCAAAGATCTCTATAAAGCCAATGTCCCTCCCTCGATACTCTGCCTGAAAAAGGACGCTGGGATGTACTTTTTCCCTTTCTTTGGGCGGAATAATTAACACTTAAAAATGAATGTAGTACCTAAGTTTTTATACTTATTTCAACGTATTCCTATCGTTCTGACCAAATCTTTTTTATCATCTCCATAGATAAAAGCAGATATCAGTTTATCTGGAACAAGAAAAAGCCTCGGATATGTAATGGCGTATTGCAGAGATCTCTTCCCCAGGTTGGTCTAGCACTTCAGAAGTTTCAATATTATTACTGGACAGCTTATATAAGAATCATTCTATATTGGATGACAGAAATCCCTGATGTTGCAGGCCCGAAAAGGTTGACCTTGGAAATCACATCCTGTGGCTCCACCTCCTTAGTTGTCTTACTCTGATCTAAACTAGCTGAGCCTGTTTGCAAATACACTAAAACCCCTATTGTGAAACATTCTTTAAAAATCCGGAAACAGTTCAGACGAACGTTTCAACTTCTGCCCCATCATGGAAGATGGCGCCGACGGAGTTGGCAGCATCGTGACTAGCTCTTAGGAAAAACTGTGGTATTTAGTTTTTTTATTTTACATACAATTTTTTTTACACATTATCAGCTTAGGAAATGTTGTGTCTCATTACATACAGCCGGGAAGAACTATTGGATATTAGAGCGGCGGTAACTCACCAGAACTACCAGCATTATGACCAAGAATACGACTTCCCTGGAGCAGATCCTTTGTTCACTCTCCCCAGAGCAATTTAACTTATTCCAGAGGCCAACCCAGAACATCGCCGGCGGAGGAGAGGCACTCGAGATGGCCTGCTGGTGCGACTTAGGAGGGCACACCACCCACCACGTCAGAGTATATTACTCGCTAATGTTCAGTCATTGGACAATAACGTAGACGAGCTCAGGGCGAGGATTTCTTTCCAGAGAGACATCTGGGCCTGTAACATACTTTGTTTCACGGAAACATGGCTCTCTCGGGATACTCTGTTAAGAGTCAGTAAAGCCAGCAGGATTCTCAGTACATCGCGCAGACAGGAATAAATCTCTCTCTGAGAAGAAGAAGGGCGGTGGTGTATGTTACATGATTAACGACTCATGGTGTAATTCTAGGAACATACAGGAACTCAAGTCATTTTGTTCACCCGACCTAGAATACCTCACAATTAAATACCGACCATATTATCTCCCAAGAGAATTATCCTACGTCATCACCACGGTCATTTACATCCCTCCTCAAGCCGAAACATCGACGGCCTTCAAAGAACTTCACTGGACTTGCAAACTGAAAACCACATATCCTGAGGCTGCATTTATTGTAGCTGGGGATTTTAAAGAAAACCTGAGGACTAGGCTGCTGAATATCTATCAACATGTCGACTATACTACTCACGCGGCTAAGACTCTCGACCATTGCTATTAAAACTTCCGGAATGGTTACAAGACCCTCCACCGCCCTCCTCTCGGCAAATCTGACCACGACTCCAACTTGCTCCTCCCGTCCTGTAGGCAGAAACTCAAACAGGAAGAGTCCGTGCTTCGTACTAATCAACGCTGGTCAGACCAATCGAAATCCACGCTTCAGGATTGTTTTGATCACGTGGACTGGGATAGCTTGTGAAAATAATCTAGACGAGACATATGTGGGCAGGGTCTACAGACAATCACGGTTTACAAAGGGAAAACCAGCCACGTCACTGACACCGACGTCTTGCTTCAGGACAAGCTAAACACCGTCGCCCGCTAAGAGGATAACACAGTGCCATCGACGACACCCGCTCCCAAGAACTGTGGGCTCTCGTTCGCCGTGGCCAACATGAGTAAGACATTTAAGCGTGTTAACCCTCGCAAGGCTGCTGGCTCAGACGGCATCCCCAGCCGCGTCCTCAGAGCATGCGCAGACCAGCTGGCTTGGAGTGTTTACGGACATATTCTATCGCTCCCTATCCCTGTTTGCTGTCCCCACTTGCTTCAAGATGTCCACCATTGTTCCTGTACCCAAGAAAGCGAAGGTAACTGAACTAAATTACTATCACCCCGCCCTGTGCAACTGGGTCCTGGACTTCCTGACGGCCGCCCCCAAGTGGTGAAGGTTGGAAACAACACCTCCACTTCACTGATCCTCAACACAGGGGCCCCACAAGGGTTGTTTGCACAGCCCCCTCCTGTAATCCCTGTTCATCCATGACTGCATGGCCTCCAACTCAATCATAGATTTAGCAGAAGACACAAGCATAGAAGCCCTGATTACAAACAATGACGAGACAGTCTACAGGGAGGTGGTTAGGGCCCTGGCGGAGTGGTGCCAGCACGCCCCCCATCCACATTAACGCAGTGGAGAAGTTCCTCGGCGTACACATCACTGACAATCTGAAATGGTCCACCCACACAAACAGTGTGGTGAAGGCGCAACAGTGCCTCTTCAACCTCAGGAGGCTGAAGAAATTCAGCTAAGACCCTCAAACTTAACAGATGCACAACTGCAGTGCCTGCAACAGCAGGGCTCTCCAGAGGGTGTTGCGGTCTGCCCAACGCATCACTGGGGACACACTGCCAGCCCTCCAGGACACCTACAGCACCCGATGTCACAGGAAGGCCAGAAAGATCATCAAGGACAACAACCACCCGAGCCACTGCCTGTTCACCCCACTATCATCCAGAAGGCGAGGTCAGTACAGGTGCATCAAAGCTGGGACCGAGAGACTGAATAACAGCTTCTATCTCAAGGCCATCAGACTGTTAAACAGACATCCCTATTCAGCTAGCAGCCGGTTACTCAACCCTGCACCTTAGAGGCTGCTGCCCTATAGACAGACACAGAATCACTGGTCACTTTAATGTGTACATACCGCTTTACTCATCTCATATGTATATACCTACATTGCTCATCCTAATATTTATATATTTCTTAATTCCATTCTTTTAGATGTGTGTATTGTTGTGAATTGTTAGATATTACTGCACTGTTGGAGCTAGAAACACAAGCATTTCACTACACCCGCAATAACATCTGTATGTGACCAATAAAAATGGCACGTTAATAAGGGAACTAAATGTATGTGACCAATACAAATGGCACGTTAATAAGGGAACTAAAAGGCTGCTGTTCAGATGGTTTAAATGGAACAGTAGTCTGAGATCTGGACACTGACTGATGGTCTATAACCTTTCATAAAGCCTCATATAATAACTATAACCCCTCGCATAACCTCACATAATGTTAACTATAACCCCTCACATAATGTTAACTATAACCCCTCACATAATGTTAACTATAACCCCTCACATAATGTTAACTATAACCCCTCACATAATGTTAACTATAACCCCTCACATAATGTTAACTATAACCCCTCACATAATGTTAACTATAACCCCTCACATAATGTTAACTATAACCCCTCACATAATGTTAACTATAACCCCTCACATAATGTTAACTATAACCCCTCACATAATGTTAACTATAACCCCTCACATAATGTTAACTATAACCCCTCACACAATGTTAACTATAACCCCTCACACAATGTTAACTATAACCCCTCACACAATGTTAACTATAACCCCTCACATAATGTTAACTATAACCCCTCACATAATGTTAACTATAACCCCTCACATAATGTTAACTATAACCCCTTACATAATGTTAACTATAACCCCTCACATAATGTTAACTATAACCCCTCACATAATGTTAACTATAACCCCTCACATAATGTTAACTATAACCCCTCACATAATGTTAACTATAACCCCTCACATAATGTTAACTATAACCCCTCACATAATGTTAACTATAACCCCTCACATAATGTTAACTATAACCTCTCACATAATGTTAACTATAACCCCTCGCATAATGTTAACTATAACCCCTCGCATAATGTTAACTATAACCCCTCACATAATGTTAACTATAACCCCTCACATAATGTTAACTATAACCCCTCACATAATGTTAACTATAACCCCTCACACAATGTTAACTATAACCCCTCACATAATGTTAACTATAACCCCTCACATAATGTTAACTATAACCCCTCACACAATGTTAACTATAACCCCTCACATAATGTTAACTATAACCCCTCACATAATGTTAACTATAACCCCTCACATAATGTTAACTATAACCCCTCACATAATGTTAACTATAACCCCTCACATAATGTTAACTATAACCCCTCACATAATGTTAACTATAACCCCTCACACAATGTTAACTATAACCCCTCACATAATGTTAACTATAACCCCTCACATAATGTTAACTATAACCCCTCACATAATGTTAACTATAACCCCTCACAGAACCTCATATAACGTTAACTCCTGCCGAATTAAGCAGTTGTTGCAGTCAAATTTTGACTCGGGAACACGAGTGGAGAAATATTATTTATTTCAGCATCTTGAGAGAATGACTGTGCGGTCAGGGACTAGCTGCAAAGATGCTATCTTTATCAGCATTGTCAGAGCTGACAAATATGCATCCAAGCCGAACTGAAATCTTATCAGAAACATGTTTTCACTTATAATTCCCTTAAAACCAGTCGAACTTGGAAATGTTCCAGTTTTTTGTTGTTGTTTTCATGCATTTTATCCCCGGTCCCTAAACTTATTTTCTGTGAGAGAGAAGCAGAAATGAAAGAGAAAACTTTACCTTTGTCAACTCAATTGAGACATTCATTCTATCGATTTATCACATCTTTTTGGGGTGAGCTTTATTTAGGGTTTATTTAGTATTTTAGGGCAACAAGTAATGACAGAGAAGCAGCATGTATCTAATTATAGACAAGTTGACTAACAAATAGCCTGTCAAAAAAAGTCAAAGTGACACACCTATCGGGTCACACAGAAGCACACACACACACACACACACACACACACGAGAACACACAAAACTAATCAAAGATTGATGTGAAAGATTAACTCAATCCAAAAGATTGTCAAATATAATCCAAAGGATTAAGACGAAGGGACTGGAGTGTTGGAGAATGACTAGAAAGGGGGGGGGGAACCGCACAAGAAAAGACCTAAGAATGGCTTCCACTCTTCTTCCACTGGGTTATAGTGTAGATGCTAAATTGTCTACCTGTTATTAATGTACCATATGTTATTATCTGTGTCTTGATGTGATTTCCAGAGGGAAAGCAGTTTAGGGACTTGGCATGCATCTGCACCAAGATGAGATTGATGATTTTGAGATTTTAGTGGGAGGAGCATGGAATCAGGTGAGCCAGAGTGAGTTGAGAGAACTGGCCAATCAGAAAGACAGCATCGTAGAGGTGCACACGTCACAGGGTCAGGCATCCAATCGCAGCTTTGGAGATTTGATTTTGATTGGCTGATATATCATAAACCAATCGGAATTCAGATCAATGTGTTGTAGATCGATTATCAAGCATGTCTACATCAAGATAATACAAATCAATAGACTATATAAGTAATATTTTAGGATACCAATTTGCAAATAGACTCAGCGAAATTACATTGCCCACGAGCAGCACCGCAGACATTGAGATGAGCAAGACTGTACTCCCACACAGTATCTGTGCATGTGCACGGGTTGGCTTCACACTGTTAGTCACGGGACCAAAACAGGGGGGAAGTTGATCCTCGTGCTTCAATGCTCATAGTTGTTGCGTAAATTTCCCCACAAACGCTGATTACGTTCTGCAGCTATGTCATATCGCTGTGTCTACTTTTAATCAACATCAAATATGGTATTGATCAAATCACTAGTATACATGGGGCACTAAATGTTGTTATCTGTAATTGCCCCATAACATCACACCAACATACATCTTCCTATCTCCGGTCTTCATCTCTGAACATTTGAGTGGATGTGCTGAATGTGACTGAGAGCTGAGGGCTCCCCCTGCTGGACAGAGCCAGTGTGTGCGCCTCTCTCCTGCTGTACACTGCAGCTTACTGGTGCCTCTAGAGGCTGCTGGTGGAATAGCAGCTCTGGGGTGTAGAGCTCCAAGTCTACTCCGCTGGCAGGGTGGCACAGCACCACCATGTCTACCCCCTCACCAGACTCCTCAGTCTGAGGAGTACACGCCCTCCGATCAGGGCCAAGGCCCATTGGGGTGGGGAGGGGAGGGGGGAGGGTAATTAGACAGACAGACAAAGAGCAAAAGAATAAGAAGAAAAACAACAGAAAGGCAGACAGGAAATGAATACGTAGACTAAGAAGATTACGTACATCCAAAATTAAACACAGTACACACAACACTAGCCTGATCCCAGATCTGTTTGTGCCATTCTTGCCAACTCCTTGCCACTCATTGTCACATTTGGCGAGAAAGCAAAAACAGACTGGCGCCCAGGCTAACAGACTGGCTAACAGACTGGCGCCCAGGCTAACAGACTGGCTTACAGACTGGCGCCCAGGGTAACAGACTGACACCCAGGCTACACCCAGGCTAACAGACAGGCTAACAGACAGGCTAACAGACAGGCTAACAGACAGGCTAACAGACAGGCTAACAGACTGACACCCAGGCTACACCCAGGCTAACACCCAGGCTAACACCCAGGCTAACACCCAGGCTAACACCCAGGCTAACACCCAGGCTACACCCAGGCTAACACCCAGGCTAACACCCAGGCTAACACCCAGGCTAACACCCAGGCTAACACCCAGGCTACACTAACAGACTGGCACCCAGGCTAACAGACTGGCACCCAGGCTAACAGACTGGCACCCAGGCTAACAGACTGGCTAACAGACTGGCTAACAGACTGGCTAACAGACTGGCTAACAGACTGGCTAACAGACTGGCTAACAGACTGGCTAACAGACTGGCTAACAGACTGGCTAACAGACTGGCTAACAGACTGGCTAACAGACTGGCTAACAGACTGGCTAACAGACTGGCTAACAGACTGGCACCCAGGCTAACAGACTGGCACCCAGGCTAACAGACTGGCTAACAGACTGGCTAACAGACTGGCTAACAGACTGGCTAACAGACTGGCTAACAGACTGGCTAACAGACTGGCTAACAGACTGGCTAACAGACTGGCTAACAGACTGGCTAACAGACTGGCTAACAGACTGGCTAACAGACTGGCTAACAGACTGGCTAACAGACTGGCTAACAGACTGGCACCCAGGCTAACAGACTGACTAACAGACTGACGCCCAGGCTAACAGACTGACGCCCAGGCTAACAGACTAACACCCAGGCTAACAGACTAACACCCAGGCTAACAGACTAACACCCAGGCTAACAGACTAACACCCAGGCTAACAGACTAACACCCAGGCTAACAGACTAACACCCAGGCTAACAGACTGGCACCCAGGCTAACAGACTGGCACCCAGGCTAACAGACTGGCACCCAGGCTAACAGACTGGCACCCAGGCTAACAGACTGGCACCCAGGCTAACAGACTGGCACCCAGGCTAACAGACTGGCACCCAGGCTAACAGACTAACACCCAGGCTAACAGACTGACACCCTAAAAGACAAAACAAGGACATTGACAAACAACAAAAGACACTCCGTTACCTAGTTAAAGGACTGATACTAGCAGTGCTACTGATTCTCTTCAACATAAGAGACAGCGTGTTCCATTTACATGGAGGTGGACAGGGTTTTTTGTGCAAAAAGTAATGAATTACTTCAAAACAGATCTTATTTCTGTCTTTAAACCAGAAAGCTCTTCACTGAGAGTGAGTGATTGTGTGTGTGTGTGTGTTAGAGTGATGGATGGACAGGAGTAACCTGTTTGTCGGTGCGGTCTGCGATGCTGTACACCAGAGGTGGGATGGAGCCTTCGGCGGTCTTTCCTACATCAGTACGGAAGTGTTCACTGGCAGGCAGGCAGCTGGGAGAGAGAGGGATAGAGGGAGAGGGGGAGAGAGAGGGATAGAGGGAGAGAAAGGGGAGAGAGAGAAAAAGGAACAGAGGTCAGCCCAGTTTAGTTATTTCTCTCACCGCCTACAAATCAACTAAACTAGAACTAACTAATCCACCATCGCAACTGTAAACACACAAACCTGTAAAACAAACTAAACAGGGAAATCCACCTCAGAATGGTTTCTTACAGACTGGCACGTAGAAGCCGAACAGCCTTTCTGACTAGTGATTTCCCTGCTAAAAACAATCCAACTACAACTAAAACAGCTGGTCTCAAGTGAAAACTACAGTGGCAAATATCGAAAAGGTGTTCAGAGCCACTTACCAGACGCACACAATCCAATAGAAAAAGAAGTGAAATAAAAAGGTGGTTTAGTCCAGGTATACTGTTACATATAACTCTTATGTTCAAAGTTTCCACAAACATGAGCACAGTTGAAAAATTGTCTATTGCTTCCTGGGAAACTAGTTCCCTTCCACACATCTATCACAGCCGACAGCAATACTGTATATAATCTTTAGGGACCAATCAAAATCAAAAGGTGGAAGTCAATAGTAATGTGACAAATGGACAATTTTCGTAACGTTCTAACTGCACATTTGTATTAGTTCAAAACACCGCATGGTGTTTGCAACGCCAGGGTTGTGGGTTCGATTCCCACGGGGGGACCAGTACGAATTTTTTTTTTTTAAATGTATGAAATGAAATGTATGCATTCACTACTGTAAGTCGCTCTGGATAAGAGCGTCTGCTAAATGACTAAAATGTAAATGTAAATCGCTTATTCGTTAAATTGATAAGTTCATAAAATACCACAATGCAGCTGTGCTGCTGGCAGTAATGGTTTGGGTCCCTTTCAGATGGTGAAGCATCACACCTGTACTACCATTACAGGACCGCAAATCCATACAGGACTTCACTGCTGTCGCTTCACTGCTACCATTTTTCCAATTGTTGACGACGATGACTTAGTGGTGAAGAGTGGACTCCAAAATAATTGATTACTCGAATCCTTGCACGTCGCCTACCGGTGTTGACTCCCAATTCTGTGTCAAGAGTCGATTCCACAAGGAATTGACAATTCGACTCCTAAGATTCAGGATTTTGGGAACAGAGGAGACTGATTAATTGTCGTTCTTCCCGAGAACACATACACACGCATCTTTCATAGCGAGCTAGCAAAGAACGGAGAGAGAGAGGGGACAATATAGGCAGGTCGGCCACCAGGCAGACAGTCAGGATCGTGCACTAGGCCTATCCATCGGTATTAATAAAAAGATTTATCTCGCAATGCATTATCTCGCAATTTCTTAGTTTGCAATGTCTTGCAACTTCAGTAAAGCAGGGCATATCATCAATTTATAGGATATTCTACAGGCAACAGACCGAAGACTTACACACTGGTATCAAAAGCGCAGAAAAAGAGCAGGCGAGCAAGCGCGAGGGGGAGAGAGAAGAGATGCAGGCACAAAGAACCGTGTATAGAGTGCATTCAGAAAGTATTCAGACCCCTTGACTTTATCCACATTGTTGTTTCGTTACAGCCTTATTCTAAAATGGATTCAATCGTTTTTTTCCCCCCCCTCATTAATCTACACACAATGACAAAGCAAAAACAGGTTTTTAGAAATGTTTGCTAATTTCTAAAACTAAAATATCACATTTACGTAATTATTCAGACCCTTTACTCAGTACTTTCTTGAAGCACTTTGTCAGTGATTGCAGCCTCGAGTCCTCTTGGGTTTGACGCTACAAGCTTGGCACACCTGTATTTGGGGAGTTTCTCCCATTCTTCTCTGCAGATCCTCTCAGGCTCTGTCAGGTTGGATGGGGAGTGTCGCTGAACAGCTATTTTCAGGTCTCTCCAGAAATGTTCAATTGGGTTCAAGTCCGGGCTCTGTCTGGGCCACTCAAGGACATTCAGAGACTTGTCCCGAAGCCACTCCTGCGTTGTCTTGGCTGTGTGCTTAGGGTCGTTGTCCTGTTGGAAGGTGAACCTTCACCCCAGTCTGAGGTCCTGAGCGCTCTGGAGCAGGTTTTCATTAAGGATCTATCAGCTCCGTTCCTCTTTCCCCCGACTGGTCCCTGCCGCTGATAAACATCCCCACAGCATGATAATACCACCACCATGCTTCACCGTAGGGATGGTGCCAGGTTTCCTCCAGACGTGACGCTTGGCATTCAGGCCAAAGAGTTCAATCTTGGTTTCATCAGACCAGAGAATCTTGAGTCTTTAGGTGCCGTTTCGCAAACTCCAAGCGGGCTGTCATCTGCCTTTTACTGAGGAGTGGCTTGGATTAGCTAACACAACGTGCCATTGGAACACAGGAGTGATGGTTGCTGATAATGGGCCTCTGTACGCCTATGTAGATATTCCATTAAAAATCAGCCGTTTCCAGCTACAATAGTCATTTACAACATTAACAATATCTACACTGTATTTCTGATCAAGTTGATGTTATTTTAAATGTACAGAAAATGTGCTTTTCTTTCAAAAACAAGGATATTTCTAAGTGACCCCAAACTTTTGAACGGTAGTTTATGATAAGGTATCTGTTTTTTTTTGTTTTTTTTTAACTGTCCTCGCTTTGTCATTATGGGGTATTGTGTGTAGATTGATGACAAAAAAATAAAATAATTTGATCCATTTTAGAATAAGGCTGTAATGTAACAAAATGTGGAGAAAGGGAAGGTGTCTGAATCCTTTCTGAAGGCTCTGTACATCTTAGTAAACTATCTCAAATGTCTTAACTTACACTCATCGCAAATTCACCAAATGAGCCTAGTTTGGCTCATCCTCCCTGGATTTATTTACATTACACAACTTTCCACAGACCTTTATAGCCTATTGTCTAGTTAGGATATAAGATGGAAAATAATATGTTCCTGATAATTGCATTGTGCATTTAAAAAAAAAAAAAAGAAAGTACATTCATTCATAGTTGTCAGGTGAGTAGAAGATGCATAAGGGTACAACGAGTATAACAGACAAGATAACAGACACCATAATAACAGGCTAACAGGCTAACAGGCTAACAGGCTAACAGGCTAACAGGCTAACAGGCTAACAGATGCCACAATACATGTCTCCTATACAGTTGATATTGTTCCTCACCTAGCGGGGAGCTTGTAGATGTAGGAGCATCCGTCCTCGGTCCAGATGATGATCTTGTCAGCGGCGATGAAGTCTCCTCCGGTCCAAGACTGGTCGTTCTCACTGGGCACTGAGCACAGCAAGGAATAATCCCCTGCATCAAACACCTGACACACACAATTCAGGATATGTTAGTCCGAGGTTAGGAGTTGTTGCAAGCCCCATGTCAAAAACTCAAACACAAAGCTACGCTACTGTAACCTGATGCCAGATCTGTTTGTGTCGTCTTGCCACAACTCCTATTGTCAACAACCACAAGAGTTGGTTATACAGCATAAACAGATCTGGAATCAGGCCTAATCTAAGGGGCTAGGTCTACAGTGTGATTCTATAAATGTTTCAACCAGGGTAGTGAGGGAGAGACCCACGGAGCATGGGCTCTTGCCACCTACCCTCCAGTACTTGGAGCAGACCACCAGCAGAGAGAGCTGTGTGAAGGTGCAGAAGGAGATGCTCTGACAGCCCCCACAGTAGATGGGCTTAGACTCCTCCTCAAACACTGGATCCAGATCCTGGTGGGGAGGGACAGGAAGAAGAAACACACACTTAGAGGTGACTGAAATTCATTATTCATTTCCATCCCACTTAGCGACCGCTAATGTTACTAGGATCCACAAAAAAACAAAATACATTAGAACCATAATAGATATTTGAATTGTCTGTGTGTATCCCAGTTAGTCTAAATCAGTCCCAATAGTCATGATATTAGCTGGAACAAATCCTGGTTAATATGAGTATTGTGTGGTAGCTAACAGCATGATAACAACAACATCCAGTAGTGTCTGATGTAACTCAGTCCCACTCTACCTGCATCCTGCTGACATCCTGTGTGATGATCCACACCTTCAGTATCCCGGTGACTGATACTGCTACCACTGTGTCCTCTGAAAATATGTCACACACACACACACACACACACACACACACACACACACACACACACACACACACACACACACACACACACACACACACACACACACACACACACACACACACACACACACACACACACACACACACACACACAGTGTCAGTCTAACAGTGCCTATAATTGTTTAATAAAGTGATTTTACAAAAGCAAGAATTGGGTGACAATGCAAAGCACAGCCCTATAGGTTTTAGTCTGAGTGGTTTTAATGCAGGAGTTTACAGTTCACATCAACTATCAATGGCTCAATACTGACCATGAAGGCTGAACAACGTTACCATGGTAAATACTGACCATGAAGGTTGAACAACGTTACCATGGTAAATACTGACCATGAAGGTTGAACAACATTACCATGGTAAATACTGACCATGAAGGTTGAACAACGTTACCATGGTAAATACTGACCATGAAGGTTGAACAACGTTACCATGGTAAATACTGACCATGAAGGTTGAACAACGTTACCATGGTAAATACTGACCATGAAGGTTGAACAACGTTACCATGGTAAATACTGACCATGAAGGCTGAACAACGTTACCATGGTAAATACTGACCATGAAGGCTGAACAACGTTACCATGGTAAATACTGACCATGAAGGCTGAACAACGTTACCATGGTAAATACTGACCATGAAGGTTGAACAACGTTACCATGGTAAATACTGACCATGAAGGTTGAACAACGTTACCATGGCAAATACTGACCATGAAGGTTGAACAACGTTACCATGGTAAATACTGACCATGGCGGCTGAACAACGTTACCATGGTAAATACTGACCATGAAGGCTGAACAATGTTACCATGGTAAATACTGACCATGAAGGCTGAACAACGTTACCATGGTAAATACTGACCATGAAGGCTGAACACCGTTACCATGGTAAATACTGACCATGAAGGCTGAACAACGTTACCATGGTAAATACTGACCATGAAGGCTGAACAACGTTACCATGGTAAATACTGACCATGAAGGCTGAACACCGTTACCATGGCAAATACTGACCATGAAGGCTGAACACCGTTACCATGGCAAATACTGACCATGAAGGCTGAACAACGTTACCATGGCAAATACTGACCATGAAGGTTGAACAACGTTACCATGGTAAATACTGACCATGAAGGCTGAACAACGTTACCATGGTAAATACTGACAATGAAGGCTGAACAACGTTACCATGGTAAATACTGACCATGAAGGCTGAACAACGTTACCATGGTAAATACTGACCATGAAAGTTGAACAACGTTACCATGGTAAATCCTGACCATGAAGGCTGAACAACGTTACCATGGTAAATACTGACCATGAAGGCTGAACACCGTTACCATGGTAAATACTGACCATGAAGGTTGAACAACGTTACCATGGTAAATACTGACCATGAAGGCTGAACAACATTACCATGGTAAATACTGACCATGAAGGTTGAACAACGTTACCATGGCAAATACTGACCATGAAGGCTGAACGTTACCATGGTAAATACTGACCATGAAGGTTGAACACCGTTACCATGGTAAATACTGACCATGAAGGTTGAACACCGTTACCATGGCAAATACTGACCATGAAGGTTGAACACCGTTACCATGGCAAATACTGACCATGAAGGTTGAACACCGTTACCATGGCAAATACTGACCATGAAGGCTGAACAACGTTACCATGGCAAATACTGACCATGAAGGCTGAACAACGTTACCATGGTAAATACTGACCATGAAGGTTGAACAACGTTACCATGGTAAATACTGACCATGGCGGCTGAACAACGTTACCATGGCGGCTGAACAACGTTACCATGGCGGCTGAACAACGTTACCATGGCGGCTGAACAACGTTACCATGGTCAGAGGTCTATCTAATCAAGTTTTAGAAGCGTTAGTGGACTGTTCCTCAATGACAGACCGAGTGGCTGATGTTGGCCGTCCGTGGTGGACGACTAGTGGTGCAAAGTTCAGTTACATTTTCAAAAATCCCATTTGGGAGGATTCCCTCCCTGCTTATTCCCTACTGATTCTGGGAATCATCCAAACGGGATTTTTGAAAAAACCTGGTAAACTCCTGAAATTTTGGAACCCTATGGTTGACTGAAATTGTGTGTGTGTGTGTGTGTGTGTGTGTGTGTGTGTGTATGATGCATAGTATAACATAACATAGTATAGGATATTATTGTATGGCAGAGCATAGTATAGGATAGTATCGTATAGAAGAGCATAGCATAATATAGCATAGTATTGTATAGCATAGCATAGTATAGTATTGTATAGCATAGCATAGCATTGTATAGCATAGCATAGTATAGTATTGTATAGCATCGTGTGACGTAGGCTACCTTGTGTGCGATGTGAGTGTATGATGCTCATGGAGCTGATCCAATCAGGAGAGATCTTAGAGACGAGGGAGTAGAGGACCTCCAGGCTGGTGGCGTCCACCACTAGGATCTCTGGGTAATGTCCATTACACAGCAGACGACCCTCACGCTGCGTACCGATGGTGAACTGGTAGAACTAGACAGAGGAGAAGGGTGAGGGTTGGGGTTAGTGCTAAGGATAGTAGCACCTATGATTGATGGGTAATGTCCATTACACAGCAGACGACCCTCACGCTGCGTACCGATGGTGAACTGGTAGAACTAGACAGAGGAGAAGGGTGAGGGTTGGGGTTAGTGCTAAGGATAGTAGCACCTATGATTGATGGGTAATGTCCATTACACAGCAGACGACCCTCACGCTGCGTACCGATGGTGAACTGGTAGAACTAGACAGAGGAGAAGGGTGAGGGTTGGGGTTAGTGCTAAGGATAGTAGCACCTATGATTGATGGGTAATGTTGGTTACACAGCAGACAACCCTCACGCTGCGTACCGATGGTGAACTGGTAGAACTAGACAGAGGAGAAGGGTGAGGGTTGGGGTTAGTGCTAAGGATAGTAGCACCTATGATTGATGGGTAATGTCCATTACACAGCAGACAACCCTCACGCTGCGTACCGATGGTGAACTGGTAGAACTAGACAGAGGAGAAGGGTGAGGGTTGGGGTTAGTGCTAAGGATAGTAGCACCTATGATTGATGGGTAATGTCCATTACACAGCAGACGACCCTCACGCTGCGTACCGATGGTGAACTGGTAGAACTAGACAGAGGAGAAGGGTGAGGGTTGGGGTTAGTGCTAAGGATAGTAGCACCTATGATTGATGGGTAATGTCCATTACACAGCAGACGACCCTCACGCTGCGTACCGATGGTGAACTGGTAGAACTAGACAGAGGAGAAGGGTGAGGGTTGGGGTTAGTGCTAAGGATAGTAGCACCTATGATTGATGGGTAATGTCCATTACACAGCAGACGACCCTCACGCTGCGTACCGATGGTGAACTGGTAGAACTAGACAGAGGAGAAGGGTGAGGGTTGGGGTTAGTGCTAAGGATAGTAGCACCTATGATTGATGGGTAATGTCCATTACACAGCAGACGACCCTCACGCTGCGTACCGATGGTGAACTGGTAGAACTAGACAGAGGAGAAGGGTGAGGGTTGGGGTTAGTGCTAAGGATAGTAGCACCTATGATTGATGGGTAATGTTGGTTACACAGCAGACGACCCTCACGCTGCGTACCGATGGTGAACTGGTAGAACTAGACAGAGGAGAAGGGTGAGGGTTGGGGTTAGTGCTAAGGATAGTAGCACCTATGATTGATGGGTAATGTCCATTACACAGCAGACGACCCTCACGCTGGGTACCGATGGTGAACTGGTAGAACTAGACAGAGGAGAAGGGTGAGGGTTGGGGTTAGTGCTAAGGATAGTAGCACCTATGATTGATGGGTAATGTTGGTTACACAGCAGACGACCCTCACGCTGCGTACCGATGGTGAACTGGTAGAACTAGACAGAGGAGAAGGGTGAGGGTTGGGGTTAGTGCTAAGGATAGTAGCACCTATGATTGATGGGTAATGTTGGTTACACAGCAGACGACCCTCACGCTGCGTACCGATGGTGAACTGGTAGAACTAGACAGAGGAGAAGGGTGAGGGTTGGGGTTAGTGCTAAGGATAGTAGCACCTATGATTGATGGGTAATGTTGGTTACACAGCAGACAACCCTCACGCTGCGTACCGATGGTGAACTGGTAGAACTAGACAGAGGAGAAGGGTGAGGGTTGGGGTTAGTGCTAAGGATAGTAGCACCTATGATTGATGGGTAATGTCCATTACACAGCAGACAACCCTCACGCTGCGTACCGATGGTGAACTGGTAGAAATAGGTAAAAGGACAGGACCAGTGAGACTCAAAGGAGACACAATATAAAAACACGGACAAGTGATAAGGTCAGGGTTTCGCTCGCCTCGTTACGAACCAGGTTTCCCCTAAAACGGCAAGCCTGAGGAAGTTCCATGGCAGAAAACAGCTAAAGAGGGGCGGGAACCCAGAGTAAATCAATGACACCTCACAACACATCAAACCAATCAAATTCCTTGCCTGAGCGGAGCTCCAAAAGGTACTCAGGGGATTAGTACCGTAGGAGCAACAGTGACGACTAAACGTTTCAACAACACATTTGCAGCCCGCTGGTTTTCACGACTATTTAGCAGTCTTATGGCTTGGGAGGTAGAAGCTGTTCAGGGTCCTGTTGGTTCTACACTTGGTGCATCAGTACTGATTGCCGTGCAGTAGCAGAGAAAACACAGTCTATGACCTGGGTGACCGTTGTTTCAGCTCCAATTTCAATAAATATAACAATTGCAGACTGTCAGCCGAACATCTAATCAAAATATTAAATGGTCCGCTCCCAGCAGACCATTCAAGGGAGGCGTGACAACAACTTGATTGTGGAGGCATGGCAACGAGAGAATAGGGTTTCACAGCCCTTAGGCTGTGTACTGATGGTGAACAAGTGGAACTAGGTAGAGGACAGGACTTCAGACTCTTAGAGGAGACAGTATACACCATCAGACGAGTGACACGTCCTGAGAGGACTAGGAGACGCGTCCCGAGGGGACTAGGAGATACGTCCCGAGAGGACGAGGTGATGTGTCCTGAGAGGACGAGGTGATGTGTATAGAGTTGATAGGACAGGACAGGTGTGGTTTAGAGGGAAGAGTATAAACCATGGATTCTATCTCAATCGGTGTTTCCTCAATTCCAGTTCTTCCCTCACTTCCTCCTCAAACCGAGGAATCAAAGACAGCAGACATGGGAAAAGACCCCTGGACCACAGACATGGACCACAGACATGGACCACAGACATGGACCACAGACATGGACCACAGACATGGACCACAGACATGGGAAAAGAGCCCTGGACCACAGACATGGACCACAGACATGGACCACAGACATGGACCACAGACATGGACCACAGACATGGACCACAGACATGGACCACAGACATGGACCACAGACATGGGAAAAGAGCCCTGGACCACAGACATGGACCACAGACATGTGGTGAGAAAAGTTAGGGTCATATACGTTACCTGGATCCCTGTGTGAGCGCAGGCCAGCTTAGTGAACTCAATACAGCGTCCATCGTTGACATCCCACAAACACATCTCCCTGCACACAAAACAGATGGTGAAAAGACTACATTAGAGGAATCACTACCACCACACATACACACAAAAGCATGTGGACACCCATTCAAATGAGTGGATTCGGCTATTTCAGCCACACCCGTTGCTGACAGGTGTATAAAATCATACACACTGCCATGCAATCTCCATAGACAAACACTGTCAGTAGAATGGCCTTACTGAAGAGCTCAGTGACTTTCAATGTGGCACAGTCATAGGATGCCACCTTTCCAACAACTGAGTTTGTCAAATTTTGTCCCTGCTAGAGCTGTCCCCAGTCAACTGTAAGTGCTGTTATTGTAAAGTGGAAACGTCTTGGAGCAACAATGGCTCAACCATAAAGTGGTAGGCCACACAATCTCACAGAACAGGTGCTTAAGAGAGTAGCTAGTACAAATCGTCTGTCCTCAGCTGCAACACTCACTACCGAGTTCCAAACTGTCTCTGGAAGCAACGTCAGCGCAATAACTGTTCGGCGGGAGCTTCATGAAATGGGTTTCCATGGCCGAGCAGCCGCACACAAGCCTAAGATCACCATGCCCAATGCCAAGTGTCGGCTGGAGTGGTGTAAAGCTCGGTGCCATTGGATAATGGAGCAGTGGAAACGCATTCTCTGGAGGGATGAATCACACTTCACCATCTGGCAGTCCAACAGACAAATCTGGATTTGGCAGAAGCCAGGAGAACGCAACCTGGCCCAATGCATAGTAAATGCATAGCCAACTGTAAAGTTTGGTGGAGGAGGAATAATGGTCTGGGGCTGTTTCTCATGGTTTGGGCAAGGCCTCGTAGTTCCAGTGAAGGGAAATCTTAACGCTACAGCATACAATGCAATTCTAGACGATTCTGTGCTTCCAACTTCGAGGCAACATTTTGGGGAAGGCCCTTTCCCGTTTCAGCATGACAATGCCCTCGTAAAGAAAGTGAGGTCCATACAGAAATGGTTTGTTAAGATCTGTGTGGAAGAACTTGATCGCCTGCACAGAGCCCTGACCTCACTAACACTCCATGCAGAAATGTCCAACATGTTGTGGAAAGCCTTCCCAGAAGAGTGGAGGCTTTTATAGCAGCAAACGGGGGACCAACTCCATATTAAAATGGCCAACATTTTGGAATGAGATGTTCTACGAGCAGGTGTCCACATACTTTTAGTCATGTAGTGTAACACATAAGGAATCATGTAGTACATAATTTTTTTTTTTTTAAGTGTTAAATCAAAATATATTTACTATTTGAGATTCTTCAAAGTAGCCACCCTTTGCCTTGATGACAGCTTTGCACACTCATCGCATTCTCTCAACCAGCTTCACCTGGAATGCTTTTCCAACCGTCTTGAATGAGTTCCCACATATGCTGAGCATTTGTTGACTGCTATTCCTTCACTCCGCAGTCCAACTCATCCCAAATCATCTCAATTGGGTTGAGATCAGGTGATTGTGGAGGTCAGGTCATCTGCTGCAGCACTCCATCACTCTCCTTCTTGGTCAAATAGCCCTTACACAACCCGGAGGTGTGTTTTGGGTCATTGTCCTGTTGAAAAACAAATGATAGTCCCACTAAGCGCAAACCAGATGGGATGGTGTATCGCTGCAGAATGCTGTGGTAGCCATGCTGGTTAAGTGTGCCTTGAATTCTAAATATATCACAAAGCAGCAAAGCACCCCAACACCATCACACCTCCTCCTCCGTGCTTCACAGTGGGAACCACATATGCGGAGATCATCCGTTCATCTACTCTGCGTCTCACAAAGACACAGCGGTGACAGATTCCAACCGGTCTAATATCCATTGCTCGTGTTTCTTGGCCCAAGCAAGTCTCTTCTTCTTATTGGTGTCCTTTAGTAGTGGTTTCTTTGCAGCAATTCAATCATGAATGACTGATTCACACAGTCTCCTCTGAACAGTTGATGTTGAGATGTGTCTGTTACTTGAACTCTGTGAAGCATTTATTTGGGCTGCAATTTCTGAGGCTGGTAATTCTAATTAACTTATCCTCTGCAGCAGAGGTAACTCTAGATCTTCCTTTCCTGTGGCGATCCTTATGAGAGCCTGTTTCATCATAGTACTTGATGGTTTTTGTGACTGCACTTGAAGATACTTTCCAAGTTCTTGAAATTGTCCAGATTGACTGACCATCATGTCAACTCTTTGCTTATTTGAGCTGTTCTTGCCATAATATGAACTTGGTCTTTTAACAAATAGGCCTCTCTTCTGTATATCACCCCTACCTTGTCACAACACAACTGATTGGCTCCCTGTGGCGTGCGCCCACCACTGTACTTCCTGTGGCGTGCGCCCACCACTGTACTTCCTGTGGCGTACACCTACTGTATTCACTACTCACCCACTCTCTGAGGCGCTGACGATGTACTGCTTGTCACTGCAGGGGCTGGCTTTAGACAGGCAGGTGATGGAGGCTGTGTGACCGAACAACATGGCCCTGGGACTGATCTGAGAACAGCACAGGAGACAGGACAGTCAGTCAGGTAAACCACTCAACCCACAAGCCACCCACAGGACAGAGTCACACTGGAGGAACACCGCTGTTTCACTGTCACATTAAGTTCCTCTTATACCTGTGAAATAACAGTAACAACATCACACAGGCCACTCAGGTGTGCTAGGCCTACATCAGGGCTAGGACAGGCCACTCAGGTGTGCTAGGCCTACATCAGGGCTAGGACAGACCACTCAGGTGTGCTAGGCCTACATCAGGGCTAGGACAGGCCACTCAGGTGTGCTAGGCCTACATCAGGGCTAGGACAGGCCACTCAGGTGTGCTAGGCCTACATCAGGGCTAGGACAGGCCACTCAGGTGTGCTAGGCCTACATCAGGGCTAGGACAGGCCACTCAGGTGTGCTAGGCCTACATCAGGGCTAGGACAGGCCACTCAGGTGTGCTAGGCCTACATCAGGGCTAGGACAGGCCACTCAGGTGTGCTAGGCCTACATCAGGGCTAGGACAGGCCACTCAGGTGTGCTAGGCCTACATCAGGGCTAGGACAGGCCACTCAGGTGTGCTAGGCCTACATCAGGGCTAGGACAGGCCACTCAGGTGTGCTAGGCCTACATCAGGGCTAGGACAGGCCACTCAGGTGTGCTAGGCCTACATCAGGGCTAGGACAGGCCACTCAGGTGTGCTAGGCCTACATCAGGGCTAGGACAGGCCACTCAGGTGTGCTAGGCCTACATCAGGGCTAGGACAGGCCACTCAGGTGTGCTAGGCCTACATCAGGGCTAGGACAGGCCACTCAGGTGTGCTAGGCCTACATCAGGGCTAGGACAGGCCACTCAGGTGTGCTAGGCCTACATCAGGGCTAGGACAGGCCACTCAGGTGTGCTAGGCCTACATCAGGGCTAGGACAGGCCACTCAGGTGTGCTAGGCCTACATCAGGGCTAGGACAGGCCACTCAGGTGTGCTAGGCCTACATCAGGGCTAGGACAGGCCACTCAGGTGTGCTAGGCCTACATCAGGGCTAGGACAGGCCACTCAGGTGTGCTAGGCCTACATCAGGGCTAGGACAGGCCACTCAGGTGTGCTAGGCCTACATCAGGGCTAGGACAGGCCACTCAGGTGTGCTAGGCCTACATCAGGGCTAGGACAGGCCACTCAGGTGTGCTAGGCCTACATCAGGGCTAGGACAGGCCACTCAGGTGTGCTAGGCCTACATCAGGGCTAGGACAGGCCACTCAGGTGTGCTAGGCCTACATCAGGGCTAGGACAGGCCACTCAGGTGTGCTAGGCCTACATCAGGGCTAGGACAGGCCACTCAGGTGTGCTAGGCCTACATCAGGGCTAGGACAGGCCACTCAGGTGTGCTAGGCCTACATCAGGGCTAGGACAGGCCACTCAGGTGTGCTAGGCCTACATCAGGGCTAGGACAGGCCACTCAGGTGTGCTAGGCCTACATCAGGGCTAGGACAGGCCACTCAGGTGTGCTAGGCCTACATCAGGGCTAGGACAGGCCACTCAGGTGTGCTAGGCCTACATCAGGGCTAGGACAGGCCACTCAGGTGTGCTAGGCCTACATCAGGGCTAGGACAGGCCACTCAGGTGTGCTAGGCCTACATCAGGGCTAGGACAGGCCACTCAGGTGTGCTAGGCCTACATCAGGGCTAGGACAGGCCACTCAGGTGTGCTAGGCCTACATCAGGGCTAGGACAGGCCACTCAGGTGTGCTAGGCCTACATCAGGGCTAGGACAGGCCACTCAGGTGTGCTAGGCCTACATCAGGGCTAGGACAGGCCACTCAGGTGTGCTAGGCCTACATCAGGGCTAGGACAGGCCACTCAGGTGTGCTAGGCCTACATCAGGGCTAGGACAGGCCACTCAGGTGTGCTAGGCCTACATCAGGGCTAGGACAGGCCACTCAGGTGTGCTAGGACTACATCAGGGCTAGGCGACTAGATTCAGCCACGGGACGATTTTATGTTGAGAGTGAATGGTCTGGTGGCCGGAAAATACAAATAATTTGTACACCACAAATTGAGAAAAAAAACAAAGCCCAAAACGGTTTTATTTGTTTTGTAATTTTATGTTTTGGGGGGGGGGGGGTTTACAAGTACATTATCCATTTAAATGTAAGTTTCTAAAACATGAAGCCGTAGGCCTCCATCAGAGAAACAGTAAGGCTGATTTGGTTTGATTCATTTTATAATTTATCTATGATCTTCAATGTGTAAGCGACCGACTGAGATTGATATAATAACATATCATGTCTATGTATGTTTAATGAGATGAAGTGATCAGTAGATTACCTGGGCTTCTAGTGATTCTGAACAGAGCAGAACAGTTATTTCCTCTAATTACTATGGCTGAGGGATTAGCATATAGTATTTTAATCATATGAATGAAATTGGAGCCAAGTCCCACATGTTCCAATACAGACTAGAGATATGACCATTTCTAGTCTATCAAAACCATTTTTTGGCTGGAGAGATAATACAGCCCAAGGCTGTATGAAGCATCTAAGATGTGTACTATGCGGCGGAGGATAAAGGATAAAGTATTATTATATAGTTTTCTGTTGTATTTTACTCCCCAATTTCGATCGTCTCATCGCTGCAACTCCCCAAAGGGCTCGGGAGGCAAAGGTCGAGTCAGGTGTCCTCCAAAACATGACCTGCCAAACCGCACTTCTTAACACCAGCCCACTTAACCCGGAAAGCCAGCCGCACCTATGTGTGGGAGGAAACATTCAACTGACTACCTTTGTCAGCCTGCAGGTGCCTGGCCCACCACAAGGAGTCGCTAGAGCACGATGAACCAAGTAAAGCCCACTCGGCCAAAACCTCCCATAACCCGGACACCGCTGGGCCAATTGTGCGCCGCACTTTTGGACTCCCGATCAAAGCCGGTTGTGATCGAACCCGGGTCTGTAGTGACGCCTCTAGCACTGCATGACTTAAACCGTTGAGCCTCTCGGAAGGCCCGAGAATAAAGTTTAACAAAACCGTGTGGAGTAATTTGGGTAATTAAGTCTCGAGACGGGAAGACAACATTTTGTAAAACAGTTTAATATCGGTGTTTATCAAAGATAGGGGGTGAATGGGTGGCTCCTTACCTCGTTTTAATAAAAGCAAAATTAGTGCTGTATTCACATCTCCCCCCAAATGAACCTTTGTGAACAGTTGTGTTAATCATTTCAAGCAATAGTAGACCTAATTGATTCTAACTTTTTATTTAAATAGAATTCAGTAGGAATACCATCCCATCCAGGTGATTTGCCTTTATTTCAGTTAATTGAGAGAGATGTTGGCTCCCAGCGAGTTGGCTTCCTCTGTTGAGACAAGAGAAGTGCTTCATTATTTTAGAAAGGACAGTCTGGCTTTGTGTAGATTTACAATCAGAGGTGTACACTTCTTTATAGTATCTTTGATTTATTTTGGGTTTGATAGTGTTGGATTCGACATTTTGAACATTGAGATATTAAATAAATGATCGGGAAGAAGCCTAGAATCAAAAGGAGAAAGCGACAGGGTTTCTGTAGAAAGACAGCTGTGGAATGTGTTGGGGGACGGGAGTAGAGCAACGGTTGAGACAGATGGACCTCTGGACGAGGGGAAGGAACGGTTGAGGTCAGGAGGTGAGGTCAGTTCCCGTTAAGGGACTAATCAGGGTTTAGTATCTGGTTACCTTCTTCCTGTTGAGCATAAAATGTAGGGATTGGAGTGGGATATAAATATCTGGATGGGACAAATGTTGTGTTGTCTGATTACAGCTGTAAAGAACCTTTGGGAAGAATTAAACTTGGATAAAGTTCCTCTAGCGTCAGTGAGTTATTTACTCTGAAAACAAATAATAACCTAACAATAGTAATTCCCGTTTCAGATTCAATAACTGCTATATGAGCTAATTGATCATTACGCCGTAGCTTCGTGGCCAGTGGACGACTGGGTGGATTACCATGGAAGTAATGGTCCAGTCTAACTCGACGGACAGCAAATTCTGCTCTCTGTCTTATCAATAAATTAAGTTCTGTCTTGACTTTTGGAAAGAGTAATAGTTACCCGGTCTGAAAAGAACGTTTGTTGAGAACGCTCTAACACACAGTTAACATTTCCAATTGTGATGTATTCAGCCCAGATGCAAATGCAGTTACATTATTTTTAATAAAACCTTTGGTGGCATCCCATAGAATCCGGCAGTCCATCGACTGAATTTTTATTGATCATTATAAATTCATTTAGTTCCATTTCGAATTGATCATAGAACGTAGGATTTTGTAGTAACGAAACGTTGAAACGCCATTCTTGTGGCTTTTTTTGGGGGTAGATTTGAAAACCTTAAGTTGGCAGTAGTAAGCCTGTTGGTCAGAAACTCATGTCGAATTTCTATTTTCTTGATTAAAGAAACCAGTTGTGAATTCAGAACACGGCGGCCATTCTATTGAATTGATTATTATTATTAGACTTGATCATCTCTAAAATGGTATGTACCCTATCCACCCAATCCAAGCAGTCTTACCAGTCTACTCTGGTCTACTAGGAGTACACAGTGAAAGTGCGAATAAATTACAATGACAAGTCCAAGACGAATGGATTTACGTGCTGCGTTAAAAACTGCTACAAGATCTGAATGAAGACTCAGATGGTGGGGAAGAAAATGAACATTTCTGATGATTATTCTTCTGATTCTGTACCTCAGCCTGAACCCACACCTCCGAGGGCTAAGTCTCAGCCTGAACCTACACCTCCGAGGGCTAATTCTCAGCCTGAACCTACACCTCCGAGGGCTAAGTCTCAGCCTGACCCTACACCTCCGAGGGCTAAGTCTCAGCCTGAACCTACACCTCCGAGGGCTAAGTCTCAGCCTGAACCTACACCTCCGAGGGCTAAGTCTCAGCCTGAACCTACACCTCCGAGGGCTAAGTCTCAGCCTGAAAACTACAACATCAGCAACACATTTACCAGCTTTGGTGGTTGTGACAAGACATGGACATGCTACAGCACATCAGGTGGGGCTGAGACACACCCGGAGCAAGGAGACACCGCCTGGGATCAGGGACTGTACTGGGGCTGAGACACACAGGGAGCAAGGAGACACCGCCTGGGATCAGGGACTGTACTGGATCAGGGACTGTACTGGGGCTGAGACACACAGGGAGCAAGGAGACACCGCCTGGGATCAGGGACTGTACTGGGGCTGAGAAACACCGCCTGAGATCAGGGACTGTACTGGGGCTGAGACACACCGCCTGAGATCAGGGACTGTACTGGGGCTGAGACACACAGGGAGCAAGGAGACACCGCCTGGGATCTGTCTGTTGAGCTGGAAGCAACAGGATGCTGCAGCTGTCTGTTGAGCTGGAAGCAACAGGATGCTGCAGCTGTAATAGGATGCTGCAGCTGTAATAGGATGCTGTAGCTGTAGGAGCAACAGGATGCTGTAGGAGCAACAGGATGCTGTAGGAGCAACAGGATGCTGTAGGAGCAACAGGATGCTGTAGGAGCAATAGGATGCTGTAGCTGTTGGAGCAACAGGATGCTGTATGAGCAATAGGATGCTGTAGCTGTTGGAGCAACAGGATGCTGTATGAGCAATAGGATGCTGTAGCTGTTGGAGCAACAGGATGCTGTACGAGCAACAGGATGCTGTACGAGCAACAGGATGCTGTACGAGCAACAGGATGCTGCAGCTGTAATAGGATGCTGCAGCTGTAATAGGATGCTGCAGCTGTAATAGGATGCTGCAGCTGTACGAGCAACAGGATGCTGCAGCTGTAATAGGATGCTGCAGCTGTAATAGGATGCTGCAGCTGTAGGAGCAACAGGATGCTGTAGGAGCAACAGGATGCTGTAGGAGCAACAGGATACTGTAGGAGCAATAGGATGCTGTAGGAGCAATAGGATGCTGTAGGAGCAATAGGATGCTGTAGCTGTAGGAGCAACAGGATGCTGTACGAGCAACAGGATGCTGTACGAGCAACAGGATGCTGTAGCTATAGGTGCAATAGGATGCTGGACGGGCAATTGGATGCTGTAGCTGTAATAGGATGCTGTAGCTGTAATAGGATGCTGTAGCTGTAATAGGATGCTGTAGGAGCAATAAGATGCTGTAGCTGTAGAGGTAATAGCTCTTAATCTATTGTAATTTATTTTAAGCGATATGGTTTATATGACAAACATACATTTGCCCTCCATTTTTTTTTTAAGAATTTAATTGATCGATACAATGTCAAAAAAATTTGAAAGAAGAGGGTATGTGCAAGAAACGCAGTCTACAATCTAGTTCCGTCTATAACTTAGATCTACACAGTAATTCATTATGGCCTGCAGGCCGTCCTCCCTGGGAGATAACTTCAATAGCACGGCCTTAACCAGGGATTCCCAAACTGGGGTGCACGCAATGCTGTCGGGGGTACGCCAAATAAAAATGTGATACACATTAAAAGATACATACATACATACAGTGGCTTGTTAAAGTATTTCACTTGGCATTTTTCCCTATTTTGTTGCCTTATAACCTGGAATGAAAATAGATTTTTTGGGGGGGTTTGTATCATTTGATTTACACAACATGCCTACCACCTTAAAGTAGCAAAATATTTTTTGGGGGCGAAACAAACATGACAAAAAAAAACAGAACTTGAGCGTGCATAACTATTCACCCCCCCAAATGCAATACTTTGTAGAGCCAACTTTTGCAGCAATGACAGCTGCAAGTCTCTATAAGCTTGGCACATGTAGCCACTGGGATTTCTTCATGTTCTTCAAGGCAAAACTGCTCCAGCTCCTTCAAGTTGGTTGGGTTCTGCATGTGTACAGCAATTTTTAAGTCATACCACGGATTCTAAATTGGATTGAGGTCTGGGCTTTGACTAGGCCACTCCAAGACATTTAAATGTTTCCCCTTAAACCACTCAAGCGTTGCTTTAGCAGTATGCTTAGGGTCACTGTCCTGCTGGAAGGTGAACCTCCGTCCCAGGCTTATATCTCTGGAAGACTGAAACAGGTTTCCCTCAAGAATGTCCCTGTATTTAGCGCCATCCATCATTTCTTCAATTCTGACAGGTTTCCCAGTCCCTGCCAATGAAAATCACAACATGATGCTGCCACCACCATGCTTCACTGTGGGGATGGTGTTCTCGGGGTGATGAGAGGTGTTGGGTTTGCACCAGATATAGCGTTTTCCTTGATGGCCAAAAAGCAACATTTTAGTCTCATCGCACCAGAGAACCTTCTTCCATATGTTTGGTGAGTTTCCCACATGCCTTTGAAAAACACCAAACGTGTTTGCTTATTTTTTTTCAATCAGCAATGGCTTTTTTCTGGCCACTCTTCCATAAAGCCCAGCTCTGTGGAGTGTACGGCTTAAAGTGGTCCTATGGACAGATACTCCAATCTCTGCTGTGGAGCTTTGCAGCTCCTTCAGGGTTATATCTTTGTTGGCTCTCTGATTAATGTCCTACTTGCCTGGTCCATACGTTTTGGTGGGCGGCCCTCTCTTGGCACGTTTGTTGTGGTGCCATATTCTTTCAATTTTTTAATAATGGATTTAATGGTGCTCCATGGGATGGTCAAAGTTTCAGGTATTTTTTTATAACCCAACCCTGATCTGTACTTCCTCCACAACTTTGTCCCTGATCTGTTTGGAGAGCTCCTTGGTCTTCATAGTACTGCTTGCTTGGTGGTGCCCCTTGCTTAGTGGTGTTGCAGACTCTGGGGCCTTTCAGAACAGATAATATATATATATATATATATATATATATATATATATATAAAACTGAGATCATGTGACACTAAGTCCACCTGTGTGCAATCTAATTATGTCACCTGTGTGCAATCTAACTAATTATGTGACTTCTGAAGGTAATTGGTTGCACCAGATCTTATTTAGGGGCTTCATAGCAAAGGGGGTGAATACATATGCACGCTCCACTTTTCTGTGTTTTATTTTTTAGAAACAAGTTATTTTTGTGTATGTCCATTACATGAAATCCAAATAAAAATCAATTTAAATTACATCATTGTTAATGATGTAAATGACTATTGAAGCTGGAAATGTCTACAATAGTCATTTCATAAACTTGGATTAGCTAGCACAATGTTCCATTGGAACACAGGAGTGATGGTTGCTGATGATGGGCCTCTGTACGCCTATGTAGATATTCACTTAAAAATCTGCCGTTTCCAGCTACAATAGTCATTTACAACATTAACAATGTCTACACTGTATTTCTGATCAACTTGATTTTATTTTAATGGACACATTTAACATTTTTAAAGGAGATTTCTTAGTGACCACAAACCTTTGAACGGTAGGAAAATATTTATTTTTCTCCCCACATTTTCAAACAATCCATTTATATTTTCCAACGGGGCTAAACATTTGGGTGAGGGTTTTTTTCCTCACCTGAGTATCCTCGTTTCACTGCCAAAAATAAAATTAAACCATCTAGTGTTCAGTGAAATAACAACACAATGACAAAATACAGGTAACCTAGTCAAATAATGAACATCCAATCACATTAACCGTTACTCTCTCGCGGGAATTCCATTAACGGTCCGTATGTAGCCAATTGTAGCTGCTGCTCATTCCGTTTGCTCGAAAATTGATAAATGGTGAAGAAAGTAAGGCCCGCGTCCATAGAGACACACCAGCTTTACTGATAGTACTGCTACTGCCGGCAGCAGCACCGCACCTGCCACTGCCGGCAGCACCGCACCTGCCACTGCCGGCAGCACCGCACCTGCCACTGCCGGCAGCACCGCACCTGCCACTGCCGGCAGCACCGCACCTGCCACTGCCGGCAGCACCGCACCTGCCACTGCCGGCAGCACCGCACCTGCTACTGCCGGCAGCACCGCACCTGCTACTACCGGCAGCACCACACCTGCTACAACCAGCAGGACTACACCTGCTACTACCAGCAGTACTACACCTGCTACTACCAGCAGTACTACACCTGCTACTACCAGCAGTACTACACCTGCACCTGTCGACGACACAAGTTGTTCTGCTTCCAAGAGCACATCCAATGCTAGCATCAGTAATTCTACATTTGTTGTTAGCCCAGCTAGCATGGACACTGACAGTTGTGAATCTGATGCAGCCGAAGAGCTACTCCCCCCTTACCCGGGAAGCACCGAACAGACAGGGACGTTGGACCATCGAAGAGGCGCAAATATGATGAGAACTACATTGATTTGGGGTTCACTTATATTGGGAGTAGTGCCTTTCCTCAGCCACAGTGTGTTATATGTGCAAAAGTACTCTCACACAACTCGAAGAAACACTTGCACAGACATTTAGAAACAAAACATGCCAATTTGAAAAATAAGCCACAGAGTTTTTTAAATGAGAATTAACATGACTTTTGAGTAGTAAGACATGTATAAAAGCAACAGATACCATTAATAAGAAGGGGCTAGAAGCGTCTTATATGGTGAGCTACCGAGTGGCTAGGACAGGCAAGACCCATACTATTGTGGAGGACTTAATTCTTCCTGCTGTGGGGACAATGGCTGGGACAATGCTGGGTGAAAAGGCCAAAAAAACTATACAGACAATGTCTTCATCAAACAACACTGTTTCACGACACATCAGATACAAGCCAGTGAATTCTATGCAGCTGGATGAGTCAGACGTGGCGGGCCTGGTACAGCTCCTGGTATATGTCCGTTACGTTTATGGGGGATCAATTAAGGAAGACATCCTCTTCTGCAAACCACTGGTAACCAGGACAACATGAAAGGATATTTTTAAAGTACTGGACAGCATTGTGACATCAAATGGACTTTGGATGTGTTGGTATGTGTACTGATGGAGCAAAAGCCATGACAGGGAGACATAGTGGAGTGCAAGCAGTTGCTCCAAAAGCCACTTGGGTCCACTGCAGCATCCACCGAGAGCCTCGTGCTGACAAGGGAATGCCTGAAAACTTGAAAGACATTTTGAACACTACAGTGAAAATGGTTCACTTTGTTAAAGCAAGGCCCCTGAACTCTTGTGTATTTTCTGCACTATACAATGATATGGGCAGCGACCATGTAACGCTTTTACAACATACAGAAGAGCGCTGGTTATCAAGGGGCAAAGTATTGACATGTTTTTATAAATTGAGAGACAAGCTTAAAGTTTTCTTTACTGACCATCATTTTCACTTGTGTGACACCTTGCATGATGACGAGTTTCTCACCCGACTGGCCGATCTGGGTGATGTTTTTTCTCACCTGAATGATCTGAATCTAGGATTACAGGGACTCTCCGCAACTATATTCAATGTGCGGAACAAAATGGAGGCTATGATTAAGAAGTTGGAGCTCTTCTCTGTCTGCATTAACAAGGACAACACACAGGTCTTTCCATCATTGTAGGATTTTTTTGTGTGCAAATGAACTCAAGCTTACGGGACAATGTCAAATGTGATATAGCGAAGCACCTGAGTGAGTTGGGTCCGCAATTACGGAGATACTTTACCGAAACGGACGACACAAACAACTGGATTCATTATCCCATTCATGCCCTGCCTCCAGTCCACTTACCGATATCTGAACAAGAGAGCCTCAATGAAATCGCAACAAGCGTTTCTGTGAAAATGTAATTTAATCAGAAGCCACTGCCAGATTTCTGGATTGGGCTGCGCTCAGAGTATCCTGCCTTGGCAAATCACGCTGTTAAGACACTGATGCCCTTTGCAACCACGTACCTATGTGAGAGTGGATTCTCGGCCCTCACTAGCATTAAAACTAAACACAGGCACAGACTGTGTGGTAAATGATTTAAGACTGAGACTCTCCAATACAAACCAACATTGCAGAGTTATGTGCATCCTTTCAAGCACACCCTTCTCATTAACCTGTGGTGAGTCGTTTTTTTATATGTAAGATGGTTAAATAAAGAGCCTCAACGAAAGGGAAGAGCAATCAACAGAAAAAAAAACTATTGTGTAGTAAGTTGCCCACATGGGACTGGTCATTTCTCAACAAAAATGAATGAATTTCAAGGGAATAGCTTCCAATTTGTATTGACATATTAGTCAATGTAAGGATTCAATGTGCTGTAGCCCCACAAATCAAAATGAAATCACATTTTATTGGTCACGCACATGTGTTCAGCAGATGTTATTGCGGGTGTAGCGAAATGCTTGTGTTTCTAGCTCCAACAGTGCAGTACTACCTAAAAAAAGTAATTTCGAACAATACACAGTCTAAAGTAAAGGAATACAATGACCCGTGTGGCTCAGTTGGTAGAGCATGGTGTTTGCAACGCCAGGGTTGTGGGTTCGATTCCCACGGGGGACCAGTACGGGAAAAAAAAAAAAAGGTATGAAATGTATGCATTCACTACTGTAAGTCGCTCTGGATAAGAGCGTCTGCTAAATGACTAAAATGTAAATGTATATAAATATTTAGATGAGCTATGTCAGAGCAGCATAGACTAAAATACAGTAGTATAGAATACAGTGCATCACAAAAGTGAGTACACCCCTCACATTTTTGTAAATATTTGTGTATATCTTTTCATGTGACAACACTGAAAAAAATGACACTTTGCTACAATGTAAAGTAGTGAGTGTACAGCTTGTATAAGAGTGTAAATTTGCTGTCCCCTCAAAATAACACAACACACAGCCATTAATGTCTAAACCGCTGGCAACAAAAGTGAGTACACCTCTAAGTATCCAAATTGGGCCCAATTAGCCGTTTTCCCTCCCCGGTGTCATGTGACTCGTTAGTGTTACAAGGTCTCAGGTGTGAATGGGGAGCAGGTGTGTTAAATTCGGAGTCGTCGCTCTCACACTCCCTCATACTGACTGGTCACTGGTAGTTCAACATGGCACCTCATGGCAAAGAACTCTCTGAGGATCTGAAAAAAGAATTGTTGCTCTACATAAAGATGGCCTGGGCTATAAGAAGATTGCCAAGACCCTGAAACTGAGCTGCAGCACGATGGCCAAGACCATACAGCGGTTTAACAGGACAGGTTCCACTCAGAACAGGCCTTGCCATGGTCGACCAAAGAAGTTGAGTGCACGTGCTCAGTGTCATTTCCAGAGGTTGTCTTTGGGAAATAGACGTATGAGTGCTGCCAGCATTGCTGCAGAGGTTGAAGGGGTGGGGGTGGTCAGCCTGTCAGTGCTCAGACCATACGCCGCACACTGCATCAAATTGGTCTGCATGGCTGTCGTCCCAGAAGGAAGCCTCTTCTAAAGATGATGCACAAGAAAGCCCGCAAACAGTTTGCTGAAGACAAGCAGACTAAAGACATGGATTACTGGAACCATGTCCTGTGGTCTGATGAGACCAAGATAAACTTATTTGGTTCAGATGGTGTCAAGCGTGTGTGGCGGCAACCAGGTGAGGAGTACAAAGACAAGTGTGTCTTGCCTACAGTCAAGCATGGTGGTGGGAGTGTCATGGTCTGGGGCTGCATGAGTGCTGCCGGAACTGGGGAGCTACAGTTCATTGAGGGAACCATGAATGCCAACATGTACTGTGACATACTGAAGCAGAGCACGATCCCCTCCCTTCGGAGACTGGGCCGCAGGGCAGTATTCCAACATGATAACGACCCCAAACACACCTCCAAGACGACCACTGCCTTGCTAAAGAAGCTGAGGGTAAAGGTGATGGACTGGCCAAGCATGTCTCCAGACCTAAACCCTATTGAGCCAAATGTACTCTTATACAAGCTGTACACTCACTACTTTACATTGTAGCAAAGTGTCATTTCTTTAGTGTTTTCACATGTAAAGATATACTCAAATATTTACAAATATGTGAGGGGTGTACTCACTTTTGTGATATACTGCACATATGAGATGAGTAAAGCAGTATGTAAACATTATTAAAGTAACCAGTGATTTCAAGTCTATGTAAATAGGCCAGCAGCCTCTCTGTGTTAGTGATGGCTGTTTAACAGTCTGTTGACCTTGAGATAGAAGCTGTTTTTCAGTCTCTCGGTCCCAGCTTTGATGCACCTGTACTGACCTCGCCTTCTGGATGATAGTGGGATGAACAGGCAGTAGCTCGGGTGGTTGATGTCCTTGATGATCTTTTTGGCCTTCCTGTGACATCGGGTGGTGTAGATGTCCTGGAGGACAGGTCATTTGACACCCAGCGATGCGTTGGGCAGACCGCACCACCCTCTGGAGAGCCCTGTGGATAGGGGCGGTGCAATTGCCGTACCAGGCGGTGATACAGCCCGACAGGATGCTCTCAAATTTGTGCATCTGCCCCAGTCCTATTGACACCTTAATATTGTCCATTGTTCCATAAATTGGCATGATGTCGTCACTGTGTTAACGTCCTCCTGTTCCATAGGCAATATAATAATAACAACAGTACAATGCTCAGCAATAGTGTTCCTTTTATCCACTTGAGGGGAGGGTGTCCTAATCATCGTCTTATGCTGAGGGCAGCATACAGCCGCCATATGCTAGGCTGCGTGACGTGCATGGATAGAATACCGCGGAATATTGAGCAAGTCATATTGGGATTCCATCTGTCCACTCGTCCCCCTTGTGTGTTGGGTTTGATGCGATTCTCCAAGACGTCTTGAGCCTCCACGGCAGTGGAAAACGTGTGTTGTCTTCAGAAAAAGGTCAAGATGAGTTTTGCCGGCCGGATGAAGCCTCATCATCAAGATTTAGCTTGCGAAGCTACGATCTCCACTCACTGTAGGTCACCTTCTGCTTCAGCAGTCAGATCTGGGTTTATACTGATCCTCTTCTCAGCGTAGGTCAGGAGCCCCTGATTCCGTCGCAAGGCGAACAATCATACAGTGAGAGACCACAGGAGGCTGGTGAGAGGAGTGTGGAATAGATGGAATGGTAACAAAACAAGTGGTTTCCGTGCGTTTATGACTTCGATACCTTTCCATTTATACGTTCCAGCCATTACTTTGAGCCCGTCCTCCCTAATTAAGATGCCACCAACCTCCTGTGGGCGAGTCCCGTTCTGGAGAGGACCTGCGCGGTGCGTAATGTTAATTAGCGACATGGGACCAAGCTTCTCCCACCTAAACAGTTTATAGAAAATAATGCTAATGAAGTTAGTTGGGTTGCCCGCCTCCACACCAGTTTCAAGTCCTGAGACACGCACATTGAATTTACGGGAATGATTTGCAAGTGATTTCTCCTTTTTGGGAGATTGGATTGTATCTTCTAGTTTAGCTCACGCCGTTGTTTCCAGGTGATGGAGTCGCCCCTCTATATCATTGGCTGTGTTCTCCAGACTCTCCGCTTCAGTTGAATAGGCATCCACTTCAGAAGTGAGCAACACGAGTGATTCATTTACCCGTTTTTAATTGCATGTCGAGGGCAGATAATCTCCTCACAAACAATCCTCTCAGAGAGTAGCGGCCAGCTCTTTCTGCTGTTGAGAGCCGCCACGTTCCCACAGATGATGCTCTACGCTGGAGCTAAATAATCTTGCTAGTTTATTAGTTTATTATTTTCATACAATGAATGTCCCAACACCTTAATATGGTGTTGACAACTGACCATGTTGTTCATTCTTAGTAATTTCGCTAAAGAAAGCCCCGATAAGGACACACATTTAACTTCATCCCTTGATTACATTGAGACTGCATCACGTTTATTTATTTATTTATTTGTGGGAATACTTGGGAACAGATTTCCTACATTAAACCCTGGTCATATTACAATCTTTTTTGATCAAAAACTAAAATTCGCCCAAAAACGTTGCATCCCCACGCAACCTGTTGCCAATCCCTGGCCTGCGTGAGCAATATTTTTTTTGGGGGGGGGAATTTTCGTATGCAGTTGTAAAACGTTTTGCTACATCACACCACACTGAAGACAACCCTGAGGATGCAACGAGTCCATGTTTAACCAGAATGACTAACATGTTTTCCTTTCGGACCAAACGCATGTTTTAGAGGTCAAAGGTCATGTCAGGCTTACCTCGAGGTCAGGGGTCATGTCCCAGATGCAGATCTGTCCATCGTGGCAGCCGGTAATGATGGTGGTGAGGTCATCCATGACCAGCAGGCTGGAGATGCAGTGAGTGGGCGCCGTCCGGCCCCACAGCACTATGGGTAAAACCAGGCTGTTTCCTGACATTTTCTCTGTTGACCTGTAGAGAGGAGAGAGAGGGAGAGAGTTAAGTGATAACATTGGTGGGAGGGCACTACACAAGGCGGTATTGAGGGCAAGTGATCATTATTGAAGGGCAGACCATAGACTTTACAGTGGGTGACGTACCATTAGGGTGAGAGTTGTCTGGCATGTTAGAGTTGTTTCCACATTATGCAATAACCTCTTCACAAATCTATGGTCAATAGTTTGTGGTAATTAAATAAACATTAAGGACAATAGTGACACTCACACAATCATAATATAGTGACAGGGATACCAGTGGACGAGGGTATTTTAGGAAAGCAACAGCAAAACAGGAATTATCTCCAATGACAGACAGAGACCCTTACCAATTACCATACCGTGACCCGGCCCGATCACCATACCGTGACCCGGCCCGATCACCATACCGTGACCCGGCCCGATCACCATTACCAAGGCATAACACAGAAAAGCAGAACCAACTCCCAATTTAGGTCATAGTGCTACCGTGACCCGGCCCGATCACCATACCGTGACCCGGCCCGATCACCATACCGTGACCCGGCCCGATCACCATACCGTGACCCGGCCCGATCACCATACCGTGACCCGGCCGATCACCATACCGTGACCCGGCCGATCACGATACCATGACCCGGCCGATCACGATACCATGACCCGGCCGATCACGATACCATGACCCGGCCGATCACCCATAAATCACATTCAGAATTCAATCAAGAGTTAAAATGGCCTTTTGAAAAGAAATGAATTGCCATCTGTTTTATGTGTGTTATACAATCATTCACCTATTGAACATTACTGCCCAGTAGTAACATAGCTCAATATGACTAATGTGTGAGAGTTATCTCCAAGTCCCAAGCACAATATGCAGATTAAATGTAAAGATAAAACTATTGATGAAATAAAATGCATAACTGTGGAAATACCCCCATGACATGTTAAACGGTACAGAACAAAGGAACAGCCTACACTATTACAACAAAATGTCCACTGGTCAACATCCTTCCAATAACAAGCTGACAAAACATTTCTAGAAAAAGTGAAAATAATTCCTAAATAGTCTAGCCACAAATAAAAAAAATAAAAAAAGGGATAAAATGGAGGCTAGGGATTAGGGACATATCTACATTCTTCTAGAAAACTGAAAAATACAGAGGCTAGGCCTAAGTCAAGTGTCACTCAGCGTCCAAGTTAAAATCACCAGTACAATACCTTATGATACAATCATGAGCCGTCTCAGTCAGAGCAGACCTCAGCCTGCGAAACATCACTTTTATCTTCCCAAGTTGCATCAGCTTCATTTTAGATAATACAGTGATAACGCTTCCGTAGCGCCAAAACTACCTCTGTTTTCAGTCCAACAAACTAGTACTAGACAGTGACACAATGCTTTGACTTTCAAAGTCTACCACCAATCTCTCCCCACAGGCTTTCAGAGCTAAAATCAATCAAAATCAGGCAGCGTGCCCACAACAGTAGGACATCGAGTCAGCGAAGTGAGGGCGATCCATAGAACCACATAGTGCTTTGAAGGGAATAGGCTGTGATTTAGGACACAAACTGTGTGAAGTACAGAACATCATGTGCATTCTGTGACATGGCGAATGAACAGGGCAGGAGTGTGACCTGCGTATTTTGTAACCCATTGTTATTGGTTTTGTGTTAGCACACTTTGTGTCGTGATAACTTGTTGTTTCTTTCAATGCGGATAGGTTAGATTACACAACTGCATCTATAATAGGTGAGGAGGACAGAGCAGTGGGAGGACTGAGGCGGCAGGCTGGCAGGTTGCAACAGGCATCATTATCTTCCATTTCATCACCTATAGCAACAACATCAGGCCTCGGCACAGGACGAGCCTCTCTAGAAGCCTAGGTAGAGTTCCTTCATGTTAAAATGTAGACCACACTACCTACAAAGAGAAAGTACTCATCTAGATTATTCGTAGCCGTCTATATACAGTTGAAGTCGGAAGTTTATATACACTTAGGTCGGAGTCATCAAAACTCGTTTTTCAACCACTCCACAAATGTCTTGTTAACAAACTATAGTTTTGGCAAGTCGGTTAGGACATCTACTTTGTGCATGACACAAGTCATTTTTCCAACAATTGTTTACAGACAGATTATTTCACTTATAATTCACTGTATCACAATTCCAGTTGGTCAAAAGTTTACATACACCGAGATGACTGTGCCTTTAAAACAGCTTGGAAAATTCCAGAAAATGATGTCATGGCTTTAGAAGCTTCTGATAGGCTAATTGGCATCATTTGAGTGAATTGGAGGTGTTCGGTTGTTATTGTTCAGAGTAAATAGCTCACGGACACTAGAGGAGCTTTGACCAAGTTTAATTCTTCCCAGAGGTTCTGTACAGCTGTAATTCAGACAGCAAAACATCTCTCTCCATCACAGTTATATACATCCTACTTAACACACTCCCTCTCTCCAATCCTTACATTTTATACTCAGCAGGAAGAAGGTAACCAGTTACTAAACCCTGATTAGTCCCTTACGGGGAACTGACCTCACCTCCTGACCTCTTGTCCACCAATCTGTCTTTCCTGTATCAACACGGTGCTCGACTCCCGTCCCCCAACACATTCCAAAGCTATCCGTCTTCCTACAGAGACCCAGCCTCTTTCTCCTTTGATTCTATGCTTCTTCTCTATCGTTTATTTAACATCTCAATGTTCAAAATCAAAATAAATCAGCCAAGACCTCAGAAACAAAATATAGCCCTCCACAAGTCTGGTTCATCCTTGGGAGCAATTTCCAAACGCCTGAAGGTACCACGTTCATCTGTACAAACAATAGTACGCAAGTATAAACACCATGGGACCACGCAGCCGTCATACCGCTCAGGAAGGAGACGCGTTCTGTCTCCTAGAGATGAATGTACTTTGGTGTGAAAAGAACGACAGCAAAGGAACTTGTGAAGATGCTGGAGGAAACAAAAGTTTCGATGTCCACAGTAAAATGAGTCCTATATCGACATAACCTAAAAGGCCGCACAGCAAGGAACAAGCCACTGCTCCAAAATTACCATAAAAAAAGCCAGACTACGGTTTGCAACTGCACATGGGGACAAAGATTGTACTTTTTGGAGAAATGTCCTCTGGACGGATGAAATAAAAATAGAACTGTTTGGCCATAATGACCATCGTTATGTTTGGAGGAAAAAGGGGGAGGCTTGCAAGCCGAAGAACACCATCCCAGCATCCTGTTGTGGGGGTGCTTTGCTGCAGGAGGGACTGGTGCACTTCACAAAATAGATGGATTCATGAAGCAGGAAAATTATGTGGATATATTGAAGCAACATCTCAAGACATCAGTCAGGAAGTTAAAGCTTGGTCACAAATGGGTCTTCCAAATGGACAATGACCCCAAGCATACTTCCAAAGGTGTGGCAAAACGGCTTAAGGACAACAAAGTCAAGATAATGGAGTGGCCATCACAAAGCACTAACCTCAGTCCCATAAAAAAATAGTGGACAGAAATGAAAAATTGTGTGCGAGCAAGGAGGCCTACAAATCTGACTCAGTTACACCAGCTCTGGCAGGAGGAATGGGCCAAAATTCACACAACTTACTGTGGGAAGCTTGTGGAAGGCTACCCAAAACGTTTGACCCAAGGATAGGATAGGGGGCAGCATTCGGAATTTTGGATGAAAAGCGTGCCCAAAGTAAACTGCCTGCTCCTCAGGCCCAAAAGCTATGATATGCATATAATTGGTAGATTTGGATAGAAAACACTCTGAAGTTTCTAAAACTGTTAGAATAATGTCTGAGTATAACAGAACTGATTTGGCAGGCGAAACCCCGAGCACAATCCATCCAGGGGGAAAAAATGTTCAGCTCATTGCGTTTGCCACTAGGTTTCATTGATAATCCTGATTTGCAGGGCCCTATGGCTTCCACTAGATGTCAACAGTCTATAGAAATTGGTTGATGTTTTTCTTATGAGGAATGTAGAAGCACGGCTGTAAATTATTCGTGTCACTGTGAAGGGCTGAAGTCTTTAATTGCGCGTACACAGGAGCTTGCTCCGTGGTATTTTTCTTTGGGTATTGGAAACAGATTATCCCGTCTTAAATTGTATCAATTATTTACGTTTTAGGATAGCTGAGGAAGGATTAGGAACGTTGTTTGAAATGTTAGGACCAAGTTTACAGGTAACTTATTAGACACTTTGTAGGCATGTTGGGCGAGTTGAAACTGGTGTATTTCTGAATGAAACGCACCAAATCAATGGACATTTTTTGGACATAAAGAAGGACATTATCGAACAAAAGGACCATTTGTGATGTTTCTGGGACATTTTGGAGTGCCAACAGAAGAAGATCTTCAAAGGTAAGGCATATATTATTTGGCTATTTCTGACTTTCGTGTCGCAACTCCCTGGATGAAAATGATTTGTTATGCATTTGTGTGCTGGACGCTGTCCTCAGATAATCGCATGGTTTGCTTTCGCCGTAAAGCCTTTTTGAAATCTGACACCTTGGCTGGATTAACAACAAGTTAAGCTTTATTTTGATGTATTGCACTTGTGATTTCATGGAAGTTTAATATTTATAGTAATTTAATTTGAATTTGGCGCTCTCTGACCTATGCTGGCACTAAGACCACACTCAACGAACTGTATAAGGCCAAAAGCAAACAGGAAAATGCTCATCCAGAAGTGGCGCTCCTAGTGGCCGGGGACTTTAATGCAGGGAAACTTAAATCCGTTTTACCTCATTTCTACCAGCATGTCACATGTCCAACCAGAAGGAAAAAAAATCCTAGACCACCTTTACTCCACACACAGAGACGCATACAAAGCTCTCCCTCGCTGTCCATTTGGCAAATCTGACCATAATTCTATCCTCCTGATTCCTGCTTACAAGCTAAAATTTAAGCAGGAAGCACCAGTGACTCAATCAATACGGAAGTGGTCCGATGACATGGATGCTACGCTACAGGACTGTTTTGCTAGCACAGACTGGAATATGTTCCGTGATTCATCCAATAGCATTGAGAAGTATACCACCTCAGTCACCAGCTTCATCAATAAGTGCATTGTGGACGTAGTCCCCACAGTGACCATACATACATACCCCGCTTATAAGAAATCCTGCTATGCTCTCAAACGAACCATCAAACAGGCAAAGCGTCAACAAAGGACTAAGATTGAATCCTAGTACACCGGCTCTGACGTTAGTCGGGTGTGGCAGGGCCTGCAAACTATTAGACTACAAAGGGACACCCAGCCGCGAGCTGCCCAGTGACACAAGCCTACCATATGAGAAAAATGCATTTTATGCTTGCTTCGAGGCAAGCAACACTGAAGCATGCATATGAGAGCACCAGCTGTTCCAGACGACTGTGTGATCATGCTCTCCACAACCGATGTGAACAAGACCTTTAAAACAGGTCAACATTCACAAGCAGCGGGGACAGATGGATTACCAGGATGTGTACTCAAAGCATGTGCAGACCAACTGGTAAACATCTTCACTGACATTTTCAACCTCTCCCTGACCAAGTCTGTAATACCCACATCTTTCAAGCAGACCACCATAGTCCCTGTGCAGAGGAAAGCGAGGGTAACCTGCCTAAATGACTACCACCCTGTAGCACTCACGTCAGTAGCCATGAAGTGCTTTGAAAGGCTGGTCATGGCTCACATCAATACCATCATCCCAGAAACCCTAGACCCACTCCAATTCGCATACCCGCCCCAACAGATCCACAGAGGACGCAATTTTGATTGCACTCAACACTGCCCTTTCCCACCTGGAAAAAAGGAACACCTATGTGAGAATGCTTTTCATCAACTATAGCTCAGCGTTCAACACCATAGTGCCCACAAAGCTCATCACTAAGCTAAGGACCCTGGGACTAAACACCTCCCTCTGCAACTGGATCCTGGACTTCCTGACGGGCCGGCCCCAGGTGGTAAGGGTAGGCAACAACACATTCGCCATGCAGATCCTCAACACCGGTTCCCCTCAGGGGTGCGTGCTTAGTCCCCTCCTGTACTCTCTGTTCACCCATGACTGCGTGGCCAAGCACGACTCCAACACCATCATTAAGTTTGCTGACGACACAACAGTGGTAGGCCTGATCACCGACAACGATGAGACAGCCTATAGGGAGGAGGTCAGAGACCTGGCAGTGTGGTGCCAGGACAACAAACTCTCCCTCAACGTGAGCAAGACAAAGGAGCTGATCGTGGACTACAGGAAAAGGAGAGCCGAACAGGACCCCGTTTATGTCGCTGTAGTGGAGCGGGTCGAGAGTTTCAAGTTCCTTGGTGTCCACATCACCAACAAACCATCATGGTCCAAACATACAGAGACAGTCATCGAGAGGGCACGACAACACCTTTTCCCCCTCAGGAGACGGAAACGATTTGGCATGGGTCCCCAGATCGTCAAAAGGTTCTTCAGCTGCACTATCGAGAGCATCCTGACAGGTTGCATCACTGCCTGATATGGCAACTGCCCGGCCTTCAACCGAAAGGCGCTACAGAGGGTAGTACGTACGGCCCAGTACATCACTGGGGCAAAGCTTCCTGCCATCCAGGACCTCTATACCAGGCAGCGTCAGAGGAAGGACCAAAGAATTGTCAAAGACTCCAGCCACCCTAGTCATAGAGTTCTCTCTCTGCTACCGCACGGCAAGCGGTACTGGAGCGCCAAAAGGCTCCTTAACGGCTGCTACTGCCAAGCTATAATACCGCTTAACAATTAATCAAAATGGCCACCCGGACTATTTACATTAACCCCCCCATTTGTTTTTACACTGCTGCTACTCGCTGTTTATCATCTATGCATAGTCACAACACCCCTACCTACATGTACAAATTACCTACACTAACCTGTACCCCCGCATATTTACTCGGTACCAGTACCCCCTGTATATAGCCTCTTTATTGTTATGTAATTCTGTGTTACTTTTCAATTTTATTAAGTAAATATTTTCTTAACCAACAGTGCCGTTCAAGAAATAGTTAAGGGCTTGTAAAGTAAGCATTTCACGCTAAGGTTGTATTCGGCACGTGACAAATACAATTAGATTTTGACAACCAATAAGTTGATAATTGTGTGCAATGCAAGTAAGCTTGTTTTTGTTTTTTTAAAGAATAGCATGACTAGTCCAGTATCAGGTAGCTTACTTTGTAGAATGAAAGAGGATACCATAACCACTCTACTCTTTCCTGACAGGGCCCTATAAAAAAAAAACAGTTTTATTTTTATGCCTGATTCCATTTCGTTTTTTCCCGGTTTCCATGTTACGGTTTTAATTTTTAAACAACTACATTGGATGTTTTTAGTCCACAACAATGCTTATTAAACCACTTGATTCTGGGGTGTCCTAAGGCCTACCCTTCTATTCCAGTGTGGACCTACTAGCCGTTGCTTGGTGGTGTTTTTGTAGCACGCATATGATGTCTACTTTGTACTTAACATTTAATTGAGAAAAAGCCTTTCCATATAGCAGTCAAATTCTCATTAGCATCACCGCTACCGGCTAAACAAAGTTGTCGCTGCGCGCATCGCACATACTAGCCTCGGCAGACAGGGAATTATCCTCGTCTTTAGAGTCGCACTTAACACTTATCCATTCTGTTGTCTTATGATGAATGTATTCATTTGACAGAGTTTAATATATTTAGTGGATTCCCTATTAAATTCAATACCTTTTTCGATATTGTTGAATTGCGTAAAGTTGATGTTATTGGGTCCTACAAAGCCAACCGGCAGCCTGGTTAACAGCCAGCTACCAAGGCTGAACGGTGACACCCGGAACGCCCACTCTTTACCAGACTATCTTTCACCAACACACAGGACAAGTGAATCCACAATACTGTTAAGAAACACCCTGACATTAAAAATAAATCAGCAATACAGGGTAGTTGAAGTGTAGGGAAATGTAATGGACGCAGTCAGTCTACCGTGAACTGCGTGCAGACGACATTACAGAAGATGTTGCGCAAAATCATTCAATGGATGATCCTCAACCAACCAACCTGTTCAAAGGTTTGGGTGCATGAAATAACGAACTCACTGAGTTGTTTATCATGTTTGTAACATAAAAAACCTGCTCAATCTTCTCCGTATCATGTAAGTAGGTTATCGATTATTACAGACTTTGGTTGCCAATCGTTGCGAGATAACGTTATTAGCCAGATAATGATGGGTTGACACATATGAGCTAGCTAGCTAGCACATTATACGTTGAGAGACACTACCATGGCTAGCTATGATATCTACGTATGCCAGTGTAAGTAAAACGTCGTGTAACAAAAGACAGTACAGTATTATTCACTATATTGCGTACCTTGGTAAAACCGTTGGCTTCGCTAACAGGTGATAGCTTAGCTAGCTGACATTAAAAGCACCTATATGTCGCGACTTCCTGGTTAAAAAAAGAAAGCTAAAATGGACAAATACGTTTTAAAAACACTTACCTATGACAGGTTCTACTGCACCATTAACTTTTCTTGGGAACAGTATTGATGAAACACTCAGTCAGTGTAGGTCATCGGTATTGTAATTCGTCTTGATCACTACACTCAGGTTCTGCAAATCCTCTCTAGTCAGCTGATTACGGGACAGCGTTTGGCGTTGCCGTTAATCGATATTACTGCCGTAAACTATAACGTCTTGCGTTGGCAACCATCTTGGTTGTGGCAAATGGATATTGATCAAGGTAAATCAACCCAGTTCTAGGACTGCAGGTGGAGCACATGTCCCACTCCTGGGGTTAGTGTTGGTGCTGTATAAAACGTGTGTGTGTGTGGAGTAGGCTTCTCCACCCACCACTCATGTATTTGGGGCTTGTAAGCATTTCACTGTAAGGTCTACATTTACATTTGAGTCATTTAGCAGACGCTCTTATCCAGAGTGACTTACAGTAGTGAGTGTATACATTTCATACAGTTAAAAAAAAAATTGTACTGGCCCCCAGTGGGAATCGAACCCACAACCCTGGCGTTGCACACACCATGCTGGCGTTGCAAACACCATGCTCTACCAACTGAGCCACAGGGAAGATCAAACCTGTTGTATTCGGCGCATGTGACAAATACAAATTTGACATATGAAACTTAGACAACATGGATAACAGCAAAACAGTGACTGCTTCTAGGCAGAAACCTTTTACTTTTCCCCCCTCTACAATTTTGAGACCCGAAAGCAGCTCCTCTGTATCGGTACTTTTTATTCAAAGTCATTTTACATATGTTAAAAACAAGTTTTTAAAAATGGTAGTGATAAGGGGTTGTCCAATGGATCTGTTGCTGTATACCAAATGGACTGTAACTATTTGAAAAGGTTTGCGTAGATATGTTACTTTATTCACAGAGAAACAAGTATGTAACAGAATAAACAGTACTGTCCCAAATGGCACTTTAATCCCTATATAGTGCACTATTTCTACCAGAGCCCTGGTCCAACGTAGTGCACTATATAGGGATTCAAGTGCTATTTGTGACACACCCGCAGTGAGTTCAGTTGACAGGCCATATTGATACAAGGTTGATATATAAAAGGAATATTGTGTATTTGGCAAATAACCATGGCTGAGTCTCAATGCAAATGCCCGCATCTTTGTAGACTGAGACAGTGACACAGAACAAGAATGAGTTCTATTTTAGAATAGTTCATTCTCTTTCTATGGTCAGAATATATAAAATGGATTGAAATGTCAATGGAAAGACAGCATTAAAATGACAAATATTGCAAATCCATTCATACTTTATAGATTAAAATTAGATAGAGTTATGGCTGACAACTGGCATCTCAGAATACTAGGTGCTGCTAGCATCCGGTTTTGATTTGAAAGGGGGTTATTTAGCTCAGGTAAAACAACAGCTAGCATGTCCAGAGGTGCAGCAGGGTTCTATAGGGTTGATGTAAACAAATGGTTCATCTTTAAAAAGCATGTATACAATAAGTCCATGTCCATATGAAGCATGTCAAATGACTTACAGCAGTAAAGACACCATCAAATAAAAGCTGTTGAAAACATGCATAATCTAGTTAGGATCCAGCACTTATGAGCTTCCTTACGAGCCGACAAAAAAATAAAAAGCTGAAATTCTTTTGCATTGATAAAATATATATGATTGATTATGACACCTTTCTGACTGCAAGTACGCATTTAAAAACTGATCCAGTAAATTAAAATCCAAACCAACATTAATTCACAATATATTAAATTAAGACCGTTTAAAAAAAAAAAGGCAAACTCCCAAGATCCAGAGGAAATGCAATCCTTGCAATAGATCGCATTACTTACACCGCGATAGGCAACATAACCAAATACTCCATGGCCCGTATTCACAAAGTGCTGCTCAAACATACATTTTCCCTTTTTGATCATATAAATAAGATCACATGTGCGGGGGGGACCTGGTCCTAGATCAGCGCTCTAACCCTTGAGGCTTCATGAATACAGGCCAAGGTATGTCAGGAGTACCCCATGATGCCAAGCTATGCTCCAACCATCCAGGTGAGGAGGAGAACTAAAATAAGACTTTTAAAATCCTGGACATTAAAACATTGGTTGTTTTTTTTACACAATAAACCGTATAACATTAACACCAACAGTAGCGCTTCGGTGAGCTTTTGGATGGTTAAGAGTCTTTGCATAGATTCAGACCATGCCAGGTCAGTGAGATGATGCCCTGTTCTCAGTTCTAGATGCATAGGGACAGGCTAGCCTGATCCCAGATCTGTTTGTGTTGTCCTGCCAACTCCTCTGGTCATTGTCACCCTAGAAATCATGTAATTTTACATCTATACATTTTATACCTATTGATTCCATATGCAAATTTTATGAGTAGACAAGACCGCACAAACAGATCTGGGACCAGTCTAGTGCCAGGACGGTGAGTCCCCTTCATATGTTACTGGCCTGGGGGGACCTCTGTGATACTGTCCCTGGGGTCGGGGCGAGCTGCAGCAGGCCGCCGTCGGATGCTGCGGCCTGACGCGATGAGGTCGGCGTAACCCCGGGAGTGAGAAAAGGCGTAGGCCGAACGGCGGGAGCGTCTGTCGCGCTGGAATGGAGCCGGTTTCTTCTTCTCCTCTTCCTCCGCCTCATACTTCTTCCTGTTCCTCTGGACCTGTGGCGGCGGGAAACAAATATTCATAAACATTCATGAAATCGTTCATAAACAAGTTTAAAATATGGATGTGTGGTGGGGTTTTATTCAAGAGCACTTCAGACAGGGTGTAGTTTTCCAGATTTTGTGCTCCATTTCGAATGCCCCCAAAATCCACAGATCTCTGATACAAAAAAAAACTCTCACAATATTGCAGAGGCAACGAGCCGTACCATGGACATATCACAGCCATGTCATACCAAAATATTACCAAATCAACACATTATGAGTAAAGTCATTTTCGGGGTTAGTAGTTGCTAGGCCTTACGTTGTCTCCAACCGACGGCCAGATGGTTTTGCAGAGGAACTGAATGAAGATGACAGGTAGCAGGCTGATCCCCACAGTCAGGATGATGGTAAGCCACAGATAAGGCTGTCTGAGCGCGTTAGGGGCTACACCTGACACACACAGAAAAACAAAACATACGCTGGGTTAGAAAAGCACAGTAATTACTCATCATCATCACCATCTGTGACAAGGCCAGGGTCAAGTTCATAAGGTGCAAACTGGAAGAAAACTGACAGAATTAGGGATCTACTACCTAAACTTGTCCAATAAGAAACATTCATTCTACATTGTGAAACGTTTTGCTATCGTCTGTGTGGCCGAATGAACACGACCCCAAGGTTAGTATTCATTAGGGCATACAATGTCCAGGTAGTCTCTCCCGGTTTTAGTCTGTTTTCATCCGTGTGAACAGGATCCAGATCTGAAGAGGCAGAACTCACCGGTGAAAGTGAAGGTTGACGGGAAGATGACGTGGATTCCTGCACTGTGGATATCGAACATGATCCCAAAGTATATGGCTATACTGCAGAGGACGGCGAAGCAGTTCACAAAGGTCCAGTACGACGTCTCCAGAGATATCTGGGAGAGGAGTGTGAGAGACAGAAAGTTACATCATCTATTCCAACACTGTAGGAGGAAACAGCACTTGCTGTATAAATAGGCTTGTCGTTTTTTTAAATTTTTTTTTTAACAGATTTCTGAAAACACACAAGAGTTTGTTTCTTGTGTCTACATGTGAGCTGTGGAATGAATTTCCCTTTTGAAGGACAACATAACATAATCAATCCACCAATCAATAAATCCATTGAGGAACAAGTCAGCTACCTGCAGGTTGACGGTGAAGATGAGAGAAGAGGCCATGACCACAGCGAGGGACTGGTAGTCTGAAGGTGCCTCTCCGTCCTGCCCCATGGTCTGGAGGAACGCCCCGTACGGGATGAAGAAGACCACCAGAGAGGTGAAGATGCCGTGGAACAGACTGATGAAGAAGTTCTTGTAGTTGAAGAGCGCTCCCTGCTGACCAGGGAGGTATAACTTGGGGAACTTTCTGCTCAGTTTGTCGTTCACATCCTTCAAGGAAACAGGAAATAGAAATGTCATATTACCTCAGGGCTTCCCAAACTTGTACTGCACATTATCCCAAAATTGACACTTAAATGCAGGGGACTCGACTTGGACAAGGCTTGTTAAGGCTGCGTGTTCATATTCACTAACTTTTAGGTCCCGCAGGCTGTCCCAACACATAATGACATGAAAGCACATTTTATTAGTTTAAGAGATCCTTTGTTGGCACTAAGCGGTTTTATTCTATACCCCTTTGATGATCATTTGTTTGATAATAAGCTGAAATATTTTCTCAATGGGTCCAGGGGGAACCCACACAGTATCTCGACCCCAAGTTTGGGAACCACTGAATTAGCTTAACATTGACGTGTCATACGATCGGAATAAGACAGAGTGATAAAAAAAAAGGGGGAAAAAAAAAGGGGAGTTTTCATTCAACGTTGATCATTAAAAACAGTGAACACAGAGCCGGTTACCTCTATGAAAAGCCCAGCTTGTCCAGCTGGCATTTGAAGGGGACATGACAACTGGTGCCCAGTGTGTATAGCCAAGTTATCGTTACTCGTTGTGTTATTACTTTTCTACAGTATTATTTCTCAAGTTTCTTTCTCTCTGCATTGTTGGGAAGGTCCCGTAAGTAAATATTTCACTGTTGGTTACGAAGCATGTGACAAATAAAATTAGATTTGGATTTATTATGGACATTTTCAAAAATGACAACAAACATTCTACATGTATCTCTTTTAATAGCTTACCTGATCCAACAAGCCAACCAGCAGGACAGGAAGAGAGCTGTACATCACATTGTACAAGGTGATGAACCAATCTTCATAGGCAACCTGGAGTGGTATCATAAAGTCATATATATCACACAATAACTTACTCCTCTATTTTTTGATTTTATTTAACTAGGCAACTCAGTTAAGAACAAATTCTTATTTACAATGACGGCCTACCGGGGAACAGTGGGTTAACTGCCTTGTTCAGGGACAGAATGACAGATTTTTACCTTGTCAGCTCGGGGATTCGATCGAGCTACCTTTCAGTTACTGGCCCAACGCTCTAACCACTAAGCTACCTGCCGCCCCTCTATCACCAAACACACGTCCATATTTAGGATCAATCATCTGTTCCATAGTATATGATACAAAAGGCATTTTGGGGTTTTGAAGTCAGTCTAGATAAGTGGTCGTTGAAAATGCAGTTTAGACAGGTGGTGCCCTAAATGGCACCCTAGGGCTCTGGTCAAAAGTAGTGCACTATTTAGGGAATCTGGCTCTGGTCAAAAGTAGTGCACTATTTAAGTAGTGCTCTCTCTAATTCTCTCTTTCCCTCTTTCTCTCGGAGGACCTGAGCCCTAGGACCATGCCTCAGGACTACCTGGTATGATGACTCCTTGCTGTCCCAGTGCTGTCCCAGACAGCAAGGATGACTCCTTGCTGTCCCAGCACGGCCAGTCCACCTGGCCGTGCTGCTGCTCCAGTTTCAACTGTTCTGCCTGCGGCTATGGAACCCTGACCTGTTCACCGGACGTGCTTGTTGCACCCTCGACAACTACTATGATTATTATTATTTGACCATGCTGGTCATTTATGAACATTTTAACATCTTGACCATGTTCTGTTATAATATCCACCCTGCACAGCCAGAAGAGGACTGGCCACCCCTCATAGCCTGGTTCCTCTCTAGGTTTCTTCCTAGGTTTTTGGCCTTTCTAGGGAGTTTTTCCTAGGGAGTTTTTCCTAGCCACCGTGCTTCTTTCACATGCTTTGCTTGCTGTTTGGGGTTTTAGGCTGGGTTTCTGTACAGCACTTTGAGATATCAGCTGATGTAAGAAGGGCTATATAAAAATACATTTGATTTGAAATTTGACACACAGGGACACAGAAACACACTGGGACACAGAAACACACTGGGACACAGAAACACACTGGGACACAGAAACACACTGGGACACAGAAACACACTGGGACACAGAAACACACTGGGACACACTGGGACACAGAAACACACTGGGACACACTGGGACACAGAAACACACTGGGACACACTGGGACACAGAAACACACTGGGACACAGAAACACACAGAAACACACTGGGACACAGAAACACACTGGGACACAGAAACACACTGGGACACAGAAACACACAGAAACATACTGGGACACAGAAACACACAGAAACACACTGGGACACACTGGGACACAGAAACACACTGGGACACAGAAACACACAGAAACACACTGGGACACAGAAACACACTGGGACACAGAAACACACTGGGACACAGAAACACACAGAAACACACTGGGACACAGAAACACACTGGGACACAGAAACACACTGGGACACACTGGGACACAGAAACACACTGGGACACAGAAACACACTGGGACACAGAAACACACTGGGACACAGAAACACACTGGGACACACTGGGACACAGTAACACACTGGGACACAGAAACACACTGGGACACACTGGGACACAGTAACACACTGGGACACAGAAACACACTGGGACACAGAAACACACTGGGACACAGAAACACACTGGGACACAGAAACACACTGGGACACAGAAACACACTGGGACACACTCCAGTACAACAGGTGCATGGTACAATGACAGTAAATATTCACAACAAAACAATAGAACGTAACACAAAGTTATACAGAATCTTGACTGGCTGCATCACCGCTTGGGTATGGCAGCTGCTTGGCATTTGACCACAATCAAAATGCCTACCCGGACTACCTGCAATTATCCATTTGTTGCATTTACTCTGTTGCACTGACTCTTCACACACGCTGCTGCTACTGTCACTTTACCCCTACCTACATATACATATCTACCACTACCTACAGTATATATATCTACCCCTACCTACAGTATATATCCACCCCTACCTACAGTATACATATCTACCCCTGCCTACATATACATATCTACCCCTACCTACATATACACATCTACCCCTACCTACAGTATATATATCTACCCCTACCTACAGTACATATCTACCCCTACCTACATATACATATCTACCCCTACCTACATATACACATCTACCCCTACCTACAGTATATATCTACCCCTACCTACAGTACATATCTACCCCTACCTACAGTACATATCTACCCCTACCTACATATACATATCTACCCCTACCTACAGTATATATCTACCCCTACCTACAGTATATACATCTACCCCTACCTACAGTACATATCTACCCCTACCTACAGTATATATCTACCCCTACCTACATATACATATCTACCCCTACCTACATATACATATCTACCCCTACCTACAGTATATATATCTACCCCTACCTACAGTATATATATCTACCCCTACCTACAGTATATATATCTACCCCTACCTACAGTATATATATCTACCCCTACCTACAGTATATATATCTACCCCAACCTACATATACAACTACTATGATTATTATTATTTGACCATGCTGGTCATTTATGAACATTTTAACATCTTGACCATGTTCTGTTATAATATCCACCCTGCACAGCCAGAAGAGGACTGGCCACCCCTCATAGCCTGGTTCCTCTCTAGGTTTCTTCCTAGGTTTTTGGCCTTTCTAGGGAGTTTTTCCTAGGGAGTTTTTCCTAGCCACCGTGCTTCTTTCACATGCTTTGCTTGCTGTTTGGGGTTTTAGGCTGGGTTTCTGTACAGCACTTTGAGATATCAGCTGATGTACGAAGGGCTATATAAATAAATTAGATTAGATTTGATTTAAGGAATCGGGTTCTGGTCAAAAGTAGTGTACTATTTAGGGAATAGGGCTCTGGTCAAAAGTAGTGCACTATTTAAGGAATAGGGCTCTGGTCAAAAGTAGTGCACTATTTAGGGAATAGGGCTCTGGTCAAAAGTAGTGCACTATTTAAGGAATAGGGCTCTGGTCAAAAGTAGTGCACTATTTAAGGAATAGGGCTCTGGTCAAAAGTAGTGCACTATTTAGGGAATAGGGCTCTGGTCAAAAGTAGTGCACTATTTAAGGAATAGGGCTCTGGTCAAAAGTAGTGCACTATTTAAGGAATAGGGCTCTGGTCAAAAGTAGTGCACTATTTAGGGAATAGGGCTCTGGTCAAAAGTAGTGCACTATTTAAGGAATAGGGTGCCAGTTGGGACACACACTACCTCTAGAACATTCCCTCACCTGAGCTGAGAACCCATTGAAGAAGGAGTACCAGAAGTGGACCAGGGTGAAGGCAAAGTTCTTGAAGAAGAAGTAGCGGAGGAACTTGCACATGCGGATGTAGGACCAACGGCCGTGGACCAGCAGGAGACGCTCCAGGTACCGGAACTGAGCGAAGGCATAGTCACTGGACATCACCGCCTGCATGCCCTCTTGACCAGATATACCCACACCGATGTCTGCAGCTGGAGAGAGACAGAGAGAGAGACAGAGAGACAGAGAGAGAGAGAGAGAGGTGGGGGGGAGAAAGTGAAACAAAAACAGAGAATTTGTCTCAACAGCTGAAGAGGTGAGGAGTTTGCAAAGGGGGAGTAGATATCACAAACACTTTAAATCAAATGAATATCCTCCCGTACTCTTGATCATGTTGACGTCGTTGGCTCCGTCTCCGATGGACAGCGTGACAGCCTTCTTATACTTCTTCACCAGGCTGACCACGTTGGCCTTCTGTTTGGGCGTGACACGACAACAGATGACCGCCTCGCACTCGCACGCCATGTTCACAAAGTCTACCTGACGACTCTCCTTCTCCCAGTCGTCGATTGGCTGGGTGGAATCATGGGGCGTGGCAGAGACGGGTCTCTTTCCAAGACGCTTCAAGCGAAGGCGACGGCGTTTCTTCTTTTTCTCGTATAAGATCTCGTTCTGTGGAGAGAAACACAGACTATTTATTCTTTACAAGAAAAATATACTTTTTGTTCACACAAAAGAGAAGAAAAAAAAAACTCACAAAAACAATGAAATGAAAAATGTCCATGTAAATATTAGGCGGGGTCAAGTGTATGCCTTTAATGATCATTTCATGTTGAACAGCAACAGTAACTAGTAGTAGTCTCCACTCACCAGCCAGCCTCCAGTGATGATGAGTGCGTTCTTGCCGGGCTCGGGGAAGAACGGATCTGGTACCTTCTTCCTGGTTCGACCGGACGCAGGCAGTTGGTCCCTCCGGTTTGCCTGTCTGATTCGCAGCTTCTCACTATCACACACACACACACACACACACACACACACACACGATCATCAAATATCAGAACTACATCTTACAGTGTATTATCATAACTTCACTCTGCAAATACAGCAGCAGCCTAGCCTTTCCAACAGCAGCCTTTCCAGCAGTAGCCTAGCCTTTACAGCAGTAGCCTAGCCTTTACAGCAGTAGCCTAGCCTTTACAGCAGTAGCCTAGCCTTTCCAGCAGTAGGCTTTCCAGCAGTAGCCTTTACAGCAGTAGCCTAGCCTTTACAGCAGTAGCCTAGCCTTTACAGCAGTAGCCTAGCCTTTACAGCAGTAGCCTAGCCTTTCCAGCAGTAGCCTAGCCTTTCCAGCAGTAGCCTAGGCTTTCCAGCAGTAGGCTTTCCAGCAGTAGGCTTTCCAGCAGTAGGCTTTCCAGCAGTAGGCTTTCTAGCAGTAGCCTTTACAGCAGTAGCCTAGCCTTTACAGCAGTAGCCTAGCCTTTACAGCAGTAGCCTAGCCTTTACAGCAGTAGCCTAGCCTTTACAGCAGTAGCCTAGCCTTTCCAGCAGCAGCCTAGCCTTTCCAGCAGCAGCCTAGCCTTTCCAGCAGCAGCCTTTCCAGCAGCAGCCTAGCCTTTCCAGCAGCAGCCTAGCCTTTCCAGCAGCAGCCTAGCCTTTCCAGCAGCAGCCTAGCCTTTCCAGCAGTAGCCTAGCCTTTCCAGCAGCAGCCTAGCCTTTCCAGCAGTAGCCTAGCCTTTCCAGCAGTAGCCTTTCCAGCAGTAGCCTAGCCTTTACCGCAGTAGCCTAGGCTTTCCAGCAGTAGCCTAGCCTTTCCAGCAGTAGCCTTTCCAGCAGTAGCCTAGCCTTTACCGCAGTAGCCTAGGCTTTACCGCAGTAGCCTAGGCTTTACCGCAGTAGCCTAGCCTTTACCGCAGTAGCCTAGCCTTTACCGCAGTAGCCTAGCCTTTACCGCAGTAGCCTAGTCTTTACAGCAGTAGCCTAGCCTTTACAGCAGTAGCCTAGTCTTTACAGCAGTAGCCTAGCCTTTACAGCAACACTTCTCCTGTAATATCTTAAACCTACTTGATATCATCTCCATAGTGGATCTGCATGTCATCGGTGAGCAGCTCACAGGAATAGCCAATGTTCTCAGCCGTTTCTACAGGGAAGGAAATGTTCATGTTAATGTCATCAGTAAACATTTAATCCATCAAGAGGCAAACTCGGTGAAGTAGCAGCTCGAGATGTTATCTTAGTCATTAAGTCAACAGTAGCACATTGTTGGGAGGTAAAAATGGACTGCAGCCCAAGTGGTACCATATTCCCTATACTGTACAGAAGTGCACTACTATGGCCCTGGTTAAAGGCAGTGTGTTAAATAGGGAACAGGGATGGAATCCTACTGTAACCCATTCTCTGGTTAGATGGAGAGATGAACATTCCAGACGAAGGCTGGCCGCCATGTGAACACAGCTTATCTTGACTTTCTATTCTCCTACCTTTCTTATCTCCAGTGAGAACCCAGATCTTAATGTCAGCCTTCGCCAGCTTGGCGATGGTCTCAGGAACCCCGTCCTGTAGCTTGTCCTCGATGGCAGTTGCTCCGATCATCTGCGAAAGGACATAAACAACGCAAACCCGGGTGACTTTTCAGAGCAAAAAGTGGCGGCTTTAATAAAAGCAAGAGTCAGATTTCTTTGGTAACACAGGATTAGGGGTGTTAACCCCGGTGTCCTGGCTAAATTCCCAATCTGGCCCTCATACCATCATGGCCACCTAATCATCCCCAGCTTCCAACTGGCTCATTCATCCCCCCTCTCTCCTGTAAAGCCCATTCTGGGGGGAAGCTGCTATAGGCCACCAAGTGCTAGCAGTCAGTATCTGGATAATATGTGTGAAATGCTTGATAATATATGTGATATCAACAGAGATGTATATTTTCTGGGTGATTTAAATATTGACTGGCTTTCATCAGGATGCCCCCTCAAGAGAAAGCTTCAAACTGTAACCAGTGTCTGTAACCTGGTTCAGGTTATCAGTCAACCTACCAGGGTAGTTATAAACAGCACAGGAATGAAATCATCAACATGTATTGATCACATCTTTACTAATGCTGCAGAAATTTGCTTTAAAGCAGTATCCAGATCCATCTGATGTAGTGATCACAATACAGTAGCCATATCTAGGAAAACCAAAGTTCCAAAGGCTGGGCCTAATATAGTGTATAAGAGGTCATACAAGGAGTTTTGTAGTGATTCATATGTTGTTGATGTAAATAATATTTGTTGGTCTGTAATGAGGAGCAAACAGACGCTTGACACATTTATGAAATTGCTTATTCCATTAAGCACGCACCCATTAAGAAAATTACTGTAAAAACTAAAAGCATTGTATTTTGTACAAATCACTCAGTAAGCCCTAAACTTCAACAACGTCTCGTAATGAATAATGTGGAAATTGAGCAAGTTGAGGTGACTAAACTTAAACTTAAACGGTCATGGTCAAAACATATTGATACAACAGTAACTAAGATGGTGAGAAGTCTGTCCATAATAAAGCACTGCTCTGCCTTCTTAACAACACTATCAACAAGGCAGGTCCTACAGGCCCTAGTTTTGTCGCATCTGGACTACTGTTCAGTGGTGTGGTCAGGTGCCACAAAGAGGGAGTTAGGAAAATTGCAATTGGCTCAGAACAGGGCAGCGCTGCTGGCCCTTGGATGTACACAGAGAGCAAACATTAATAACATGCATGTCCATCTCTCAAGGCTCAAAGCGGAAAAGAGATTGACTTCATCACTACTTGTTTTTGTAAGAGGTATTGACAAGCTGAATGTACCGAGCTGTCTGTTTAAAATACTAGCACACAGCTCTGACACCCACGCATACCCCACAAGTGGCGCAGCAGTCTAAGACATGCCACAAGAGGTCTCTTCACAGTCCCCAAATCCAGAACAGACTATGGGAGGCACACAGTACTACATAGAGCCATGACTACATGGAACTGGTAAAAATACACCTTATGGAACAACGGGGACTGTGAAGAGACACACACAGGTACAGACACATGCATACACATACATTGTGATATTGTTGTATTTGAACATTTTGTGCTGTGGATATGTGGTGGTGTAGGGATGTTATATGATGTACTGTTATCTTGAGTTAATTCAGTACAAACATAGTTCACTGTTTTATCTGTAATGTGGATGCTTTGGTGTGTTTGGACCCCAGGAAGAGTAGCTGCTGCCTTGGCAGGAACTAATGGGGATCCATAATAAACCCCAGGAAGAGTAGCTGCTGCCTTGGCAGGAACTAATGGGGATCCATAATAAACCCCAGGAAGAGTAGCTGCTGCCTTGGCAGGAACTAATGGGGATCCATAATAAACCCCAGGAAGAGTAGCTGCTACCTTGACAGGAACTAATGGGGATCCATAATAAACCCCAGGAAGAGTAGCTGCTGCCTTGGCAGGAACTAATGGGGATCCATAATAAACCCCAGGAAGAGTAGCTGCTGCCTTGGCAGGAACTAATGGGGATCCATAATAAACCCCAGGAAGAGTAGCTGCTGCCTTGACAGGAACTAATGGGGATCCATAATAAAACACAAATACAAACTATTCCCCAGGTCGTTGCTGTAAATGAGAATGTGTTCAGGCAACTTACCTGGTAAAATAATGGTTAAAAAAACAGTTTACTTAAAGACTGATGGCATCTTATTACTATATCTTAATGATCCTGACCAAAATGTCAGCCCTCTACATTGTATAAGTGATATGATTGGTTGAAGTATTTGGAGCGTCGTCCTACCATGAAGTTGTTCTCAATCTGTTCATACACTCGATCTAGAGCAGCCTCCCTGTTGCCGATAGCAACACTGGCATCCTTGTGCTTCTTAGCCCAGGCGTCAAACTCCTGCTTACTGATATCCTTGTAACACAAACACAGGGTCCGGAGAGTCTGGTTGGCAAAGATCTACAATGGAAGAGAAATGATTCCAATGACGCACCAATGGAAAAACATGCATCATCTATTTATTTTTATTTTTTTAGAAACTATTTGAGCTCAAGCTTAATTTGTTACGTGACCACAATGTCCTAGCTCAGAGTTCAACCACACGTCAAACTAAGGCCACTACTACTCCACACAATACAGCAAAGGTCTCAAACTATAATGTCAGAATGTGGCCCCTGAGCAAAAGGAGTTTGGCACCACCTGCCATATTATTAAAAACACCCCAGAACAGATATTGTTAACTCACGTCCAGAGCAGTCTGGGTCTCTTCCTTGTGTCTGGAGTTAGGAGAGAGGCGTTCGTAGATGACCGTGTCTGCTCCTTTACAGTACAAACGGATCCGACCATCAGGGAACCTCACTGTGTGTGTGTGTGAGAGAGAGAAGACAGCACGTTAGGGAGATGGTCACAGTGAAAGGGCTAATTTTGCTAAATTCCAGCTTTCCCAAAGTTCCCCAAAAATCCAGGCCAGCTGGAGGATTTCCAAAAATCATCAGGAATAAACAGGAACTCTAAAATATCCAGAGGTTTTACAACCCTACAAAAGTCCCAGGGGTCGCAGACTTAAAAACAGTCACTCACGGATGACGGACATGCGTTTGCGGTCGCTGTTAAAGTCGAGCAGGGCCAACACCTCGTAGGTCATTTCCCGGTCCATCTCGCTGATGGTGATGGTGTCCTGGGTACGGGACAGGAACACAAAACCAAAGTTCCTGGCAGCCGTAACCAGAGCCCCCTCGTCGGGAGAGGCTGCCTGGTACACCAACTCATCTGAGGATTGAGGACAACAGACGCACATCAACTCTGGGGTCAAAGGTTATGTTACACCCGTATTATAGACTATTCGTCAGTGTCTGCAGTATGCTAAACTAAGACTACCTGTTTGTGTATGTTCCTATTAATATTGGGCCGGTTCCCCCAGACAACAGATAAAGATCCATCCTGGACTAAGAAGCATTTTTTTACATTTACATTTTAGTCATTTAGCAGACGCTCTTATCCAGAGCGACTTACAGTAGTGAATGCATACATTTCATTTCATGCATTTTATTTATTTTTTGTACAATAAATTCTCTATTGACTATGTTTTGTTTTTTTAGTTCAGGACCAGGCTTTATAGGTGTCCAGGATACCAGCCCATTTGGTATAATCAGTGATTAATGAACTTTGACCTCTAGCATCACTAGAATGCATGTTGTCTAGTGCTCACCTTCTTTCTGCTCCACCATGACAGTGTGACACAGAGACAGCAGCTTGAAGAACTCCAGCGCGTCTTTGTCCTTCTTGGACCGGATGCAAGCCACCAGGGAATGATCCAGGTATTCAAACTTGCTGTCTGCGTGCTTGTTCCAGCTGAAATCCACTGGCTGTGAAGTACCGAGGGGAAGAAATTACCATCAACACAATGCTACAGATAGACTTGGAAGACCGGTTTCCTGGACCCATATTAAGCCTAGGTCCTTGACTATCAACACTTTCAAAATGGGGATTGAACACGTTTTTTTAGTCTGGGACTACGCTTGATCTGTGTCCGGGAAACTGACCCTGATAGTTTTATTTAAAAAAAAAATGTAATCTCTCGCAACAGATGTTAAAATGTAAAGCATTTTGAATAGCAGAAATACGTGACAATCTGAATAGAATGATAAACCTGACCTTTCCACGATTCAGACTCACTCCCTCCACAGTGGTCGGGTCGCCTGGCAAAATGAAAAGTATCGCTTAGTTGTTATACTGAGTCGTGTAACCCGATACAGGCGTCTTCACAACATATTTACATCCTTTTTGTCATGTTTACCACAATGCAGTGGGCCAGAAAGAATGTCCTTCCAAGCCAAGATATAAGTGTAGCATGATACACTGCAGTACCCATAATGCTCTGTACAACCTAGCGATTTTTTTATCTTCCTGAAGATGTTCCTCTCTTCTCCTTATCAATACATGGTGTCAGAAACGAAAGGACATTTCTCTAACCGAAGGTGCGTCCGGCGATGGTGCACTTCTTGAAGGCCATGATGTTCTGCGTGAGAGTACCGGTCTTGTCTGAGAAGACGTACTCGATCTGACCCAGTTGTTCGTTAAGGGTTGTGGTACGGGCCTTGGCTGGCGTATCTTTCTCCTGGTAGTACATCTGAAGGTCCCAGTTGATGAACTTCGACTGGCCCAAACGAATCACTTCCACACTGGACAGGAAGTAGAGGAAATAACATCATGACAGTCAGGTTAGGAGAAATTATCCAGGTTGATTTTTTTTCTCCATCAGAAACACAATGTCTGTGTGTTAGAATAGGATGGCTGGAACTAGATCATTAAACAGCTGTAATAAAATCTGTGGAAGTAGAAGGTAGAGATTATAAATACACACTTCAAATCTTAGTCAGATTAAGAGATATTCATTGTTCTACTTCTCCATCAGGTTAGTCTCAGCTAACAGACGAAAACACAGCTGGCCAGAGGAGAGATTCTGGGGTTGCTGATTCTGGGTTGCTGGCGTCTGTGTGTTAGGATAATTGGAACTTGGATATATGACCATTCTGATCCTGACACAACCATCTCTTCTGAGACCGTGGGTACGAACTAGCCTGGGTTTGAGACGACTCACCTGACGTAGAGGGAGATGGGAACCATGGTGTTGAGCACGATGATGTACCCCCAGAAGCTGAGGAATCCTCTGTAAGAAGCAGTCTGGTCCTTGCCATCTTTCAGATACCAGGCCCTGCTGCCTACCTCCTCGTACCAGAAGGAGTTTCCGATGGCCAGGCCAGCACACAACAGGATCAGGATTACAAAGATCTGGTGGAGGGAAGAGGGAGAAAGGATGAGCATTTGGATGGAGTTCTTCCACTGTGTCTCTATTCTCGCAAGCCATCATCAAGCATGTACAGTGCCTTCAGAGAGTATTCACAACCCCTTGACTGACTCCACATTTATTGTTGTGTTACAGCCCGAAATTAAACATTTATTCAATTGAGATTGTGTCACTGGCCTACACACAATACCCCACATGATGTTGTGGAATTATGCTTTTGGAAATGTTAACAAATGAATTAAAAATGAAAAGCTGAAATGTCTTGAGTCAATAAGTATTGAAGCCCTTTGACAAGTCACATAATTAGTTGCACGGACTCACTATGTGTTAAATAATACTGTTTAACATGATTTTCGAATGACTACCTCATCTCTGTAACACACACATACAATTATCTGTAAGGTCCCTCAGTCCAGCAGTGAATTTTAAACACAGATTCAACCACAAAGACCAGGGAGGTTTTTCAATGCCTCGCAAAGGGCCCCTATTGGTAGATGGGTAAAAATAAATAAAGGAGACATTGATTATCCCTTACACTTTGTATGGTGTATCAATTCACCCAGTCACTACAAAGATACAGGCTTCCTTCCTAACTCAGTTGCCAAAGAGGAAGGAAACCTCTCAGGGATGCCCCCATGAAGCCAATGGTGCTTTTAAAACAGTTATAGAGTTTAATGGCTGTGATAGGAGAACACTGAGAATGGATCAACAAAAGTATAGTTCCTCCACAATACTAACCTAATTGACAGAGTGAAAAGGAGGAAGCCTGTACAGAATAAAATTATTCCAAAACATGCATCCTATTTGCAATAAGGCACTAAAGTAAAACTGCAATACAAAGCGTTATGTTTGGGGCAAATCCAACAACATCCCTGAGAACCACTCTTCTTATTTTCAAGCATGGTGGTTGCTGCATCATGTTATGAGTATGCTTGTCATCAGCAAGGATTATGGCGTTTTTTAGGGTCTAAAGAAACGGAATAGAGCTAAGCACAGGCAAAATCCTAGAGGAAAACCTGGTTCAGTCTGCTTTCCCACAGACACTGGGAGACAAGTTCACCTTCCAGCGGGACAGGTGAATTTGAAAAAATGGCTGTCTAGCAATGATCAACAACCAACTTGACAGAGCTTGAAGAATTTTAAAAATGGGTTCATATTGCACAATCCAGGTGTGAAACGCTCTTAGAGACTCACCAAGCTGTAATCGCTGACAAATGTGATTCTAACATGTATTGACTTAGGGGTGTAAATACTTAAGGAAAATTTGATATCTGTATTTCATTTTCAATACATTTGCAAAGATTCCCTTTGTCATTATGGGCTATTGTGTGTAGATGGGTGAGCAATTAAATGAATCCATTTTGAATTCAGGCTGTAACAACAAAATGTATAATAAGTCATAGAGTATGAATGCTTTCTGAAGGCACTGTAGATGGCTGTTAAGAGACTTTATTTCATACAGGCTGAAATATTGTGAGGGGATGACTGAGTGTACCACTTACACTATACACCATGTAGTTCATCAGCTCATCGATTTTAGTCCTCTTGAACCTGGTCTTGCCCCCATTCCTCATGATTTTAGTGTCAGCGCCTACACCAGAACGGTGAACAAACAGAAGTGCAAAGGGTTTGGAGGAGATTAAGTCCAAGGCAGCAATATTTGCAAAATTGCATGACCGTGGTCGTTGGTGTGTGTTCATTGATTCCCGAAAAGTGTGTACTTACCTGCGAAGATGATCAGTCCGTGACACTCGTCAGTGTTTCTGATCCTACATCCTCTCAGCATCATGTTGTCCAGATCCAGAGGGAATTGTTCCTTCCTCCAATGCATGGTCCCAGTGAACTTATCCAGACGGTTGTTAGGCTCCTCACACACTATCATGGCTGTACAGAGAAACAAAGGAACAGTGTCCACACTGTCCTGGATATATGGGGGAACAGTGTCCACACTATCCTGGATATATGGGGGTACAGTGTCCACACTATCCTGGATATATGGGGGAACAGTGTCCACACTATCCTGGATATATGGGGGAACAGTGTCCACACTATCCTGGATATATGGGGGAACAGTGTCCACACTATCCTGGATATATGGGGGAACAGTGTCCACACTATCCTGGATATATGGGGGAACAGTGTCCACACTACCCTGGATATATGGGGGAACAGTGTCCACACTACCCTGGATATATGGGGGAACAGTGTCCACACTACCCTGGATATATGGGGGAACAGTGTCCACACTATCCTGGATATATGGGGGAACAGTGTCCACACTATCCTGGATATATGGGGGAACAGTGTCCACACTATCCTGGATATATGGGGGAACAGTGTCCACACTATCCTGGATATATGAGGGAACAACGGAACAGTATCAGAATGAGTTTCAACTTGTTATGATGAGATGTTGCAAGTCCTTTCTACTCATTGTATTTCTATGCTCACACCATCACAGCTGGGGGGGGTGGTGAATGAAACCGTGACCAGGCAGAGTCTAGCTACACAGCTAGACAGGATATCTTTGACAAACAATAACTGCCATCCTGGGTGCCCCATAGTTTACGACTGCAAATACATCTGGAAGACACTAAAAAGACAAAAGTGGAGCCACTTTCTCTCCCACTCTCAGGATTCCACTCTCATCTGTACACGCTCTGTAAAATACTATTGCAATACTCTACATGTATTTTCCCTAGTTACAGTACAGCACTATGTTACCGTCAAACTTTGCCAGCTGGCGCTCTTCCTGCAGTCTCTCGTCTGTTATTTTCAGTCCCATCTTAAACTTCAGGTTGGTTTCCCTGAAAAACAATAACATACTTTCATTTTCCAGTGGACAGTATGCTGGGAACATCTTAGTCCCAGATCTGGTCTCTCTTAGTTGGCATGATAGCACAAACAGACTGGCAGTCAGGCTAGGGAGCATCTGTACGTTAAAGAAACTAAACTATGCCAGCCGTTTGATAGTATTGTTTGATTAACAAGAGGTTATCAATCTAAATCAATAGGCTTAAAACAGACTACAACAAGTCTTAGCAAACCCTTTTTTTAATCCAACTTCAGCTCTTAATTTTTATGTTTACACAAAAGCACGTTCTGTTAATGTCATTTCTCCTGTTATCAAAGGGGCAGTTATTGACAACCCCATTATGAAATGTCAGATTACACAACAAGGTTTGAAGACCTGGACTGTGTCCCAAATGGCAACCTATTCCCTATATAGTGCACTACTTTTGACCAGGGCCAATAGGGGCTCGAAATGCACTACTTTTGACTAGGGCACATAGAATATATAAGAAATAGGATGCCATTTGGGACAGGAAGGCCAATACATTTACTTGTATTAGAGAACATCTTACCCATCAAGCTCAGCAGTTTCCACATAACAAAGACTGTTGGGGTTTGAACTGGACAACAACAGAATGTCGGCCTAAAAAAACAAAAAAAAAAAAACAGCAAATGATCAAATAATTTTTTTTTTGAACTGAATTATAAAATGGCTCGTTGGTTTCAATTAAATCAAATGAATAATACATTATGAAATGTAAATTCAGAATCTTCAGAATTGTTCGAAAGTAGTTTATTTATTTATATATATATATATTTTTTTTAAAGGAACCAAGTCGAAGAACAAATAAATGACATTACCGGGATGTGATCATTTTTCTTCAAACGAACCACATCACCGACATGGATATTCATCCACTTAGACTCTTGAAACCTGGGTTTGGAAAAAGTTTCAGTCATTTTTTTCTCTCCAATCTTTGTCATGTTCAAAACATGAAGTTTGTCTTGTTGATGCATAGCACAGACAATACAATAAACAATGTAAGGTATTAAAAAGGTACGCTGTTGCACTATGGAGATCCAGACCCACAGAGACAGAACACAGTGCTGTTCTAGTTTCTATGTTCACACCATAGACTTATATAGACGACTCCTCTTTGCATCTGTCCCATTATGGTGTCAGAGCTTCTTCTTTTACTATTTCTATGAGTCGGTAAACAAACAGAAAAGGTGCATACTGCCACCTGGAGGCTGTTGTTTGAACACGTATAAAGCCAAGGACGGCAATTTATTGCCACCTGCAGTTATAGAATGTTGGCGCATAAGTATAATTCATTGGCTGATCCCTCCTGATGACCTGGATGGAATCATGTGATCCTTCCTTAACCTATAGGAAGTCCCACCCAGTTGACTACTTCAAAGTGGCGAAAGCCCTCAATGGCACTGCAGGGTCAATTCCAAGTACATATCTATCCATGTCTATGGTTCATAGTCCTCATTACCTGCCATCCAGGAGGACATCACACTTCCGGTTGTTGATCTCCTTGTCCATCCTGTGGCGGGCCTGTTAGACAGGGAGGGAAAACACCAGCCAGAGTTCAGCATTAGATTAATGGACCACAGTGAGCTCTTCACAACAAAATGGAGTGTACTGCACATGACAATAAAAAAATTCAAAATAAAAAGGCTTTTCTTTTTCTTAGTTTGCAGGTGGTCCACAAAAAAATTATATAAAAATATATTTTCTCCAAAAATAATAAGTTGGGACAATAATGGAGGTTATAAACAATTGTAAATTACTTTATACAATGAAAAGTGTTGAACAAACATACATCTGTAATAAAAAGGCCTTTAATCTGTAACATTCACTGAGAACATTGATTCTAAATTTGACCGCTAAAATATTTTATATTAAAGAATTCCACGACTCTGCGAGAGCTTTTGACGTTATTTTTTTGGTGCTCCCCCAAAAAAGGAAAAACGTTGGGAACTACTGATCTATAGGACACGCCGTTTCGGGCGCCAAGACTTTGGGAGGAAGGGTGAAGAATTGATGTAGTCAGCGAGAAATGGATGAGTCACTCACCAGATCGTCCACCAGGTCTTTGATGGCTGTGATTCCCAGCACCAGAACTAAAGGCACTAAGGTGGTGTACCAAGGCAACGTGGTGATCTCAGGAATAATCTGGTGAGAGAGGAATAACCACAAGAGTATATTATTCATAATATCACAGTCTGTTACTTTAACATTCAATCTAATGTTTCATCCAATCTGGTGATCCCAGGAAAAATCTCATGAGAGGAGGGAAAAAAAAAAAAAAAATTGTTAGAAATTAATATCACAGAAACTATTACTTCATCATTCAATCAAACATTGAGTTCAGAGGTTTCAAGGCAGCAGTGATCACAGGAGGAATAATCTGATGATGGGGGAAGAAAGGTGAGTAGAACCATTTGTAGTCTATTGTTCCATCCTGACCTGTGGACCCGGTGCCAGGATGAAGTGACTAAGGGGCCAGTTGAAATCGGTGAGGGGGGGGGGTTCTTGCATTGGAATTATATTGAGTTCTGCTAATATAAAATCACACTATACCACAATAAAACAAAGTTGAAATGCAGAGACCATTGAGTGCTTTTGAATTCTGTAGCCTGTCTCTGCTGCTCTGCATTAGTACACTGGACAGCTCCCTACAGCTAGGTCGTTTTGGTAATGAATATAGGCTACGAGATCCACACACACACAGCCTTCGGAAAGTACTCAGATCACTTGACTTTTTCCTCATTTTGTTACATTACAACCTCAATCTAAAATGGATTTAATTATTTTTCGCCCCCCCCAATCAAACTAACCACAATATCCCACAATGACAAAGCAAAAAAGAGGTTTTTAGAAATGTATTAAAACAAAAATACCTTATTTACATAAGTATTCAGACACTTTTCTAACTGTGTAGCCTAAATATTCTCCCCTTGCAAACATTTTCAGATAAAAATCTGTGAAAACTCAAATCCATGTTTCTGATAATAATTCACATCAACCTTGATGCATATTTTTCAGATACTGAAATAAATAAAACTTACCATATTATTCCACTCCTTTCCCAGAGACAAAAATAACATTTGGCTGTATCATCGTACTGCAAGAAACACTTATTTCTTCAATAATTGTATTTAATATTCAGCTATATGTGACATGTTGTAGGCCAGTCAGTGTCCAGATTTCAGTCACACGAGTCGTAGCTTCCTTGATGCTCTGGGGAACTTCCTGAGTAAACGATCATTCCATTCTCCCCGAAATCTTATTGTAAGATTCCTCTCAAATGGCAATTGTATTAATTGAGCTTTCCTCAGGTGTAGCATGTTTCTTCAGTGCTGACTGGACACGTTTGTCAAAGTGGAGAATTAGTTCTCGCATGTCGCTGTGGACGCCCTAAAGGCCAGTCCGTGTTACAGTGCAGTAAGCACGGTCGGCATAGCGGAGAGATGCCCAGAGAATTGTTGCAGGATATAAAGTGGGTTCCATTTCTCCTCATTGGAGCCAGAGTGGGCGATTTCAGCCTGCAAAACAACTGGTCAATGACACTAAACTTTGCTTAGATGTTTCCCATTTTTCACATGTAGAAGAAAGTCATGGCTCTCTGGGTCAAGGGGCTTCCACCAGTTGGCTGCTGCGTTCGCTGAATCCTTCTGACATTTCACCAATAACAGCATCCAATGTGCTGAACAGTATTTCACACTCAGTCTCTTCTCCTCTGTCCTGCTGGACTACAGTACTGTCGTACTGCTGAAGATATGTACTTGCGTAACATTGCCGTTTGCTTGGAGCTAGTGTGTCACTGCAACTGTGCACAAATGACTTCAAACTTGATGATGTCGCACCTGTTTTCCCCTTTTTATGGGAACCCGAAGGAGTCATACCTAACCACCCTTAATGGCTTTGCATTCCCTCCCTACACACACCGTGGTGTGCTCTGTCCATTGTGCTAACACAGAGCAGATACACATTTTTGAGCCAACCTTTCACTCAATTTTAACTGTTTTTAAAACATTTTTTAATATACAGACAAAAGTAAAACTATGGGGGTGAAAGTTTTTACTGAGGGGGCTAAACCCACTTTACCCCCCTCATGGATCCGGGCCCGGGTTTGTGCTGTCCAATAACACTTCATCACTCACTGCTCTGGCCAGGGTCCTGTATGTTATATAACGATGTGTCAGTATTTACATCACATTTTACATTTATGTAAATTCATTTAAAACTGCTCCCAATAAACAAGCCAATCGCACTCCTTCCTTCCATAGTGTAGTATAAGTTGGGATGTCACACATAAGACTCGTATCTACAAGTGGAAGAACCCCCACGTTCTACCACTGAAGATTCTCGTAAATCAGTAAGTTGGATGTAACACAGCAGACTTACCTGTAAGATGAGCAGGGCCAGAAAGTAAAGGTTGGCAACTCGTTTGAACTGCTCGAACAGATTCAGTGGGATGAATGTTAAGGCGTTATATTTGTACGTCTTGATTCCATTCCCCTACAGACAATACAAGGAGGACAAGTACACAAACATGGTCAAAACAAGGCAACAGTAAACATGACATCCCCCCCCCCCGCCTCTCCAACCCCGACCCCCTCCCTCCAAACCGCCCCGACCCCCTCCCTCCAAACCGCCCCGACCCCCTCCCTCCAAACCGCCCCGACCCCCTCCCTCCAAACCGCCCCGACCCCTCCCTCCAAACCGTCCCGACCCCCTCCCTCCAAACCGCCCCGATCCCCTCCCTCCAAACCGCCCCGACCCCCTCCCTCCAAACCTCCCCGACCCCCTCCCTCCAAACCTCCCCGACCCCCTCCCTCCAAACCGCCCCGACCCCTCCCTCCAAACCGTCCCGACCCCCTCCCTCCAAACCATCCCGACCCCCTCCCTCCAAACCGAGGATCATTTACATAAACAAACTGCAGCCACAGTATTGAGAGAAGGAGGCAAATGATCCGACAAAACAAATGTGTGTCCACTCCAGTCCCAATTGGCATCCCATTCCCTATATAGTGCGCTACTTTTGACCAGGGCCCATAAGTAGTTTAGTGTATATAGGGGATTAGGGTGCCATTTTTGGATGCAACCCTGCGTCTACAACACCTTGTTGGGGAGTAGGACTCAATGTAAGACTTTTCATATGGACTATTTCATTGGCGTTAACATGATGCTAAAGTAAAGTAATTGTCAGTGACCTTATATGAGTATAGTCTTTAACCAAGGGTACGTAAATAAAACAGCAAGGCTAAGTACCATTAAAAGGATAGGAGTGGTCTTAGGAGTGGCGCGCTTAAAGAGACAACTTGTTTTTTATTTTATTTTAATTTACCCAGAGTCAGATTAACTCGTGGATACCATTTATAATCTCTCTGCGTGCGTCAGGATAGCTTTCTGACGATCAAAACTTGGGAGTATGCATGAGAGAGTGGGAACACCAGACTATTCTAAATGGTGACTAATAGAGATTTTTATTTTTATTTTAAATACAAACTTTACACATCAGGATATTATTTTAATGATATAAATCGCAATATTATTTTTTGACAATGTCAAATGCTCTTCCTTCATAGTTTGTTGTCAATCTTTTTAAATAGTGAGCCAACTTGTTTCCAGCATTTTCTCATGGAATGGTGAACTTACTAAATGAAATGAGAGGTTGACTGTGTGATATTAGGTTGCTTCTTGTGTAAATATGTTCCGTCTGGATTTTAAGGATTTGTATGTTATATTATTATTATAATATATATTATTATGTTAAACAAAATCATTAAAATCCAGACGGAAAATATTTACACAAGAAGCAACCTAATATCACACAGTGAAACTCTCATTTCATTTAGTAAGTTCCCCAATTCTGCCGTTCTCACTGCCGTTCTCATCCCTCTGCTGCAGACATACGGGTGAGCAATATGTTTGGAACATTGAATCGTAATATCGACTTGCAATACACATCACATCGACACCTACGCATTGTGATGATATCGTAACGTCCCTGGTGACTAACAAGTAAATTCACCCAAAAGAGAAGTAGTTGGATCACCACAGAACAGGTAATAAACGGCTAATCAAATGGCTTTCCGGACTATTTGCATTGTGTCCCACCACCCCCTCACACACCCCCTCCCTGCCAACCTCTCTTTTACGCTGCTGCTACTACTCTGTTTATCATCTATGTATAGTCACTTTAACTACACATTCATGTACATATTACCTCAATAAGCCCGACTAACCGGGGCCCCCGCTCATTGACTCTGTACCGGTACCACCTGTATATAGCCTCGCTACTGTTATTTTATTTCTTTACTTATCTATTGTTTACCTAATACCCATTTTTTACTTTTAAAAAAAATCACACTGTTGGTTAAGGGCTTCTAAGTAAGCATTTCACTCTAAGATCTACACTTGTTGTATTTGGCGCACGTGACAAATAAACTTTGATTTGAGAAACAGAACCAACCACAGACTAACCAGGAGTCCTGTCCTGGTACAGTCTGCCCAGTCACTGATAAATAGCTGGTTATTTTCCACCCCAAAGTCTGTGTATTTTAAGAAGCTTTAAGAACCTGCACTTTGAATATGGTCCAGGCAGTACAGGAAATGGCCAGCCTATGAAACACACGTATCAGCAGAGTGAAGAGGAAGTAAAATGACCTCAACGTCCGTGATGCACTGTATCCGAAACGGCGTCGACAATGACAACATTGGAATGAAAAAAAGTAGTGTTTGAGGAGATCCAAAAGGATGAAATCTGGACGTTAAACAACACCTCGTGTTGGGCTATTGAACTGGTAGATTTTATTTAGCCTGTCCACAATGTAAAACCACCAAAACACATGACAGGGCTGGGTTTCTGCCTCAGTTTCGACCTTTAAAAAGGTTGTGTCGCCCTACCTACAGGCAGGTGTCATTACTCCAACACATCCTGCTGTTGTCAGTAAATATTTAGATAGAAAAAGATGAAGGTTGTGTTCATTAGGCACGAAACAGTCAGCTACTATGTCTGAACTTCTCCAATAAGCAACACTTGTTTTTCCATTGGCCTAATGAACACGACCCATGTCTGAATCAGCAGTTAGGGGTGGAATAATATGATTTATAATGGTGGAACTGGGAAAGATGTGACTTACTGAGTACTTGCTCTTCTTGAGACACAAAAGGTATTTTTTCTGAAACTCTGGCAGGTTACAGAAGGCCCTGTCGTTCGCTTTGACACTCCAACCAGACTCTGGAAACAGACCAACAGACAGTCAGAAACAGACCAACAGACAGTCAGACTCTGGAAACAGACAGTCTGGAAACAGACCAACAGACAGTCAGACTCTGGAAACAGACAGTCTGGAAACAGACCAACAGACAGTCAGACTCTGGAAACAGACAGTCTGGAAACAGACCAACAGACAGCCAGAAACAGACCAACAGACAGTCAGACTCTGGAAACAGACCAACAGACAGTCAGAAACAGACCAACAGACAGTCAGACTCTGGAAACAGACCAACAGACAGTCTGGAAACAGACCAACAGACAGCCAGACTCTGGAAACAGACAGTCTGGAAACAGACCAACAGACAGTCAGACTCTGGAATCAGACCAACAGACAGTCAGAAACAGACCAACAGACAGTCAGAAACAGACCAACAGACAGTCTGGAAACAGACCAACAGACAGTCAGACTCTGGAAACAGACAGTCTGGAAACAGACCAACAGACAGTCAGACTCTGGAAACAGACAGTCTGGAAACAGACCAACAGACAGTCAGAAACAGACCAACAGACAGTCAGACTCTGGAAACAGACAGTCTGGAAACAGACCAACAGACAGTCAGACTCTGGAAACAGACAGTCTGGAAACAGACCAACAGACAGTCAGACTCTGGAAACAGACAGTCTGGAAACAGACCAACAGACAGTCAGACTCTGGAAACAGACCAACAGACAGTCAGAAACAGACCAACAGACAGTCTGGAAACAGACCAACAGACAGTCAGAAACAGACCAACAGACAGTCTGGAAACAGACCAACAGACAGTCAGACTCTGGAAACAGACAGTCTGGAAACAGACCAACAGACAGTCAGAAACAGACCAACAGACAGTCTGGAAACAGACCAACAGACAGTCAGAAACAGACCAACAGACAGTCAGACTCTGGAAACAGACAGTCTGGAAACAGACCAACAGACAGTCAGACTCTGGAAACAGACAGTCTGGAAACAGACCAACAGACAGTCAGACTCTGGAAACAGACAGTCTGGAAACAGACCAACAGACAGTCAGACTCTGGAAACAGACAGTCTGGAAACAGACCAACAGACAGTCAGACTCTGGAAACAGACAGTCTGGAAACAGACCAACAGACAGTCAGACTCTGGAAACAGACAGTCTGGAAACAGACCAACAGACAGTCAGACTCTGGAAACAGACAGTCTGGAAACAGACCAACAGACAGTCAGACTCTGGAAACAGACAGTCTGGAAACAGACCAACAGACAGCCAGACTCTGGAAACAGACCAACAGACAGTCAGAAACAGACCAACAGACAGTCAGACTCTGGAAACAGACAGTCTGGAAACAGACCAACAGACAGTCAGAAACAGACCAACAGACAGCCAGACTCTGGAAACAGACAGTCTGGAAACAGACCAACAGACAGCCAGACTCTGGAAACAGACCAACAGACAGTCAGACTCTGGAAACAGACAGTCTGGAAACAGACCAACAGACAGTCTGGAAACAGACCAACAGACAGTCAGACTCTGGAAACAGACAGTCTGGAAACAGACCAACAGACAGTCAGACTCTGGAAACAGACAGTCTGGAAACAGACCAACAGACAGTCTGGAAACAGACCAACAGACAGCCAGACTCTGGAAACAGACAGTCTGGAAACAGACCAACAGACAGTCAGACTCTGGAAACAGACAGTCTGGAAACAGACCAACAGACAGTCAGACTCTGGAAACAGACAGTCTGGAAACAGACCAACAGACAGTCAGACTCTGGAAACAGACCAACAGACAGTCAGAAACAGACCAACAGACAGTCTGGAAACAGACCAACAGACAGTCAGAAACAGACCAACAGACAGTCTGGAAACAGACCAACAGACAGTCAGAAACAGACCAACAGACAGTCTGGAAACAGACCAACAGACAGTCAGAAACAGACCAACAGACAGTCAGACTCTGGAAACAGACAGTCTGGAAACAGACCAACAGACAGCCAGACTCTGGAAACAGACAGTCTGGAAACAGACCAACAGACAGTCAGACTCTGGAAACAGACAGTCTGGAAACAGACCAACAGACAGTCAGACTCTGGAAACAGACAGTCTGGAAACAGACCAACAGACAGTCAGACTCTGGAAACAGACAGTCTGGAAACAGACCAACAGACAGTCAGACTCTGGAAACAGACAGTCTGGAAACAGACCAACAGACAGTCAGACTCTGGAAACAGACAGTCTGGAAACAGACCAACAGACAGTCAGACTCTGGAAACAGACAGTCTGGAAACAGACCAACAGACAGCCAGACTCTGGAAACAGACAGTCTGGAAACAGACCAACAGACAGCCAGAGTCTGGAAACAGACCAACAGACAGCCAGAGTCTGGAAACAGACCAACAGACAGTCAGAGGGAATATGCTTGAATGGTGAAACTGATACATTTCTAAACAAACCAAAAGGTAGCATCACAAGGGTGTGTTCTCAGATTGTCTAATGGAAGAGGTGTGTTTGTGGCTGTGTGTGTACACTGCAGCTCTTCTCTAGTGTCCGCTCCAAGTCCCTCACCGGTGCTCTTGATCTCTTCAGGCTGTGGCCCCCCTGGGGGCCGCTCTTCGTCTGAGCCGGGGTCCAACTCATCATCCGTCTCGTCGTCACTGTACGGCATGACCTCATCGTCAGGGCCCAGTGACCCCTGGGAGTCTGATCGCTCCCGACTCATGGTAATGAGACGTCTGGAGGTCGCTCACTGGGGGGGGAGAGAATATTTTTTTATCTTTGTTTAATTTCCCTTTAACAGTCTTTGCAAAAACAGAAACTAATGTGTTGTCTAATTGTGGAGAGAGAAAGAGAGAGAGAGTATCTAATGTCATATGGATTTGGTCAACGAAGGAGTAGGACAGACCACCAGTGTTATCTAGAAGCACCAGCTGTTGGCCAATTAGCCAATAACAGTCATTGTTAGCCGGCTACTTTGAGTTCATAAATTAACTGCATCTCAGAAACAGCATGCCTCCTGGGCTTTACACACACACACACACACACACACACACACACACACACACACACACACACACACACACACACACACACACACAACAGTGTCTAGGGTTTACAGAGAATGGTGTGACAAACAAAAAAAACATCCAGTCAGCAGCAGTCCTGTGGGTGAAAACAGCTCGTTGATGAGAGGTTGAAGGAGAAAGGCAAGAATCGTGCACGCTAACAGGCGGGCCACGAACAGGCGGGCCGCGAACAGGAGGGCCGCGAACAGGCGGGCCGCGAACAGGCGGGCCGCGAACAGGCGGGCCGCGAACAGGCGGGCCGCGAACAGGCGGGCCGCGAACAGGAGGGCCGCGAACAGGCGGGCCGCGAACAGGCGGGCCGCGAACAGGAGGGCCGCGAACAGGCGGGCCGCGAACAGGCGGGCCGCGAACAGGCGGGCCGCGAACAGGAGGGCCGCGAACAGGCGGGCCGCGAACAGGCGGGCCGCGAACAGGAGGGCCGCGAACAGGCGGGCCGCGAACAGGCGGGCCGCGAACAGGCGGGCCGCGAACAGGAGGGCCGCGAACAGGAGGGCCGCGAACAGGAGGGCCGCGAACAGGAGGGCCGCGAACAGGCGGGCCGCGAACAGGCGGGCCGCGAACAGGCAGATAACAACGCAGTACAACAGTGGTGTGCAGACCGGCATCTCGGAACGCACAACTCATCTGTTGTGCATGAGATCATGGCCCCATCCTGCCTGGTGTCAACGGTACCGGCTGGTGGTGGTGGTGTAATGGTGTAGGGAATGTTTTCAGGGCACACGTTAGGTCCCTTGATACCAATTGAGCAACGTTAACACGCCCCGAAGAATTCAGGATGTTCCGGAGGCCTGATCAGGTACTAGACGGGTGTATCTAATAAGTTAACTCAGGGTTAGCCATTTGGCACCAAGGTCTTCTAACCACTTGGTTTTAGATAAGGAGTTATTTGGCGTTGCCTAGCCCGGGGCTTAAACCAGCAACCTTCCAGCTGCTGGTATGGCTCTCCGACCTCTTTTTCTCAATCCTGGTCGTGGGTAGTTAAAGGGGTACACCTTCTTTTTGTCCTGACACTACAAAGCTGATTCACATTATCAACGTATCAAGCTTTGATGATTTAAATCAGATGTGTAAGGCAAAGGCAAAAAACTACAAATGTGCACCACTCTGTGTCCCAGGACCAGGAAACACTGCTCTGAGCTAGGCTACTACAGAACCAATGACCAGGACCAGGAAACACTGCTCTGAGCTAGGCTACTACAGAACCAATGACCAGGAAACACTGCTCTGAGCTAGGCTACTACAGAACCAATGACCAGGAAACACTGCTCTGAGCTAGGCTACTACAGAACCAATGACCAGGAAACACTGCTCTGAGCTAGGCTACTACAGAACCAATGACCAGGAAACACTGCTCTGAGCTAGGCTACTACAGAACCAATGACCAGGAAACACTGCTCTGAGCTAGGCTACTACAGAACCAATGACCAGGAAACACTGCTCTGAGCTAGGCTACTACAGAACCAATGACCAGGAAACACTGCTCTGAGCTAGGCTACTACAGAACCAATGACCAGGAAACACTGCTCTGAGCTAGGCTACTACAGAACCAATGACCAGGAAACACTGCTCTGAGCTAGGCTACTACAGAACCAATGACCAGGAAACACTGCTCTGAGCTAGGCTACTACAGAACCAATGACCAGGACCAGGAAACACTGCTCTGAGCTAGGCTACTACAGAACCAATGACCAGGACCAGGAAACACTGCTCTGAGCTAGGCTACTACAGAACCAATGACCAGGACCAGAAAACACTGCTCTGAGCTAGGCTACTACAGAACCAATGACCAGGAAACACTGCTCTGAGCTAGGCTACTACAGAACCAATGACCAGGACCAGAAAACACTGCTCTGAGCTAGGCTACTACAGAACCAATGACCAGGAAACACTGCTCTGAGCTAGGCTACTACGGAACCAATGACCAGGACCAGGAAACACTGCTCTGAGCTAGGCTACTACGGAACCAATGACCAGGACCAGGAAACACTGCTCTGAGCTAGGCTACTACAGAACCAATGACCAGGAAACACTGCTCTGAGCTAGGCTACTACAGAACCAATGACCAGGACCAGGAAACACTGCTCTGAGCTAGGCTACTACAGAACCAATGACCAGGACCAGGAAACACTGCTCTGAGCTAGGCTACTACAGAACCAATGACCAGGACCAGGAAACACTGCTCTGAGCTAGGCTACTACAGAACCAATGACCAGGAAACACTGCTCTGAGCTAGGCTACTACAGAACCAATGACCAGGACCAGGAAACACTGCTCTGAGCTAGGCTACTACAGAACCAATGACCAGGACCAGGAAACACTGCTCTGAGCTAGGCTACTACAGAACAATGACCAGGACCAGGAAACACTGCTCTGAGCTAGGCTACTACAGAACCAATGACCAGGAAACACTGCTCTGAGCTAGGCTACTACAGAACCAATGACTAGGACCAGGAAACACTGCTCTGAGCTAGGCTACTACAGAACCAATGCATGGGTGTGGTGCTATGTCTACAATGGTTCAGGCCCAGGACAACACAACAATGGGTATGGAACTGAAGTGGCAGCTGGAAGGCTCCCATGTACCATCTCCTACCATTGTGCTCTTGAGCAAGGCACCTTCATCCCTCACAATTGCTCTCCACCCAGGGGTGCTACACTGCAAGGTGTTGGGAGAAGCAGGAAAACACATTTTTGTTCTAAACAATGGGATAATAAAGTATCGATTGTCTCCATGTTGTTGTCACAAGATGACTCTGCACATCTCTACAACCACGCCTCTATTTCACCACTGTACACATATGGCTTGTATTGTTCTACACTTGCATTACTGTATGCCTACTATTTCATTGTGCTATGTAAACTATCCTGTATCTTCAGAACAAATAAACTCAAGTTCATTTATTTACGATACCGACTTAACTATTTGACACTGAAAATACTAAAAATGTCTCTCTTACGCTCTCTACTTTCAATCTTTTTAGTGAATGACTTGTTTTATTGGAAAGGTTGTGATATTGGGAAAGACTAATATATCGTGTTATAACATGTTCCCTTTGCCAACAAAATGAGAGAGCTGAAATGAGAGAGCTGAAATGAGAGAGCTGAAATGATACCTTTAAAACTTGAGATGGGTTAAATGGAATATTAACTGAAACCTGGACACTGACTGGCCTACATGTCACATATAGCCGAATATTAAATACAATTATTGCAGAAATAAGTATTTCTTGAAGTACAATGATACAGCCAAATGTTATTGATGTCTCTAGAAAAGGAGTGGAACAATAACGGTAAGATTTATTTCAGTATCTGAAAAATATGCATCAAGGTTGATGTGAATTATTATCAGAAACATGGATTTGAGTTTTCACTGATTTTTAAATCAGATGGGGGGGTTTTTTGCAAGAGGAGAATATTTAGGCTATATATTTACAGATGTCAGCTAGATGATTGACTAGTTCCTTCTATTATTTAAGATATGTATTTTTGTGAGTACCTATTTATTCTTTATAAACTGGGTGGTTCGAGCCCTAAATGCTGATTGGCTGACAGCTGTGGTATATCAGACCGTATACTACGGGTATGACAAAACATTTATTTTTACTGCTCCAATTACATTAGTAACCAGTTTATAATAGCAATAAGGCACCTCGGGGGTTTGTGGTATATGGCCAATATACCATGGCTAAGGGCTGTATCCAGACACTCCGCGCTGTGTCTTGCGTAAGAACAGCCCTTAGACATAGTATATTGGCCATATACCACAACCCCTAGTTCCTTATTGCTTAAATATATAATGTATTAGCCTTTATCATTTATTTGTCTTCTAGGGCAACAATTTATGACTGAAGAGAAGCTGCAAGCCTAGGCCTATTTGACCCGACAAGTTGACTAAAGCAAATTTCAGAAATTATAAGCAGATAAAATATACAAATTTGTCCCACCCTGTCATACAAGGAGGCTACAGTGTCTTCTTCACACCTCCACCTGTCTGGCCAGTTGCTTCTCGCCACTATCCAGGCCAAGTACCCCACCTCCTCTGAAGTGTCTGGCTGTGTAGTTCCGCGTCAGACTTCTCCATACAATGACTAGGCCACGTCGCCCTGCTTTTCCATCTTCACAAACAGACTTAGTTTACTTTCCTGCTTGTGACGTACAACTTGACATATTGAGTTCTCTGGCGCAGCTAGCTAGCCGGATATCGAATGGTGTCGTGCGTTCTAAATGAGTTTATTGTTTACGTTCCAAAAAAGGTCTATAGGTGCATCTGTGATGGCCAATACAGCACAGCTTGGAACGCTACACGTCCAATCAGCATCCAGGATCCATAGTTAGTTCTTAACGTCCTGTTACAACTAGTCTTCTGTTAGTTCTTAATGTCCTGTTATATTATAACTAGTCTTCTGTTATATTATAACTAGTCTTCTGTTAGTTCTTAATGTCCTGTTATATTATAACTAGTCTTCTGTTAGTTCTTAATGTCCTGTTATATTATAACTAGTCTTCTGTTAGTTCTTAATGTCCTGTTATATTATAACTAGTCTTCTGTTATATTATAACTAGTCTTCTGTTAGTTCTTAATGTCCTGTTACAACTAGTCTTCTGTTAGTTCTTAAATGTCCTGTTATATTACAACTAGTCTTCTGTTAGTTCTTAATGTCCTGTTATATTATAACTAGTCTTCTGTTATATTATAACTAGTCTTCTGTTAGTTCTTAATGTCCTGTTATATTATAACTAGTCTTCTGTTAGTTCTTAATGTCCTGTTATATTATAACTAGTCTTCTGTTAGTTCTTAATGTCCTGTTATATTATAACTAGTCTCCTGTTAGTTCTTAATGTCCTGTTATATTATAACTAGTCTTCTGTTAGTTCTTAAATGTCCTGTTATATTATAACTAGTCTTCTGTTAGTTCTTAATGTCCTGTTATATTATATTATAACTAGTCTTCTGTTAGTTCTTAAATGTCCTGTTATATTATAACTAGTCTTCTGTTAGTTCTTAATGTCCTGTTATATTATAACTAGTCTTCTGTTAGTTCTTAATGTCCTGTTATATTATATTATAACTAGTCTTCTGTTAGTTCTTAATGTCCTGTTATATTATAACTAGTCTTCTGTTAGTTCTTAATGTCCTGTTATATTATATTATAACTAGTCTTCTGTTAGTTCTTAATGTCCTGTTATATTATATTATAACTAGTCTTCTGTTAGTTCTTAATGTCCTGTTATATTATATTATAACTAGTCTTCTGTTAGTTCTTAATGTCCTGTTATATTATATTATAACTAGTCTTCTGTTAGTTCTTAATGTCCTGTTATATTATATTATAACTAGTCTTCTGTTAGTTCTTAATGTCCTGTTATATTATATTATAACTAGTCTTCTGTTAGTTCTTAATGTCCTGTTATATTATAACTAGTCTTCTGTTAGTTCTTAATGTCCTGTTATATTATAACTAGTCTTCTGTTAGTTCTTAATGTCCTGTTATATTATAACTAGTCTTCTGTTAGTTCTTAATGTCCTGTTATATTATAACTAGTTTTCTGTTAGTTCTTAATGTCCTGTTATATTATAACTAGTCTTCTGTTAGTTCTTAAATGTCCTGTTATATTATAACTAGTCTTCTGTTAGTTCTTAATGTCCTGTTATATTATATTATAACTAGTCTTCTGTTAGTTCTTAATGTCCTGTTATATTATAACTAGTCTTCTGTTAGTTCTTAATGTCCTGTTATATTATATTATAACTAGTCTTCTGTTAGTTCTTAAATGTCCTGTTATATTATAACTAGTCTTCTGTTAGTTCTTAATGTCCTGTTATATTATAACTAGTCTTCTGTTAGTTCTTAATGTCCTGTTATATTATATTATAACTAGTCTTCTGTTAGTTCTTAATGTCCTGTTATATTATATTATAACTAGTCTTCTGTTAGTTCTTAATGTCCTGTTATATTATAACTAGTCTTCTGTTAGTTCTTAATGTCCTGTTATATTATAACTAGTCTTCTGTTAGTTCTTAATGTCCTGTTATGTTATATTATAACTAGTCTTCTGTTAGTTCTTAATGTCCTGTTATGTTATATTATAACTAGTCTCCTGTTAGTTCTTAAATGGTTAAAAGGTCTGCAGCTACTCAGCGTTCACTTGTAAGCTTCTTGGCACCAAGATATTTTAGCCTCTAGACAAGGAGTTAATGATTGATGAGCGTTTTGGGCCATTTAGTAATTACCAAAAGCAGTGAAAATAGGCTAACCCCACACTAGGGCTGTGTACCCGATCAGATCAAAGACTCATTTAAAAAAAAACGTATGAGACAATTATTTGCAGCTCTCGAATTGTAAAAAAATATATAATATAAAAAAATAAACCCAGATTTTTTCCACGAACCCATTAGAAAAACATTCACTACACAAGTCTGCTCAAAATCCGCTAACTCGATGATCAGAATCATCACAAACTGGTCCATTTTGACTACGAGGATAATTCACCTCACCAGATAAAGACTATGGCCATCCTCTGATTTGAGAGAAAACAAGTTCCTGAATAGAAAAACAACCCAGAATGCTTGTGGAGAAGAGCCATTTTTTTTTTTTTACCTTTATTTAACTAGGCAAGTCAGTTATGAACAAATTATTATTCTCATTGAGCAACATATCCTAGGCCTTGTAACGTGACTGATGTAGTGTAGGCTAACAACTGTATTAAGGGTGTGTCCATCACATTATAAACGCATGACAAATGTAAGGTGACATCCAAGTGTTTAACTTGGTGAATTGACCTTGTGTACAGTACTGTGATAACATCATGAGCGTCGTGATCCAGTTTGTTTGCCTCAGACTTTAAAGTCTATATGCATACCTTTGACAAGCAAATATATGCAGTGCAGGACTTAACATTACTCAGAAGAGACAATTACCTCAGGCCTCAAATCAAAAGGCCTCATGTAATGGGCATCATATAGATTTTTTATTTATTTTGTAATACTAGGAATCAGCTCGAGGGCCCCCTCCAGTCTCCGCTCAAATGGGAACAATCAAGACCGAGGAAGATAATTCTTCTTCTAGACCCACTGACACAAATTCCCTGAAATTCACTGATTAATGACTGGAATCGATTATAATTTTATTTTTGTTTAACCTTTATTTAACTACGGGGTGGTTTCCTGGACACAGATTAAACATAGTCTTGGATTAAAAAAAAAAAAAAAAGGCATGTTCAAATGAAGATCTTCCGTTGAAATTGCTTTTTAGTCCAGGAGTTTATCTGTATCAGGGAAAAACAGTCCCCAGATTAACATGAAATGTGGATGGTATCCATTCCAGCACCCCCAACACAGTCACCGTCCTCCTCCTCTGAAAATGGCACTCCAGTCTCCTTTTCACCTCCTTTAAAACACCCAATTTACTTAACAAAAGGCACTTCTCAATGGAAGGTCAAGGGATGTCATGACATAGCACAAGTGGGTTGGGCTTTCCTCTTTCGTCCTCTATTGTTCCTCAAGCAAGGGGGTTGGCCAACGACATCACAAAGTCCCATCAGACCAATTCTCTACTCCTGAACGTTTTGCAGTCGTGTCTAAAATAAAACACTATTTTGCTCAAAACATATATTTTCTTTAGCCTTTGCTGGGTGTACTTTACTGCATTTATACTTGGGATATCACCTTTCAACAGAAAAAAAATCACTAGAGGTAGTCTTTAGGCGTTGCAGGGTCTGGAGGTCTCAGAAGTCGACCAACAGGTTTTAGTGTCTGGCCCGAGGCACTGCCATAGATGGGTTAAAATCACATTTTAAAAGGTCACATACACATGGTTAGCAGACGTTAATGCGAGTGTAGCGAAATGCTTCTGCTTCTAGTTCCCAACAGTGCAGTAATATCTAACAGGTTTTTATTTTTTATTTCACCTTTATTTAACCAGGTAGGCAAGTTGAGAACAAGTTCTCATTTACAACTGCGACCTGGCCAAGATAAAGCACAGCAGTTCGACACAAACAACACAGAGTTACACATCGAATAAACAAACATACAGTAAATAATACAGTAGAAAAGTCTATACACAGTGTTTGCAAATGTAGTAAGATTAGCGAGGTAAGGTAATAAATAGGCCATAGTGGCTAAATAATGCTATGTTACAGCCTTATTCAAAAATGTATTCAATTGTCCCCCCCCTCAAATCTACACACAATACCCCATAATGACAAAGCAAAGGCAGGTGTTTAGAAATGTTGATGAAAAAATGAAATGGGAAAATGACATTTACATAAGTATTCAGACCTTTTACTCAGTACTTTGTTGAAGCACATTTGGCAGCGATTTACAACTTCAAGTCTTCTTGGGTATGACGCTACAAGCTTGGCACACCTGTATTTGGGGAGTTTCTCCCATTCTTCTCTGCAGATCCTCTCAAGCTCTGTCAAGTTAGATGGGGAGTGTTGCTGCATAGCCATTTTCAGGTCTCTCCAGAGATGTTTGATCGGATTCAAGTCCGGGCTCTGTCTGGGCCACTCAAGGACATTCAGAGACTTGTCCCGAAGCCACTCCTGCGTTGTCTTGGCTGAGTGCTTAGGGTCGTTGTCCTGTTGGAAGGTGAACCTTCACCCCAATCTGAGGTCCTGAGCGCTCTGGAGCAGGTTTTCATCAAGGATCTCTCTGTACTTTGCTCCGTTCATCTTTCCCTTGATCCTGACTAGTCTCCCAGTCCCTGCCGCTGAAAAACATCCCCACAACATGATTCTGCCACCACCATGCTTCACCGTAGGGAGTGTGTCAGGTTCCTCCAGACGGGACACTTGGCATTCAGGCCAAAGAGTTCAATCTTGGTTTCATCAGACCAGAGAATCTTATTTCTCATTGTCAGAGTCCTTTAGGTGCCTTTTGGCAAAATCCAAGTAGGCTGTCATGTGCCTTTTACTGAGGAGTGGCTTCCATCTGGCCACTCTACCATAAAGGCCTGATTGCTGGAGTGCTGCGGAGATGGTTGTCCTTCTGGAAGATTCTCCCATCTTCACAGAGGAACTCTGGAGCTCTGTCAAAGTGACCATTGGGTTCTTGGTCACCTCCCTGACCAAGGTCCTTCTCCCCCGATTTCTCAGTTTGGCTGGGCGGCCAGCTCTAGGAAGAGTCTTAGTGGTTCCAAACTTATTCCATTTAAGAATGATAGAGGCCACTGTGTTCTTGGGGACCTTCAATGCTGCAGAAATTGTTTTTTACCCTTCCCTAGATCTGTGCCTCGACACAATCCTGTCTCGGAGCTCTACGGACAATTCAGTTTATTTAACTAGCCCCAGTGATGTACTAGGCCGTACGCACTACCCTTTGTAGTGCCTCGCGGTCAGAGGCCGAGTAATTGCTGTACCAGGCAGTGATGTAACCAGTCAGGATGCTCTCGATGTTGCAGCTGTAGAACCTTTTGAGGATCTCAGGACCCATGCCAAATCTTTTTAGTTTCCTGAGGGGGAATAGGCTTTGTCGTGCCCTCTTCACGACTGTCTTGGTGTGTTTGGACCATTCTAGTTTGTTGTTGATGTGGACACCAAGGAACTTGAAGCTCTCAACCTGCTCCACTACAGCCCCATTGATGAGAATGGGGGCGTGCTCGGTCCTCCTTTTCCTGTAGTCCACAATCATCTCCTTGGTCTTGGTTACGTTGAGGGATAGGTTGTTATTCTGGCACCACCAACCATGTCCAATCAATAGAATTTACCACCGGTAAATTGTTGTAGAAGCATCTCAAGGATGATCAATGGAAACAGGATGCACCTGAGCTCAATTAAGAATCTCATAGCAAAGGGTCTGAATAGTTATGTAAATAAGGTATCTGTTTTTTATACATTTGCAAACATTTCCAAAAACTGTTTTCGCTTCGTCATTATGGGGTATTGTGTTTAAATTGCTGAGGAAATTGTTTTATGTAATCCATTTTAGAATAAGGCTGTAACGTAACAAAATGTGGAAAAAGTCAAGGGGTCTGAATACTTTCCAAATGCACTGTATTGTAGAGACAAGTGCTCATTATGCAAATGTATTGATGTTTTCAATAAACAACTGGAGACTAAATATTGTTTACATGTTGTCAACAACCTAAGCCAACCACGGTCTGTTCTGGCCCATAGTTGGGCACGAGTTGGTTTTGTTGCTAACCAACCAACCCATCGATAGCAACAACACGGAAGAGGGGAAAGAGGGACAACAGGCTTTCAGAACACCTTTCAAAACGAACCAAACACACACCTGCCTGGCTTGTAACCTGAGACAAGGAATTCACAAAGGCTTTCCACCCCATCTCAATATTTATTACAGCCTGACCGTCCTTCTCCTAACGGCCAATGCTCCCCTGAGGTGAAGAGGGGTGTGGCGAGGGGTGTGGCGAGGCTGGGGGGAGAAATAGACTAACGTTTTTAGCCAATGACTGATCACAAAATCAGCTGTTAACTAGGCTGACCCTAATAACAAACACACTGCTCTCTACCTACCAACTGACCCTAAATCAGCTGTTAACTAGGCTGACCCTAATAACAAACACACTGCTCTCTACCTACCAACTGACCCTAAATCAGCTGTTAACTAGGCTGACCCTAATAACAAACACACTGCTCTCTACCTACCAACTGACCCTAAATCAGCTGTTAACTAGGCTGACCCTAATAACAAACACACTGCTCTCTACCTACCAACTGACCCTAAATCAGCTGTTAACTAGGCTGACCCTAATAACAAACACACTGCTCTCTACCTACCAACTGACCCTAAATCAGCTTATCCACTGCTGGGAGACTCACAGCAGGCTCCCCATCAGGTTAATATTATTAACTACTGTAACAGTTAATGACTGTCTGGCTCAACGGGGGGGGGGGGGGGGAGAGAATCAGATCATATATATTTGAGAAGCATACGGAAGAGTGACTTGTGCCACCTTGGATGTTCTAATGGAAATTCCAAAAAGAAGAGGATGCAAATGATAGATGAGCCATGTTTACAGTTTGATGCAAAGTCATTCTAGTTCCATCTAGCATATGATCATATAACTACAACAAAAAAAAACACCTGACTTTGCAGTGGCTAATTGGGGATCACAATAAAATACTACTACCCACACTATGACAATAGAAAGTGGCTTGGTATAAGTCTGACAGCTGCAGTACACACCAGGATATCAAAAGGCGGCAATAAGGAAAACAGAGTGAATAAGGAAGAGACGAACTCACAACATTTGCCTTTCAAGTCAGGGATTCAAAAGTCTCCCTTTTCAAGGAGCATTTATTTCCATAAGGAGCAGCTCCTACACATCACTGCCTGAGGACCGAGGCCCGAGAGGCATCTACAATGGTGGTTGAGGACACTCAATTTACATAGTTTAGAATACTTCATATCCCAAATGGCACCCTATTCCCTATATAGTGCACTACTTTTAACCAGAGCTCTATAAAAATCAATTACAGTAAGAGTATAGAAGAGGAAGAAGTACGTACACTGACATCAGAAGACAAGAGGGACGCGGTGAAACAAGAGGGACGCGGTGAAACAAGAGGGACGGGGTGAAACAAGAGGGACGCGGTGAAACAAGAGGGACGCGGTGAAACAAGAGGGACGGGGTGAAACAAGAGGGACGGGGTGAAACAAGAGGGACGGGGTGAAACAAGAGGGACGCGGTGAAACAAGAGGGACGGGGTGAAACAAGAGGGACGGTTATAAGGTTGCCGTTAACACAAAGTTACACATAAATACGCATCTCTGTCACCTCGTCATCATCAGGGTTTGGACCAGTGAGTGTGTTTTAAAACAGGTCTGCTCCTATTCCTGTCAACCCTACATCCCACTGCCGGGGCGGCATTCACAAAGTCAACCAACCCATGTGGAACACATTCAGGAAGTGCATCGACTCTCAGGCAGCAAATGATATTGTCAGTGTTCAAACAGGGTCAATCCATCACAGGTAACATCATCCCCGTTTATCAGAGGAACATTAATCCGTGTTGAACATAGACCTACGGGGTGGTGATGCCTGAAACTGGACCGTGAGTCACAGGGGAACAAGGTGGAGACACATGGCAGACAGACGGTCAGTTGAGCTACATCAGGGTTCCCCAATAAAACGGACAAAATTATTTTATTTGCACACACCCCCCAAGCTCTGAAGCAAAAAAAAATAATAAAAAAAAATAAATTTTATATATATATATATATATATATATATATATATATATATATATATATATATATATATATTTTACTTTTGGATATCTGTTCCCAAATATTCCCACGCATAATTAGAGAGGCATATGTGATCATATCCCAATGTTATAAAGGTTTTAAATGATTCCGTCAAAAACTGTATCGCTTTGGGATTCTTGTGGTCAATTTGCAGTGTACAAATGATATATAACTATGTAAAGCCCCCCTGACCATCCTATCACATGATATATAACTATGTAAAGCCCCCCTGACCATCCTATCACATGATATATAACTATGTAAAGCCCCCTGACCATCCTATCACATGATATATAACTATGTAAAGCCCCCTGACCATCCTATCACATGATTTATAACTATGTAAAGCCCCCTGACCATCCTATCACATGATTTATAACTATGTAAAGCCCCCTGACCATCCTATCACATGATATATAACTATGTAAAGCCCCCTGACCATCCTATCACATGATATATAACTATGTAAAGCCCCCTGACCATCCTATCACATGATTTATAACTATGTAAAGCCCCCCTGACCATCCTATCACATGATATATAACTATGTAAAGCCCCCTGACCATCCTATCACATGATTTATAACTATGTAAAGCCCCCTGACCATCCTATCACATGATTTATAACTATGTAAAGCCCCCCTGACCATCCTATCACATGATATATAACTATGTAAAGCCCCCTGACCATCCTATCACATGATTTATAACTATGTAAAGCCCCCCTGACCATCCTATCACATGATATATAACTATGTAAAGCCCCCCTGACCATCCTATCACATGATATATAACTATGTAAAGCCCCCTGACCATCCTATCACATGATATATAACTATGTAAAGCCCCCTGACCATCCTATCACATGATTTATAACTATGTAAAGCCCCCCTGACCATCCTATCACATGATATATAACTATGTAAAGCCCCCTGACCATCCTATCACATGATTTATAACTATGTAAAGCCCCCTGACCATCCTATCACATGATTTATAACTATGTAAAGCCCCCTGACCATCCTATCACATGATATATAACTATGTAAAGCCCCCTGACCATCCTATCACATGATTTATAACTATGTAAAGCCCCCTGACCATCCTATCACATGATTTATAACTATGTAAAGCCCCCTGACCATCCTATCACATGATATATAACTATGTAAAGCCCCCTGACCATCCTATCACATGATATATAACTATGTAAAGCCCCCCTGACCATCCTATCACATGATTTATAACTATGTAAAGCCCCCTGACCATCCTATCACATGATATATAACTATGTAAAGCCCCCTGACCATCCTATCACATGATATATAACTATGTAAAGCCCCCTGACCATCCTATCACATGATATATAACTATGTAAAGCCCCCTGACCATCCTATCACATGATTTATAACTATGTAAAGCCCCCTGACCATCCTATCACATGATATATAACTATGTAAAGCCCCCTGACCATCCTATCACATGATTTATAACTATGTAAAGCCCCCCTGACCATCCTATCACATGATTTATAACTATGTAAAGCCCCCTGACCATCCTATCACATGATATATAACTATGTAAAGCCCCCTGACCATCCTATCACATGATTTATAACTATGTAAAGCCCCCTGACCATCCTATCACATGATTTATAACTATGTAAAGCCCCCTGACCATCCTATCACATGATTTATAACTATGTAAAGCCCCCTGACCATCCTATCACATGATTTATAACTATGTAAAGCCCCCTGACCATCCTATCACATGATATATAACTATGTAAAGCCCCCTGACCATCCTATCACATGATATATAACTATGTAAAGCCCCCTGACCATCCTATCACATGATATATAACTATGTAAAGCCCCCCTGACCATCCTATCACATGATTTATAACTATGTAAAGCCCCCTGACCATCCTATCACATGATTTATAACTATGTAAAGCCCCCTGACCATCCTATCACATGATATATAACTATGTAAAGCCCCCTGACCATCCTATCACATGATATATAACTATGTAAAGCCCCCCTGACCATCCTATCACATGATATATAACTATGTAAAGCCCCCTGACCATCCTATCACATGATTTATAACTATGTAAAGCCCCCTGACCATCCTATCACATGATATATAACTATGTAAAGCCCCCCTGACCATCCTATCACATGATTTATAACTATGTAAAGCCCCCTGACCATCCTATCACATGATTTATAACTATGTAAAGCCCCCTGACCATCCTATCACATGATTTATAACTATGTAAAGCCCCCCTGACCATCCTATCACATGATATATAACTATGTAAAGCCCCCTGACCATCCTATCACATGATTTATAACTATGTAAAGCCCCCTGACCATCCTATCACATGATTTATAACTATGTAAAGCCCCCTGACCATCCTATCACATGATATATAACTATGTAAAGCCCCCTGACCATCCTATCACATGATTTATAACTATGTAAAGCCCCCTGACCATCCTATCACATGATATATAACTATGTAAAGCCCCCTGACCATCCTATCACATGATATATAACTATGTAAAGCCCCCTGACCATCCTATCACATGATTTATAACTATGTAAAGCCCCCTGACCATCCTATCACATGATTTATAACTATGTAAAGCCCCCCTGACCATCCTATCACATGATTTATAACTATGTAAAGCCCCCTGACCATCCTATCACATGATATATAACTATGTAAAGCCCCCCTGACCATCCTATCACATGATTTATAACTATGTAAAGCCCCCTGACCATCCTATCACATGATATATAACTATGTAAAGCCCCCCTGACCATCCTATCACATGATTTATAACTATGTAAAGCCCCCTGACCATCCTATCACATGATTTATAACTATGTAAAGCCCCCTGACCATCCTATCACATGATATATAACTATGTAAAGCCCCCTGACCATCCTATCACATGATATATAACTATGTAAAGCCCCCCTGACCATCCTATCACATGATATATAACTATGTAAAGCCCCCTGACCATCCTATCACATGATATATAACTATGTAAAGCCCCCTGACCATCCTATCACATGATTTATAACTATGTAAAGCCCCCTGACCATCCTATCACATGATATATAACTATGTAAAGCCCCCCTGACCATCCTATCACATGATATATAACTATGTAAAGCCCCCCTGACCATCCTATCACATGATATATAACTATGTAAAGCCCCCTGACCATCCTATCACATGATATATAACTATGTAAAGCCCCCTGACCATCCTATCACATGATATATAACTATGTAAAGCCCCCTGACCATCCTATCACATGATATATAACTATGTAAAGCCCCCCTGACCATCCTATCACATGATTTATAACTATGTAAAGCCCCCTGACCATCCTATCACATGATATATAACTATGTAAAGCCCCCTGACCATCCTATCACATGATTTATAACTATGTAAAGCCCCCTGACCATCCTATCACATGATTTATAACTATGTAAAGCCCCCTGACCATCCTATCACATGATTTATAACTATGTAAAGCCCCCCTGACCATCCTATCACATGATATATAACTATGTAAAGCCCCCTGACCATCCTATCACATGATATATAACTATGTAAAGCCCCCTGACCATCCTATCACATGATATATAACTATGTAAAGCCCCCCTGACCATCCTATCACATGATATATAACTATGTAAAGCCCCCTGACCATCCTATCACATGATTTATAACTATGTAAAGCCCCCCTGACCATCCTATCACATGATTTATAACTATGTAAAGCCCCCTGACCATCCTATCACATGATATATAACTATGTAAAGCCCCCCTGACCATCCTATCACATGATTTATAACTATGTAAAGCCCCCTGACCATCCTATCACATGATATATAACTATGTAAAGCCCCCCTGACCATCCTATCACATGATTTATAACTATGTAAAGCCCCCTGACCATCCTATCACATGATTTATAACTATGTAAAGCCCCCTGACCATCCTATCACATGATATATAACTATGTAAAGCCCCCCTGACCATCCTATCACATGATATATAACTATGTAAAGCCCCCTGACCATCCTATCACATGATATATAACTATGTAAAGCCCCCCTGACCATCCTATCACATGATTTATAACTATGTAAAGCCCCCTGACCATCCTATCACATGATTTATAACTATGTAAAGCCCCCCTGACCATCCTATCACATGATATATAACTATGTAAAGCCCCCTGACCATCCTATCACATGATATATAACTATGTAAAGCCCCCTGACCATCCTATCACATGATATATAACTATGTAAAGCCCCCTGACCATCCTATCACATGATTTATAACTATGTAAAGCCCCCTGACCATCCTATCACATGATATATAACTATGTAAAGCCCCCCTGACCATCCTATCACATGATATATAACTATGTAAAGCCCCCTGACCATCCTATCACATGATTTATAACTATGTAAAGCCCCCTGACCATCCTATCACATGATTTATAACTATGTAAAGCCCCCTGACCATCCTATCACATGATATATAACTATGTAAAGCCCCCTGACCATCCTATCACATGATATATAACTATGTAAAGCCCCCTGACCATCCTATCACATGATATATAACTATGTAAAGCCCCCTGACCATCCTATCACATGATATATAACTATGTAAAGCCCCCTGACCATCCTATCACATGATTTATAACTATGTAAAGCCCCCTGACCATCCTATCACATGATTTATAACTATGTAAAGCCCCCTGACCATCCTATCACATGATTTATAACTATGTAAAGCCCCCTGACCATCCTATCACATGATTTATAACTATGTAAAGCCCCCTGACCATCCTATCACATGATATATAACTATGTAAAGCCCCCTGACCATCCTATCACATGATATATAACTATGTAAAGCCCCCTGACCATCCTATCACATGATTTATAACTATGTAAAGCCCCCTGACCATCCTATCACATGATATATAACTATGTAAAGCCCCCTGACCATCCTATCACATGATATATAACTATGTAAAGCCCCCCTGACCATCCTATCACATGATTTATAACTATGTAAAGCCCCCCTGACCATCCTATCACATGATATATAACTATGTAAAGCCCCCCTGACCATCCTATCACATGATATATAACTATGTAAAGCCCCCTGACCATCCTATCACATGATATATAACTATGTAAAGCCCCCTGACCATCCTATCACATGATATATAACTATGTAAAGCCCCCTGACCATCCTATCACATGATATATAACTATGTAAAGCCCCCTGACCATCCTATCACATGATATATAACTATGTAAAGCCCCCTGACCATCCTATCACATGATTTATAACTATGTAAAGCCCCCTGACCATCCTATCACATGATTTATAACTATGTAAAGCCCCCTGACCATCCTATCACATGATTTATAACTATGTAAAGCCCCCTGACCATCCTATCACATGATTTATAACTATGTAAAGCCCCCTGACCATCCTATCACATGATATATAACTATGTAAAGCCCCCTGACCATCCTATCACATGATTTATAACTATGTAAAGCCCCCTGACCATCCTATCACATGATATATAACTATGTAAAGCCCCCCTGACCATCCTATCACATGATTTATAACTATGTAAAGCCCCCCTGACCATCCTATCACATGATATATAACTATGTAAAGCCCCCCTGACCATCCTATCACATGATATATAACTATGTAAAGCCCCCCTGACCATCCTATCACATGATATATAACTATGTAAAGCCCCCCTGACCATCCTATCACATGATATATAACTATGTAAAGCCCCCCTGACCATCCTATCACATGATATATAACTATGTAAAGCCCCCTGACCATCCTATCACATGATTTATAACTATGTAAAGCCCCCTGACCATCCTATCACATGATTTATAACTATGTAAAGCCCCCCTGACCATCCTATCACATGATATATAACTATGTAAAGCCCCCCTGACCATCCTATCACATGATATATAACTATGTAAAGCCCCCCTGACCATCCTATCACATGATTTATAACTATGTAAAGCCCCCTGACCATCCTATCACATGATATATAACTATGTAAAGCCCCCCTGACCATCCTATCACATGATATATAACTATGTAAAGCCCCCTGACCATCCTATCACATGATTTATAACTATGTAAAGCCCCCTGACCATCCTATCACATGATTTATAACTATGTAAAGCCCCCTGACCATCCTATCACATGATATATAACTATGTAAAGCCCCCTGACCATCCTATCACATGATATATAACTATGTAAAGCCCCTGACCATCCTATCACATGATTTATAACTATGTAAAGCCCCCTGACCATCCTATCACATGATATATAACTATGTAAAGCCCCCTGACCATCCTATCAAGGACAAAAATACAAATAAATCGGCCCACGGCTGAATGGAACTGGGGACTCCTGAGCTACACAGTGATCAGTGTGTCACTCAAGCCTTGTTCACATTGGCAGTTTGAAGTGACTCAAATCCAATTTATTTTGCATTTCAGATTCAAATCTGTTCGTTTTTCCTGCAGTCGGGCTCTGCAGCTTGTGTCTGTACTGTCAAATCTGATTTATTTGCCCTCAAGTAGATATTCGACACATGCTAGCTACTCTGTTGACAGTTTGACAATAATATGTGGTAGGTAAGTAGCTTGTTAATTGTTTACAAATAAATGAGTGAACGTACTAGCTAAACAGCTACCTAGCTAGCTAGTTGACTGACATGGCTATCCAAAAAGGATTTGTTTTTAAAGTTGGATCATCTTATCTTTTGAGGATTTAAAGGTGTTATTACACTTAAGCAATAAGGCACGAGGGGGTGTGGTATATGGCCAATATACCATGTCTAAGGGCTGTTCTTACGCAAGACACAGCGCGGAGTGTCTGGATACAGCCCTTAGCCATGGTATATTGGCCATATACCACAAACCCCCGAGGTGCCTTATTGCTATTATAAACTGGTTACCATCGTAATTAGAGCAGTAACAAGAAATGTTTAGTCATACCCGTGGTATACAGTCTGATATACCACGGCTTTAAGCCAATCAGCATTCAAGGCTCGAACCACCCAGTTGATAATATGGTTTCAGAACATTCAAATCAACTGGAAAGCGTCCGTGACAGGCATTGTTGTCACCTTTAATTCTGAGTGATAGAAAGCACAAGAACCACCAATCAGCCTGTACCACAGTGATGTGTCAATGTTATATTACGTACCGTTTAGACTTTTTTTTGTGTGTTTGAACCCAGGAAGAGTAGCTTCTGTCTTGGCAGCAGCTAATGGGGATCCCTAATAAAATACAAACTACACAACCGTCGTTACTATGACAACTTACGTAGCCATGTTGGGCAAATTACTGATGTCTGGACACACACAAATCTGATTGTCACTTGCTGTTTTGGACAGTCAGTATCCAAAAACTGATTTGAGAAACATTTGAGAATTAAAGCTGCAATATGTCACTTTTTGTGGGACCCGACCAATTTCACATAGAAATGTGAGTTATAGAGCTGTCATTCTTATTTAAAGCCAGTCTAAGAATTGATAGCGCTGTTCTATGTGCTCTATTTCTATGCTTCCCATTCTCAAGTTTTTGAGTCTAACCTTTGGTTTTGTACACAGGCTTCAAACAGCTAAAAACGAAATAAAAGATATTTCACAGCGGTTTAATTGGTACAATGATACTCTACATTATATTCGTTCGTTTCGTCACAAACTGAAATTAGGCATACTATTAGAATTTTAGCAACCAGGAAATGCCGGACGGATTTTTGCATAGTGCATCTTTAAGGCGTGCAGTTTGAACAAGGTTTAAGACTGCCTAAACTCAAGCATATTGATCAAGCCCACTCAGTCCTCCTGTGGAATGTTTGTGTGCCATCTCAGACGAAAAGAGTGAGAGCCTTCCCCTCCCTGAAGCAATACTAGACTGTGTTGGAAATGCTACATAAATCTCCAGGAAGTCTCTATCAAGACTGCTACTACTAAGTTTCAATAGCCCATTGAGGGAATTATAATGATTTGTTTTCAAAAATCAAAGTGCAAAATAAAGTTGGAAAATAAGTTAAAGTTGTATACAACTACATAGAAAAACATCTAAAAGTCTGGAATTCTCATACTGGTTTGTATTTCCAATTTGTGATAAACATGAGATAGATAGATAGATAGATAGATAGATAGATAGATAGATAGATAGATAGATAGATAGATAGATAGATAGATAGATAGATAGATAGATAGATAGATAGATAGATAGATAGATGTAATTAGGGCTAAATTCAAACCTTGTCTAAATTCAGCGTTATAGTGCTTTTGAAATGTAAAGGTAGGCTAATTCCCGATTGAGCCGACACATGCAGTGTTTAACATGAACGCATTTTCCGCGAACATTGCTTTGAAGTTTCAATCACGCTTTAACGATTAAATTAAACGCCACAGATTGAATCAAGTCGTTAGATGAGTTAGGTTAGAATGTCGGATCTTTTGCACGAAATCGACATATGACTTGATTCAATTATAGACTGACATTATGACAGAGGGGAGGAAAGGACAACGTGTGAACATTACTACGGTCTACTCTGTCTAAAATCCTGGAAAATTAATACATTTGGAGGCAGATAATAGAACTACTCACCAGTAGGCTATTCCTTGTAGGTCTATAATTTCTCAGCAGTATGGTCTTCTAGTTTGTGGTTACTGGTTACTGTACCATGTTTGCTTTGTCCTTGCCACAAACAACAGTGTTGGCTAACGTTAGTTTCTGTTCACTCCTTTTACCTGCGTAATGGCTACCTACCTTACCTGAAACTTGACAAACTGGTTTGACAAGATGTGTTTTGAATAAAACTCCCCAAAACGCCCGCGGTTTCATTAAAACAAAACGACAATAAAATGTGTTTATGTCATCTCGCAACACGTTTTGGGTGAAATGACATATATCCGACTCCACTAACCAGCCTGTTGATTGATACACACGTGACTAAAAAGGTAAAGGTGTAATCCAATTCATAATCAAACGGAATAAATCAGTGGTATGAACTGCTTTATATTCATAAATAAAAGCTTACGTAAAAACAACTCAGAATTAGCTACATTACTGTATAAACAGTTTTATTGTAAAGTTGTCCTGTTATTAAATTTTTATTTATTAATTTATGTAAATGTCATGCTCTTATAATGAATGTGCTATTTGGCAAATGTATCGGTATGTTTTTAAGAATACAGACAATCATTAAATTATCCTCAATGTATTTTATTTTAGCCAACATACAACCATCATTCCAACCGTTTGTAGTCGGCCTTTGTTTTTGCCCTAGCACTACACGGCTGATTTAAATAACTAACTCCTGGGGCCTCCAGAACCGAGTTTGGGAAACCATGGACTACCTTTACTCCCAGTCCCTATAGTTAAATTGTACTGTAAGGGATATTTATACTGATTAAATTGGGATTTTAGGGCAAGTGGCATTTCCTAATTTTTCGCCTGGCGGATATCTGACATCATGGGCGGATTCGATTATGCTGGGCCGTGGGGCACCGGTCTATGGCCCGCGAGGTGAACGGTCAAAAATGGATGAGCTTGTCCTTCTCAAATCAAAGATTAATGTCCGCCGCACGGTCATGTTGTGAACAAGGCACCATTGTGCCTCGTCCAAAAACATAAATCTCTTTTCCATCAAATATACGTTTGAATTTTCAAATTGGTTTTCATTGGGAAGGCAAATCACTTTTCCACGTAAAAACACAAAATTCTACTCATTACTCCACGTGCTTAATTACGTCAATTTTGTTTTGATCCAACTTCGCTGTGAGTTTGAACGGGGCACTCGGCTCACGCCCGGGAGGCAGCCCGGTTACAAAACAAATGCAATACATTTTCACCCGGTGAAAAACACGCCTTACCGGGCGCCCGTGCAGATTAATAGAATTCCCTCAATGTAAAATAGTTCCTTGTGTTACAATCTTTTGTTGTGCAGATACCCTGATCTCATTGGCCAAAATACCTGTCACTCCAATGACGTTATATATTTTCGACCAATGGTGTGGTCGGCTGTACCTCATGTGTTGGGTATCGGTGCGGAGAAGATGGCGGAAACGGAGGTTTTGTTTGAAGTGAGAATTAGTGGACTACTATGGCGGAAAAAGGAAACCACTAGACTCGTTTTAAGTCCGAGTGAGGGTTTTGGATCAATGCTACTTGGGGAATCCGTTTAACGTCTCGAGGAAAATATGAAATGTTTTGGAGGAAAGTGTGGAGTCGATGAGTCACAAGAAGTGGTGTTATTTATAGTGTGTTGTGTGTCTGCGGGATCTCGAGTGGCGCAGCGGTCTTAGGCACTGCATCTCAATGCTAGAGGCTTCACTACAGACCCTAGTTCGATTCCTGGCTGTATCACAACCGGCCGTGAGTGGGAGTCCCATAGGGCGGCGCACAATTGTCCCCAGCGTCGTTAGGGTTTGGTCAGGGTAGGCCGTCATTGTAAATAAGAATTTGTTCTTAACTTTGTTGCCTAGTAAAAAGCAGAAGAAGCGTGTTTTAAGACACAAAGATATCGGAGTGGAATGTTTCCCGTATGGATTAAATAAAGAAGAAAGAAATAAAGGCAGATGATATTACTGAAGATAGGTCGGCTGACCTGTATGGTGGATGGAGAAAATAATTTTAACTTAATCCATGCTACTGTTACATGATTTAGTCTCTCCCTTCTCATGTAGACCGTCCATGTAAATAAGAAATTCTTAAGTGACTTGCGTAGTTAAATAAAGGTTAATTATTATAATTTTTTAAATCCAAGTTAGGATAAATGAAAACCCTGTTAATGTGTCAAGTGTGTGCAAAGGGGAAGAGTGTCTATGCCAGATGAAGTGAAATGCTTTAACTGTGGAGGTGAACATGCACCCGAATTCCTGGAGTGTTCTGTTAGGTGAAGGAGAATGAGGTGCCAAGGGTAAGGAGTGTCCAGGAAAATGAGGTGCCACGGGTAAGGAGTGTCCAGGAAAATGAGGTGCCAAGGGTAAGGAGTGTCCAGGAAAATGAGGTGCCACGGGTAAGGAGTGTCCAGGAAAATGAGGTGCCAAGGATAAGGAGTGTCCAGGAAAATGAGGTGCCAAGGGTTAGGAGTGTCCAGGAAAATGAGGTGCCACGGGTAAGGAGTGTCCAGGAAAATGAGGTGCCAAGGGTAAGGAGTGTCCAGGAAAATGAGGTGCCAAGGGTAAGGAGTGTCCAGGAAAATGAGGTGCCACGGGTAAGGAGTGTCCAGGAAAATGAGGTGCCAAGGATAAGGAGTGTCCAGGAAAATGAGGTGCCAAGGGTAAGGAGTGTCCAGGAAAATGAGGTGCCACGGGTAAGGAGTGTCCAGGAAAATGAGGTGCCAAGGGTAAGGAGTGTCCAGGAAAATGAGGTGCCAAGGGTAAGGAGTGTCCAGGAAAATGAGGTGCCACGGGTAAGGAGTGTCCAGGAAAATGAGGTGCCAAGGATAAGGAGTGTCCAGGAAAATGAGGTGCCAAGGGTAAGGAGTGTCCAGGAAAATGAGGTGCCACGGGTAAGGAGTGTCCAGGAAAATGAGGTGCCAAGGGTAAGGAGTGTCCAGGAAAATGAGGTGCCACGGGTAAGGAGTGTCCAGGAAAATTAGGTGCCAAGGGTAAGGAGTGTCCAGGAAAATGAGGTGCCACGGGTAAGGAGTGTCCAGGAAAATGAGGTGCCAAGGATAAGGAGTGTCCAGGAAAATGAGGTGCCAAGGGTAAGGAGTGTCCAGGAAAATGAGGTGCCACGGGTAAGGAGTGTCCAGGAAAATGAGGTGCCAAGGGTAAGGAGTGTCCAGGAAAATGAGGTGCCAAGGGTGAGGAGTGTCCAGGAAAATGAGGTGCCACGGGTAAGGAGTGTCCAGGAAAATGAGGTGCCAAGGGTAAGGAGTGTCCAGGAAAATGAGGTGCCAAGGGTAAGGAGTGTCCAGGAAAATGAGGTGCCAAGGGTAAGGAGTGTCCAGGAAAATGAGGTGCCAAGGGTAAGGAGTGTCCAGGAAAATGAGGTGCCAAGGGTAAGGAGTGTCCAGGAAAATGAGGTGCCACGGGTAAGGAGTGTCCAGGAAAATGAGGTGCCAAGGGTAAGGAGTGTCCAGGAAAATGAGGTGCCAAGGGTAAGGAGTGTCCAGGAAAATGAGGTGCCAAGGGTAAGGAGTGTCCAGGAAAATGAGGTGCAACGGGTAAGGAGTGTCCAGGAAAATGAGGTGCCAAGGGTAAGGAGTGTCCAGGAAAATGAGGTGCCAAGGGTAAGGAGTGTCCAGGAAAATGAGGTGCCAAGGGTAAGGAGTGTCCAGGAAAATGAGGTGCCAAGGGTAAGGAGTGTCCAGGGAAATGAGGTGCCAAGGGTAAGGAGTGTCCAGGAAAATGAGGTGCCACGGGTAAGGAGTGTCCAGCGTGTCTCCTATCTGGAGACGGTGAGAGAAGTGGAAGGAACAACTGGCGGCTAAGACACAATGGTGGTAGTAGTAGTAGTCGAGCCACTACGACCAGTAAAGGTTTCTCATCAACCGAGGGACAGTGAAATGTTACATGAACGTTCTATCATAAACTACAGCACAAGCAGGGAAGAAGTCTTAAGAAAATTGGAATCACAACAGAGAGCTAATATTAATAATATGCATGTTCAAAGTGGAGGAGAGATTGACTTCATCACTACTTGTATTTATGAGAGGTATTGACATGTTGAATGCACCGAGCTGTCTGTTTGAACTACTGGTGCATAGCAGCTAACCGATCCGTCTGTAAATAGCCCACCCAATCTACCTACCTCATCCCCATATTGTTTTTATGTGCTTTTCTGCTCTTTTGCACAGCAGTATCTCTACTTGCACATCATCATCTGCTCATTTATCACTCCAGTGTTAATCTGCTAAATTGTAATTATTCGCTCCTATGGCCTATTTATTGCCTACCTCATGCCTTTTGCACACACTGTATATAGACTTTCTTTTTTTCTACTGTGTCATTGACTTGTTTATTGTGTTATTGGCTTGTTTATTGTTTATTCCATGTTATTCCATGTGTAACTCCATGTGTTGTTGTCTGTGTCACACTGCTTTGCTTTATCTTGGCCAGGTCGCAGTTGTAAATGAGAACTTGTTCTCAACCAGCCTACCCTGTTAAATAAAGGTGAAATAACATTTTAAAAAAAATAAAACCAGCTCAGACACCCATGCATACCTGACAAGACATGCCACAAGAGGTCTCTTCAGTCCAGAACAGACTATGGGAGGCACACAGTACTACATAGAGCCATGACAACATGGAACTCTATTCCACATCTATTCAACATCAGGTAACTGATGCAAGCAGTAGAATTAGATTTTTTTTAAAAACAGGTAAAAATACACCTTATGGAACAGTGGGGACTGTGAAGCAACACAAACATAGGCACAGACACATGGATTTAGTACTGTAGCTATGTGGCAGTGGTGGAGTAGGGGCCTGAGGCAACATAGTGTCTTGTGAAATCTGTGAATGTAATGTTCTTGTTTTTTTAAATGTATAAACTGCCTTCATTTTGCTGCACCCCAGGCAGCAGCTAATGGGGATCCATAATAAATATAAAATGCAACTGAACGTTTTTTTGGGGGTCTTCGTGATTTCACACCCGAATGTTCCGCATAACAGGCCCCTGCGCCTGTGTAGGGATGTGTTTTGGAGTGGACTGTGATTGAAGAAGTGTGGTGGGTTTCGTCAGTTGACGTGTTGTATGATGTCGTTTTCACCACAAGGTTTTTATTTTTGTACTTTCTTAATCAATACCCCGTCCAGCTGGCGGCGGTAATGCACCATTAACATTGGATGCCAACTGCTGTTAAACCCCATCGAAGAAGAAGGAAGACCGCAGCTGATCCGCTGCCCGGTGAAACGCTTTTCGCCCAGTTGGAGCGGCGCTGAACGTGTCCCGTCAATATATCTCGATCTTTTTAAACAGTGCGCATTTTAGCATTTTCTGGACGTTTTTTTTTTTTTTTTTTTATATATAGTTTTGACGTGGACATGGCACATTTTAAAGAGGGCTAATGAGAGCAGAGACGTAGTTATCATACTAGTTAGGTGTTTAGTTAGGTAACTAGTGGAAGCTATCTCAGCCACATGGTGTACATGTCCAGAACTGTCATGCGACGTGGTTGTTGGGCCGATGCGTTGCGTGTCTTTCCGTATGGATTACACATTTCCACAAGTTGTTTCGTTTTCTTTCTTTCACGGATTATTTTAACTCTGGACAACCCAGACAGGACAACCAAGACAGTCTTAGACTCGGGGTTGATATGGTCAAGTGTTGGAAATCAACGTTGCTCTTCATGAGGGTGAGTTGTGACGTCGATGGTAATGTAATTTCTAGTCCAGTTTGCCTCATCCAGCCAGACGTGACATAATGCGTGGACAAACTGGATTAAAATAATGGGTTTTTTTTTTTAAACACGTCAATTCGTTGATGTTTAGCACGGTGGTAGTCTACCAAAGACGTGGAAGTATGAATCTCAACACCCAGGTGAAGGGAGAGCCATGGGTACTAGAGGAACCCTTCAACACCAAAAACAGGTCATGTGGCCCCCGTCAATCTACTCTAATACCGGTTGTTGATCATGTTTGATAAAACAGTTAGTACGGTTACATGCAAACAATAATACTTTTGTGAATAATCGGAGAGAGGGAAAAAAAAGTTAGATTTAAATATTTACATGTTTTTACAATAACGATTTTCCCCAAATAATTCTGTTTACATGGAAGAGAACTAACTCTGATTAACGCCGTGTTCACCACCTAAAACATTACACAGGAAACGGTGTTTTATTTTGGCCTATGCTTAGATTATGACCTACCCCGAATAAAATGAAACAGATTAAGGTGTTAACATGACTAATGCCATTATTATTCTACCTTTATTTCAAACAAGGAACTCAGACTGAGACCAAGGTCTCTCTTCCAGCTGGGCCCTGCGTATACATGTTTACACATACAGTTTAGGTACAATGACACTCGGCCTATTGCCATAAAACAGTTAAATATCGACATTATTAGTGTGGATGTAAACGTTTTCATTATGATTTACTCGTGTGCAGGTTACTAATCATTTCAACTTTCAGATTTTGCTTGTTGTGAATTATTTTTTATTTTTTTCCTCCAGCAAATAGTCAGCAGCTCTCTGAGATCCTTTGGACATTACAGAGCATGTTAGAACTTTTTTTAACTTCCTGGTTTTTGAACTGTGAACAACACACACGTCTTTGGCTCTAGTGTCAAGTTATTTATATTTCATTTATTTTTTTATAAAAGCAGAACTTTGACCAGTATAACTACGAGGACGCATCTTGAACAATGAGGCAGTCACATACTTGGTGGAAACTTCCACTTTGGACAAGGGGGAAGAGAAGGGTGGTTGTCCTGATGGCTATTGTTCAGTGCTGAGTGTGGGCCAGAAATGTCACTGAGAAGTGAAAGAAATTCCATTAACGTGACAGATGACGCTCTTCGTGTTAACACTGATGTACATAGTGAGGAACCGTTGTAGGCCTTGTCCAAGCTGAGACACCGAGGCTTTCCACATCAACCATCACGCCTAGTTTCACAAATAGAGACTGTGAACATCGCATTCACCCTGAAACTATACTAAACAAAAATAGAAACGCAACATGCAACAATTTCATTGGTTTTTATATGAGGAAATCAAGTCAATTGAAATAAATTCATTAGGCCCTAATCTATGGATTTCACATGACTGCGAATACAGATGTGCATCTGTTGGTCACAGATAACTTAAAAAAAAAAAAATGGACCTCAGGATCTCGACACGTTACCTCTGTGCATTCAAATATCCATCGATAAAATGCTGTTTGGTTTGTTATCCGTAGCTTATGCCTGCCTATACCATAACTCCACCGTCACCGTGGGGCCCATACCATAACTCCACCGTGGGGCCTGTACCATAACTCCACCGTCACCGTGGGGCCCATACCATAACTCCACCGTGGGGCCCATACCATAACTCCACCGTCACCGTGGGGCCCATACCATAACTCCACCGTGGGGCCTGTACCATAACTCCACCGTCACCGTGGGGCCCATACCATAACTCCACCGTGGGGCCCATACCATAACTCCACCGTCACCGTGGGGCCCATACCATAACTCCACCGTGGGGCCCATACCATAACTCCACCGCCACCGTGGGGCCCATACCATAACTCCACCGTGGGGCCTATACCATAACTCCACCGTCACCGTGGGGCCCATACCATAACTCCACCGTCACCGTGGGGCCCATACCATAACTCCACCGTGGGGCCTGTACCATAACTCCACCGTCACCGTGGGGCCCATACCATAACTCCACCGTCACCGTGGGGCCCATACCATAACTCCACCGTGGGGCCCATACCATAACTCCACCGCCACCGTGGGGCCCATACCATAACTCCACCGTGGGGCCTATACCATAACTCCACCGTCACCGTGGGGCCCATACCATAACTCCACCGTCACCGTGGGGCCCATACCATAACTCCACCGTGGGGCCCATACCATAACTCCACCGTCACCGTGGGGCCCATACCATAACTCCACCGTGGGGCCCATACCATAACTCCACCGCCACCGTGGGGCCCATACCATAACTCCACCGTGGGGCCCATACCATAACTCCACCGTCACCGTGGGGCCCATACCATAACTCCACCGTCACCGTGGGGCCCATACCATAACTCCACCGTGGGGCCTGTACCATAACTCCACCGTCACCGTGGGGCCCATACCATAACTCCACCGTGGGGCCCATACCATAACTCCACCGTCACCGTGGGGCCCATACCATAACTCCACCGTGGGGCCCATACCATAACTCCACCGCCACCGTGGGGCCCATACCATAACTCCACCGTGGGGCCTATACCATAACTCCACCGTCACCGTGGGGCCCATACCATAACTCCACCGTCACCGTGGGGCCCATACCATAACTCCACCGTGGGGCCTATACCATAACTCCACCGTCACCGTGGGGCCCATACCATAACTCCACCGTCACCGTGGGGCCCATACCATAACTCCACCGTGGGGCCTATACCATAACTCCACCGTCACCGTGGGGCCCATACCATAACTCCACCGTCACCGTGGGGCCCATACCATAACTCCACCGTGGGGCCTATACCATAACTCCACCGTCACCGTGGGGCACTCGGTTCAAGACGTGGACATCAGCAAACCACTCGCCCACATGACGCCGTACACGTGGTCTGTGGTTGTCAGGCCGGTTGGATGTACTGCCAAATTCTCTAAAGTGACGTCGGAGGCGGATTATGGTAGAGTTGAACATGAACTGGTAACAGCTCTGGTGGACATTCCTGAAGTCAACATGCCAATTGCACGCTGCCTCAACTTCTGTGTTGTCACTAGGGTTTCACTTTTTGGGGAATATTCAGAGGTAGAAACTTTCCGTGGGAATATATGTGGAATTAACGAATACAAGGCTTAACACATCAATTAATATTAATACCATTTAAATGTAGATGTCTTTTGCATTGGATATATTTATCATATGGAGACAGAAACATAAACCCTTTACCTCATAAATAGACATAATTGTAAATTATTAAGTCTTTACAATAGAAATAAAAACAATTTAGTTATGAATTGGACTTTAATTAACTGAGTTGACTCTAAACATGGGATGATTTCACTGAAAACCAAAAGGGAATATTGAATGATCCCCAATGATCCATCGCATCTCCCAAAAATGTTTTCAACATACATCTGTTAAATGATAGTCTAGAAACTAAAGCTTTGGTTGTCTTCCTCTCAGGCTTCCATGTCTTCTCCCTGGACCTCCTCAATGTCCACCTCTTGAACATCAGACTCTGAGGCCTCATCTTCACTGTCACTTTCCAACCTTGTTGAGGATGGCTCGTTGTCAGGCTCAAAAAGCCTCAAATTTACCCAGATGGCCACCAATTGTTCAACCCTTGTATTGGTCAGCCTGTTGCATGCTTTGGTGTGTGTGTTCCCAAACAAGGACCAGTTGCGCTCTGAGGCGGCTGATGTTGGTGGGATTTGGAGGATGATGGAGGCAACAGGGGAAAGAACCTCAGATCCACAAAGTCCCTTCCACCAGGTGGCTGATGAGATATGTTTGCACGACTGCCATATTGCATCTCCATCCCAAAGCCCTTGCTTGGAAGTGTACTTCGCCAGACTGCCATGAACCGTGCCCTCATCCAGGCCAAGGTGGCGAGACACGGTAGTGATGACACCATAGGCCTTGTTGATCTCTGCACCAGACAGGATGCTCTTACCAGCATACTTGGGGTCCAACATGTACGCTGCGGCGTGTATGGGCTTCAGGCAGAAGTCTTCACGCTTTTTGACTTATTTCAGAACTGCAGTTTCCTCTGCTTGGAGAAACAGTGAAGTGGACAGGGCAGTAAGGATTTCTTCTCTTACATCTGCAAGCAGTCTGAACATCAGACAGGATGGCATTGTCTCCCTCAATCCGTGCAATGGCTACTGCTATAGGTTTCAGGAGTTCCAGGCTGCTTACCACTCTCTCCCAAAATACATAATCCAGAAGGATCCTCTTGATGGGGCTGTCCATATCGGCAGGCTGTGATATGGCCATTTCTTGGAGAGACTCCTTCCCCTCCAGGAGACTGTCAAACATGATGACAACACCATCCCAATGGGTGTTGCTGGGCAGCTTCAATGTGGTGCTCTTATTCTTCTCACTTTGCTTGGTGAGGTAGATTGCTGCTATAACTTGATGACCCTTCACATACCTAACCATTTCCTTGGCTCTCTTGTAGAGTGTATCCATTGTTTTCAGTGCCATGATGTCCTTGAGGAGCAGATTCAATGCATGAGCAGCACAGCCAATGGGTGTGATGTGAGGGTAGGACTCCTCCACTTTAGACCAAGTAGCCTTCATGTTCACAGCATTGTCTGTCACCAGTGCAAATACCTTCTGTGGTCCAAGGTCATTGATGACTGCCTTCAGCTCATCTGCAATGTAGAGACCGGTGTGTCTGTTGTCCCTTGTGTCTGTGCTCTTGTAGAATACTGGCTGAGGGGTGGAGATGATGTAGTTAATTATTCCTCGCCCATGAACATTCGACCACCCATCAGAGATGATTGCAATACAGTCTGTTTTCTCTATGATTTGCTTGACCTTCGCTTGAACTCTGTTGAACTCTGCATCCAGGAAATGAGTAGATAAAGCATGTCTGGTTGGAGGGGTGTATGCTGGGTGAAGAACATTCAGAAATCTCTTCCAATACACATTGCCTGTGAGCATCAGAGGTGAACCAGTTGCATACACAGCTCGAGCAAGACATTCATCAGCATTTCTCTGACTACGTTCCTCCATTGAGTCAAAAAAACTTCTGATTCCAGGAGGACCATGAGCTGTTGCTATCGATAAGGGGTCTGATTCATCATTTTCACCTCCAATAGAAGTACAGGGACTTTTTGTCAGAGGTTGCTTGTTGTGAGCTCTGAGGGAACTTTATGCACTTGGCCAGATGATTCTGAATCTTTGTTGCATTCTTCACATATGATTTGGCACAGTATTTGCAAATATGCACAGCTTTTCCTTAAACATTAGCTGCTGTGAAATGTCTCCACATATCAGATTGTGGCATTTTCCTGTAAAGATGAGAAAAAAATGAGTTAAAAAACATACAATTCCATGTACAGATAAATAGTTAAGCAGTTAGATTAAACAATTCCATTGTAAGATGAATGTTTTAAATTGAAACAGGTGAATTAACACTCCTCAGTTAGCAGGCTCAAGCAAGCTAAAACCCACATGGTAGCAAAAACTAACTAACAGAAATTGTTAACAAGTTAGAAATGATTTAAACACACTTTGCTGTAGGCTACTATTTACTAGTTAACAAAAAATCATGTATGTCATATAAAATATATTCACCCCATCCAGTATTGTAATCAAAACTTACCAGAAAGCATGTAGTCCTTGGCTCAGACAGTGTAGTAGTGTGGGCTCAATAGCATCTCATTAGAGTGCAAGGTCTTGAGAATCATTTGTACATGTGATGGAAGAATGCACTGTTCATGCAGAGGGTTGCAATTCCATTGAATTGCGGATAGTTTAACCAAAATATGCCACAAGGCCTACAGTTTCCTTATGTGTATCCCACAAAAATAAAAGGTTCATTGTTATAAGCTAACTATTTTTGATGAATTTAAGCTCAGGAATTTAAGCTCAGAAATCTACCTGAAAGTTTTTGACTCTTTGGAACCCTAGTTGTCACACAACTGCACATTTTAGTGGTGTTTTATTGTCCCCAGCACAAGGTGCACCTGTGTAATGCTTATGCTGTTTAATGAGCTTCTTGATATGTCAGGTGGATGGATAATCTTGGTGAAGGATAAATGCTCACTAACAGGGATGTAAACAGATGTGTGCACCAAATTTGATAGAAATAAGCATTTTGTTCATATGGAACATTTCTGGGATCTTTTATTTTAGCTCATGAACACTTTACATGTTCGGTTTTATATTTGTATTCAGTGTATTTGAAAGGCACTACAATCCTATACTTTTTTTTATCTTTTTTTAAAAAAAAATTTTCATCCAGATCTTAACATGTCATTTCTTAATTTGACAGTCATGTGTTGGTGGCAAATGCGGTGGGGCAATGGCTTGTTTTTTAGTGGTCATTAGGCAGAGTACACAATCCCGTTTTCCTTCACCCGGGGTAGAATGGTTATTGAACTGAAGGAACGGTTACGTTGTGCAAACAAAAAAAGGAATTATCTCTCTGCTGTTTCCTTGGTGACGCCCTCTGACTACTTAAACTCCCGTTGTTGTCCATCTGGCATTGCTTCAAGTTGAAATCCCTTCATAGCTCAGTTGGTAGAGCATGGTGCTTGCGATGCCAGGCTAGTGGGTAGGGCTGTACGATATGGGTAAAAAAAAAAAGAATTGAATTGTGATATTTTTTGAATTTTTTATTTATTTTACTTGTAATTTATAGATCAAAACATTTGGGTAAACTGTTGTAATCATATCACTAGAATGATAAAATGTGAATTATGGTTGGAATACAGTGGGCACTAGGAAATGAGGTTTAGTTTTGTCATGACAATGAATTTAAAAGTAAGGGAGGAGATTGGTGTAGGAACCAAAACGTTAGTCTGTGTTTCCCCATGGGTCTTGAATTAGATTCAAATGGTTACATTGAAAGATTTCTTAATATTCTTTGTGTTTTTCTTTTCTGATTTTGATGAAGCTGTTGCACAAATGATGCTGATACACTTCTCCACTGGTACCGGGCTGTATTAGAGCAAATGTTTGCTAGCATGTGATTAGCATTAGGTGCTAACACCATTTAATTATTTTTTTCACTCACATTTGCAGCTTGCGTGGACCGACTAACTAGCTTTTTGCAGCGAGCAAGTTACACAAACTTTATTAATATAGAAAATATAGAAGACTCACTACTGGTACCCCGTGTATATAGCCAAGTTATCGTTACTCATTCTGTATTTATTATTAGATGTTATTACATACATTTTTTTGTGTGTCTTGTTGGGAAGGGCCCGTATGTAAGCATTTCACTGTTGGTCTATACCTTTTTCTTTACGAAGCATGTGACGAGAACAATTTCATTTGTTTTGTCTTGAAATTGCCTTACTGACAGGCTGCCCTTTTTCCCTACAATGCGGTCTGACGGCAGACACTGCACCACTAATTTATCAATTCAATTTGAACTGCCTTTTTTATTTTTATTTTTTAACTTGTGACCTGATTTTCTTCGATTATTGCTCCGTTACATCAACTTTTATTCAGAAACGGGCATTTAAATTCCATTAACTAGTTCCAAACTCTAGTGCAGTACCGCAGACTTCCACAGGGTGGCGCTGGAGATCCATGCAGGAAACCCTCCATGTTTTGATGTGAGTCACAAGCCTCTAATTCCAGCTCAATGGTACAATCAGACAGATCACTGTTGGCCTTCAGCAGGATGAATGTAAAGCACATCATCCATGCCTGTGTTGTATTTCCAACGCTGTATCCTAATTGTGACATGGGTTGGGATATGTTACAAATCCGCCCCGCTGCTAGGCTACCCTAACTGCCGGCCCCGCTGCTAGGCTACCCTAACTGCCGGCCCCGCTGCTAGGCTACCCTAACTGCCGCCCCGCTGCTAGGCTACCCTAACTGCCGCCCCGCTGCTAGGCTACCCTAACTGCCGCCCCGCTGCTAGGCTACCTAGCCAGTCCTCTTTGCATTCACATTGCTATGTTTACAAAGTTTTTACAAAGTGCAGGACAAGCCATTCAATCAGATGGCTTGGTTTGGATTTGCCTCCAATGCTCCTTATCGGACACATCACGTCACTCTATACTCCTCTGTAAACTGGTCATCTCTGTAAACCCGTCACAAGACCCACTGGTTGATGCTTATTTATAAAACCCTCTTAGGCCTCACTCCCCCCTATCTGAGATATCTACTGCAACCCTCATCCTCCACATACAACACCCGTTCACTCCCCCCTATCTGAGATATCTACTGCAGCCCTCATCCTCCACATACAACACCCGTTCACTCCCCCCCATCTGAGATATCTACTGCAGCCCTCATCCTCCACATACAACACCCGTTCTACCAGTCACATTCTGTTAAAGGTCCCCAAAGCACACACATCCCTGGGTCGCTCGTCTTTTCAGTTCGCTGCAGCTAGCGACTGGAACGAGCTACAACAAACACTCAAACTGGACCGTTTTATCTCCGTCTCTTCATTCAAAGACTCAATCATGGACACTCTTACTGACAGTTGTGGCTGCTTTGTGTGATGTATTGTTGTCTCTACCTTCTTGACCTTTGTGCTGTTGTCTGTGCCCAATAATGTTTGTACCCTGTTTTGTGCTGCTACCATGTTGTTGTCATGTTGCTACCATGCTGTGTTGTCATGTGTTGCTATGTTGTTGTCTTAGGTCTCTCTTTAAGTAGTGTTGTGTTGTCTCTCTCTCTGTCTCTGTGTGTGTGTGTGTGTGTTTTGTCCTATATTTATATTTTTGTATTTTTAATCCCAGCCCCCGTCCCCGCAGGAGGCCTTTTGCCTTTTGGTAGGCCGTCATTGTAAATATGAATTTGTTCTTAACTGACTTGCCTCGTTAAGTGAATACAAATAAAGTCAATGTATTATTGGACAGCTAGAGATACCTACTTATGTTTTGGAAGCAAGTAGATTTTGTTGAAATATGAGACATAATAATTGTATTCAGAAGATACTATAAACATGTACATTTTGATTTGTAACAGAATAAATAGTAATATAACTGCAGAATAAATAATGCTGTAGTTGAATTGTACTCCCAAGGTACTGGCCCTTTAAGAGCTAGAATAGAATTTGTTCCTTATGTTGTGCTTCTCACCAGATATATTGTCTCCTCCCACTATTCAAACCCATAATTAATAAACAGCTGATGAAGGTCTCGTAGCCTAAAGATCACATATTGCAAACAAATAATTTGAACTAAAAACTCAATTTTGGAATTTCTGTGGGTCCTTGACAATCGCTAATCAATATCCAAAAACAGTAAAACATTTTTGGCTCTGTTCCTGAGACGACGAGAGACACACACTGATTGGCTCTGTTCCTGAGACGACGAGAGACACACACTGATTGGCTCTGTTCCTGAGACGACGAGAGACACACACTGATTGGCTCTGTTCCTGAGACGACGAGAGACACACACTGATTGGCTCGGTTCCTTAGACGACGTGTGTGTGTGTGTGTGTGTGTCCTGTATGAACACAATGTCAGGCCACCCAGCATGTAAACACACAACAGAGCCCTGGCTGTAAGGTCATTTAAGGTCACATACTCCATCTGACCTGTCATGCTGTAGGCCTGTAGGGCATTCTGGTTCGACGCTGTAGGACTCTAGGGCATTCTGGTTCGACGCTGTAGGACTCTAGGGCATTCTGGTTCGACGCTGTAGGACTCTAGGGCATTCTGGTTCGACGCTGTAGGACTCTAGGGCATTCTGGTTCGACGCTGTAGGACTCTAGGGCATTCTGGTTCGACGCTGTAGGACTCTAGGGCATTCTGGTTCGACGCTGTAGGACTCTAGGGCATTCTGGTTCGACGCTGTAGGACTCTAGGGCATTCTGGTTCGACGCTGTAGGACTCTAGGCTGTGTATTTCTGGGGATTAAAGTTCTCTCTGGCCCTGATGCTCCGCAGTATGAGCAGAAAGCTAGTCTGTTTGTAGCTATGATTCTTTCACATATTATCCTCATGATAGGTTTTCTCTGCACATGTAACTCAGATTTTTAGGAATAGTTTTGCAGTCACCACAGTTGTATTTGTGATTAAGTAGTGTTTCTCCTCCAGCCCAGAGTTGGGACAATTCTATTTCAATTCAGGAAGTACACTTAAATTCCAATCCCCGAGTCTTCTTCAAGGCTTTTCAATGAGGGAAATTCAGAATTAGAATTTCAGTGTACTTCCTGAATTGACTGGAATTGACCCAAACCCTGCTACAGACTGTTAATGTAAACCAGCGTGTAAACGGCTTGTCTTTTAGTCTCCATGTGCAGGGAGTGGAGAAAGGGTACGAGGTTAAGATACCGGTCACTAAACTTATGGCCCTGCCCCAATAATTTACCCTTCTCAGGTTCTCCACTACCCCTCTCCCTCAGTGTGCAACTCCCCTTCATGGATTTAAAATCTTGGATTGTTGCAAGTAAACAGTAACAGGAGTGGGTTTCCACCCTTGTTAAATCCCTGACGGGGGGGGGGGGGGGGTAATACACAAGACAAGGACACACTGCAGGAGAACGCTGCTGAATTGGGATGAAGCTGATGAAGTTTTAAATCCACGGTAGGGTTCCCACATCGGGAGAGGGGTAGAGAATTGGGCCACCGAATCTCTCAGCTAGTACTACTGTTGGTATTTCCCATAGTCCCGTCATGTCACACACACACGTCTCTTGTCATGTCAGGAGGACGGTAAAACCTGGACTTCAACGCTGTTGTCATGGAGATGGACAACGGCGTCACGGAGACTTCAACGCTGTTGTCATGGAGATGGTGTGACTTCTCTGACCACCCCAGGGCGGTGATGTGTGCTGACTGGACAGGTGTGGAGTTCACTGATACCAGGGTAATTTAACACTGTAAAGCCACTCCACGGGTACCTGTTGATTTTAGGTGTTTTGTAACTGTGTTGCCTGGCTGACTGGACAAAAGGATTTAACCTAGCCGTGTCTGATCAACTCGTACGTGTTTCCAGCTGGAAATAGGACAACATGGCTGTTATTCAAACACTTAGACCTTTAGTGGAGTGACTGTGGTAGATGTTAAAATCTGTTGTACTTTATGTTTTTATGTCTCTGTCTTTACAGACCAAAGACCGTCGTTGTCACACACCGAGTCATATCAGACACAACCTCTGACTGTACGAGTGGAGAAGGTCGTCCTGTCCAATGACCTGAGAGACGTCCACGCCTTTTTCCAGCACCTCGTCATCACACAGGTGCACAACTTTGGAATTACATTTTGTAGAGGCCCAATCATTCGGTTCACTGCTGATTTTTAACGGATACGCACTTGTCCTTCAGCTGGTGTAGTTTGGAAATGTCTGTGTCCCAAATGGAACCCTATTCCCTATATAGTGTTCTGACCAGAGCCCTGTGGTCCAACAGCACAACACCTTGATGAATTCATCTTGACAGCGTGTCTGCCAGTCCCTTGTTCACCTCACAGTAGTGGAATGTATATGTCTGTCTTTTTGCCTAAGTGTTTTTTTCCATAAGTACATGGAGTAGCCGGCCAGGTAGGAAGAGTAGCCGGCCAGGTAGGGGGGGGGGGGGGGAGTAGCCGGCCAGGTAGGGGGGGGGGGAGTAGCCGGCCAGGTAGGGGGGGGGGGGAGTAGCCGGCCAGGTAGGGGGGGGGGGGAGTAGCCGGCCAGGTAGGGGGGGGGGGAGTAGCCGGCCAGGTAGGGGGGGGGAGTAGCCGGCCAGGTGGGGGGGGGGGGGAGTAGCCGGCCAGGTAGGGGGGGGGGGGAGTAGCCGGCCAGGTAGGGGGGGGAGTAGCCGGCCAGGTGGGGGGGAGTAGCCGGCCAGGTAGGGTGGTAGGGAGGGTAGCCGGCCAGGTAGGAGGGGGGAGTAGCCGGCCTGGTAGGGTGGGAGGGAGGGTAGCCGGCCAGGTAGGGGGGGGGGGGAGTAGCCGGCCAGGTAGGGGGGGGGGGAGTAGCCGGCCAGGTAGGGGGGGGAGTAGCCGGCCAGGTAGGGGGGGGGGGAGTAGCCGGTCAGGTGGGGGGGAGTAGCCGGTCAGGTAGGGGGGGGTTGCCGGCCAGGCAGGTGGGGGGGAGTAGCCGGTCAGGTGGGGGGGAGTAGCCGGCCAGGTGGGGGGGGGAGTAGCCGGCCAGGTGGGGGGGGTGGGGGGGAGTAGCCGGCCAGGTGGGGGGGAGTAGCCGGCCAGGTGGGGGGGAGTAGCCGGCCAGGTAGGGGGGGGGGAGTAGCCGGCCAGGTGGGGGGGGAGTAGCCGGCCAGGTAGGGTGGTAGGGAGGGTAGCCGGCCAGGTAGGGGGGAGTAGCCGGCCTGGTAGGGTGGGAGGGAGGGTAGCCGGCCAGGTAGGGGGGGAGTAGCCGGCCAGGTAGGGGGGGGAGTAGCCGGTCAGGTGGGGGGGAGTAGCCGGTCAGGTGGGGGGGAGTAGCCGGCCAGGTGGGGGGGAGTAGCCGGTCAGGTGGGGGGGAGTAGCCGGCCAGGTAGGGGGGGGGGAGTAGCCGGCCAGGTGGGGGGGGGGGGAGTAGCCGGTCAGGTGGGGGGGGGGGGAGTAGCCGGCCAGGTGGGGGGGGAGTAGCCGGCCAGGTGGGGGGGGGGGGGAGTAGCCGGCCAGGTAGGGGGGGGTGGGGGGGAGTAGCCGGCCAGGTGGGGGGGGTGGGGGGGAGTAGCCGGTCAGGTGGGGGGGAGTAGCCGGTCAGGTAGGGGGGGGTGGGGGGGAGTAGCCGGCCAGGTGGGGGGGGGGGGAGTAGCCGGTCAGGTGGGGGGGGGGGAGTAGCCGGCCAGGTAGGGGGGGAGTAGCCGGCCAGGTAGGGGGGGGTGGGGGGGAGTAGCCGGCCAGGTGGGGGGGGTGGGGGGGAGTAGCCGGTCAGGTGGGGGGGAGTAGCCGGCCAGGTGGGGGGGGGGGAGTAGCCGGCCAGGTGGGGGGGGGGGGAGTAGCCGGCCAGGTGGGGGGGGAGTAGCCGGCCAGGTAGGGGGGGGAGTAGCCGGCCAGGTAGGGGGGGGTGGGGGGGAGTAGCCGGCCAGGTGGGGGGGGTGGGGGGGAGTAGCCGGCCAGGTGGGGGGGAGTAGCCGGTCAGGTGGGGGGGAGTAGCCGGCCAGGTAGGGGGGGGGGGGGGGAGTAGCCGGCCAGGTAGGGGGGGGTGGGGGGGAGTAGCCGGCCAGGTGGGGGGGGTGGGGGGGAGTAGCCGGTCAGGTGGGGGGGAGTAGCCGGCCAGGTGGGGGGGGGGGAGTAGCCGGCCAGGTGTGGGGGGGAGTAGCCGGCCAGGTGGGGGGGGGGGAGTAGCCGGCCAGGTGGGGGGGGGGGGAGTAGCCGGCCAGGTGGGGGGGGAGTAGCCGGCCAGGTAGGGGGGGAGTAGCCGGCCAGGTAGGGGGGGGTGGGGGGGAGTAGCCGGCCAGGTGGGGGGGGTGGGGGGGAGTAGCCGGCCAGGTGGGGGGGAGTAGCCGGTCAGGTGGGGGGGGAGTAGCCGGCCAGGTAGGGGGGGGGGGGGGGGGAGTAGCCGGTCAGGTAGGGGGGGGTGGGGGGGAGTAGCCGGCCAGGTGGGGGGGAGTAGCCGGTCAGGTGGGGGGGAGTAGCCGGCCAGGTAGGGGGGGGGGGGGGAGTAGCCGGTCAGGTGGGGGGGAGTAGCCGGCCGGGGGGGGGGGGGGGGAGTAGCCGGTCAGGTGGGGGGGGGGGGGAGTAGCCGGCCAGGTGGGGGGGAGTAGCCGGCCAGGTAGGGGGGGGGGGGGGGGGAGTAGCCGGTCAGGTAGGGGGGAGTAGCCGGTCAGGTGGGGGGGAGTAGCCGGCCAGGTAGGGGGGGGGGGGGGGGAGTAGCCGGCCAGGTGGGGGGGAGTAGCCGGCCAGGTAGGGGGGGGGGGGGGGGGAGTAGCCGGTCAGGTGGGGGGGAGTAGCCGGCCAGGTGGGGGGGAGTAGCCGGTCAGGTAGGGGGGGGGGAGTAGCCGGTCAGGGACTACGGAGCGGTGGAAGTTCCGATGGGTGTTTTTAACTGAATGAGCTCTATTTATGGCCTCTGCTACATTCTATTGCCCTGATTCCATCTGAAATACACTGCTAACTGAAGAAAATAAATGACTGGGCCACAACATTAATGAAGTGTATTTCAACTCGTTACATTACATGGGATTTGTGTAAATTCACTCACAGGAGATGATTTTAAGAAGTATCATGCTCTTCTACAAAAATAACCAGGGTAGTGAGAGGCGGGACAGACAGCAGACTGACCAACCAGCAGTGTCCCCTGTCATCACTCGCTTTGTGACTGATCGCTAAAATGCATATCGTCCATTCTAGAGGGAGAAGGCTTTTCGGCACGTGTCAAATTCATCCCGCGGAGGGCTGAGTGTCTGCAGGTTTAAGCTCTTCGCTTGTACTTGATTTAATGAATTAAGATCACTAATTAGTAAATAACTGGCCTCACTTGGTTTCGCTCTCAGATCTCAGGAAGTGATGTTGCTACAGTGCTCAGGTGTGTGCATTTTAATTCAATGGGTTTGTCTGTGTTTTCAGTGAATCATTTCCCTCAGGCCATCGCTGATAAACCAGTCTTACTTTAGAATCCGTGTTCAAATGGTGTTACACTGAACAACAACAAAATATAAGCTCAACATGTAAAGTGTTGGTCCTATGTTTCATGAGCTGAAAAAAAAATTACAGAAAAGGTTCTGTACACACAAAAAGCTTATTTCTCTCATTGTGAACACATTTGTTTACATCCCTGTTAGTGGGCATTTCTCCTTTGCCAAGATAATCCATCTACCTGACAGATGTGGCATATCAAGAAGTTGATTTAAACAGCCATGATCATTACACAGGTGCCCCTTGTGTTGGGGACAATAAAGGGCCACTCTAAAATGTGCAGTTTTGTCCCACAACACAATGCCACAGATGTCTCAAGTTTTGAGGGAGCGTTCGATTGGCATGCTGACTGCAGGAATGTCCGCCAGAGCTGTTGCCAGAGAATTTCATGTTCTATTCTCTACCAATCTCGTTTTAGAGAATGTGGCATTAAGTCCAACCAGCCTCACAATCGCATACCATGTGTAACCACAACCTCCACATCCAGCTTCTTCACCTGTGGGATAGTCTGACACCAGACACCCGGACCGCTAATGACCTGGTTTGAACATCCAAAGAATTTCTGCAACAACTGTCAAAAACTGTCTCAGGGAATTTCATCTGCGTGCTCATCGTCCTCACCAGGGTCTTGACCTGACTGCAGTTCGCCGTCGTAACTGACTTCAGTGGGCAAATGCTCGTCTTCGATGGCCACTGGCACGCTGGAGAAGTGTGCGCTTCACGGATGAATCCCGGTTTCAACTGTACCGGGCAGATGGCAGTCAGCGTGGACGGCGTCGTGTGGGCGAGTCATTTGCTGATGTCTACGTTGTGAACAGCGTTCCCCATGGTGGGGTTATGGGCAGGTATAAGCTACGGATAACGAACACAATTGCGTTTTATTGATTAGCAGTTTGAATGCACAGAGATACCGTGACGAGATCCTGAGGCCCATTGTTGTATCATTCATCTACCACCATCACCTCATGTTTCAGCATGATAATGCCCCATGTCGCAAGGATCTGTACACAATTCCTGGAAGATGAAAATGTCCCAGTTCTTCCATGTCTGGTGAGTATGCAGGCCATGTCACCCATTGAGCATGTTTGGGATGCCCTGGACCAATGTGTATGACAGCATGTTCCAGTTCCTGCTAATATCCAGCAACTTCACACAGCCATTGAAGAGGAGTGGGACAACATTCCACAGGCCACAATCAACAGCCTGATCAACTCTATGTGAAGGAGATGTTGTGCTGAATGAGGCAAATGGTGGTCACACCAGATACTGACTGGTTTCTGATGCATGTATATCTGTATTCCCAGTCATGTGAAATCCAGAGATTAGGGCCTCATGAATTTATTTCAATTGACTGATTTTCCTTTTATATAAACAGTAACTCGAGTAAAATCGTTGACGTTGTTACGTTTTTATATTGTTGCGTAAACTAGTAAAAGCTAAATGTTAAATTAGAAAACGAATACTATTTGAACCCAGGGCTGTCTGTTTCACTGTGATGATAAACACTGTTGTCTCACTGCTGTAAATGCTGACGTAATGTCTGTCTTTCTGCAATGTCTGGTTCTCCAGGTGGTAGGGAGAAAGGCTGCGTCACCAGAGGCCCACCTTTTGGACCTGCTCAGCCCCGGAGACCGCCTTGGACACCTGCCTGTCTAACTCCCTCAGACTGCACCACGCCCAGGACACACTAGCCATGTCTGCTGCTGGTAAGGACAGGAGTTGGTGTGTTATTGTACATTTGTCCAAGAGATGAGATGTTAATATCCATTAACAATCCAGTACAGGCACCCCCACACATACAGTGCATTCAGGAGGTATTCAGACCCCTGGACTTTTTCCACATTTAGTTACCTTACAGATTTATTCTAAAAATAGATTAAATTGTTTTTTTCATCATCATTCTCCACACAATACCCCCTAATGACATCACACTACCCCCATAATGACAACAAAAAACTAAAATATCACATTTACATAAGTATTCAGACCCTTTACTCAGTACTTTGTTGAAGCACCTTTGGCAGCGATTTACAACCTCAAGTCTTCTTGGGTATGACACTACAAGCTTGGCACACCTGTATTTGGGGAGTTTCTCACATTCTTCTCTGCAGATCCTCTCAAGCTCTGTCAGGTTGGATGGGGAGCGTCGCTGCACAGCTATTTTCAGGTCTCTCCAGAGATGTTCGATCTGGTTCAAGTCCGGGCTCTGGCTGGGCCACTCAAGGACATTCAGAGACTTGTCCTGAAGCCACTCCTGCTGTGTCTTGGCTGTGTGCTTAGGGGCGTTGTCCTGTTGGAAGGTGAACCTTTGCCCCAGTCTGTGGTCCTGAGCAGGTTTTGCTCTGTTCATCTTTCCCTTGATCCTGACTAGTCTCCCAGTCCCTACTGCTGAAAAACATCCCCACAACATGATGCTGCCACCACCATGCTTCACCGTAGGGATGTTTCCAGGTTTCCTCATGATGTGACCCTTCTCATTCAGGCCAAAGAGTTCAATCTTGGTTTCATCAGACCACAAAATCTTGTTTCTTATGGTCTGAGAGTGCCTTTTAGGTGCCTTTTGGCAAACTCCAAGTGGGCTGTCGTGTCTTTTACTGAGGAGTGGCTTCTGTCTGGCCACTCTACCATAAAGGCCTAATTGGTGGAATGCTGCAGAGATGGCTTCCCTTCTGGAAGGTTCTCCCATCTCCACAGAGGAACTCTGGAGCTCTGTCAGAGTGACCATTTAAGAATGATGGAGGCCACTGTGTTCCTGGGACCTTCAATGCTGCAGAAATGTTTTGGTACCCTTCCCCAGATCTGTGTTTCGACACAATCTTGTCTGAGATCTACGGACAATTCCTTCGACCTCACGGCTTGGTATTTGCTCTGACATGCACTGTCAACTGTTAGACCTTATATAGACAGGTGTGTGTCTTTCCAAATCATGTCCAATCAATTGGATTTACCACAGGTGGACTCCAATCAAGTTGTAGAAACATCAAGGATGATCAATGGAAACAGGTTCATCCTGTTTGTCATTAATGGGTTATTGTGCATAGATTTACTAGGAAATGTTTTTATTTAAGCCATTTTAGAAGAAGGCTTTAACGTAATAAAAAGTGAAGGGGTCTGAATACTTTCCAAATGCACCTTACAGACGAGAGGCTGGAAGCGACACATTGTTCCCAAATTATGGCTGTTTATGGGATGTTATTGTTCACTTGTCCCAAAGGATGTTGTGTTAAATATGTCAAACTGCACTTGAGCAAGACACTTAACCCGAATGTGCTACAGTGGCGCTGTACTACTAAGGGCTGACCCTGTAAAACAACACCTATCATACTACTATGGCTGACCCTGTACAACAACACCTATCATACTAATATGGCTGACCCTGTACAACAACACCTATCATACTACTATGGCTGACCCTGTACAACAACACCTATCATACTACTATGGCTGACCCTGTACAACAACACCTATCATACTACTATGGCTGACCCTGTACAACAACACCTATCATACTACTATGGCTGACCCTGTACAACAACACCTATCATACTACTATGGCTGACCCTGTACAACAACACCTATCATACTACTATGGCTGACCCTGTACAACAACACCTATCATACTACTATGGCTGACACTGTACAACAACACCTATCATACTACTATGGCTGACCCTGTACAACAACACCTATCATACTACTGTGGCTGACCCTGTACAACAACACCTATCATACTACTATGGCTGACCCTGTACAACAACACCTATCATACTACTATGGCTGACCCTGTACAACAACACCTATCATACTACTATGGCTGACCCTGTACAACAACACCTATCATACTACTATGGCTGACCCTGTACAACAACACCTATCATACTACTATGGCTGACCCTGTACAACAACACCTATCATACTACTATGGCTGACACTGTACAACAACACCTATCATACTACTATGGCTGACCCTGTACAACAACACCTATCATACTACTATGGCTGACCCTGTACAACAACACCTATCATACTACTATGGCTGACCCTGTACAACAACACCTATCATACTACTATGGCTGACACTGTACAACAACACCTATCATACTACTATGGCTGACCCTGTACAACAACACCTATCATACTACTATGGCTGACCCTGTACAACAACACCTATCATACTACTATGGCTGACACTGTACAACAACACCTATCATACTACTATGGCTGACCCTGTACAACAACACAGTACACTGCACCTATCCAGTGAAGGTGACATGTTTTGTGAGATGTAACTGGCCATGGCTAAATCAACCATCAGTGAAATGTGTTTACATATCTGGAGAATGTACTTTAGTTTTAATTCTCATTCAGCACATTAAAATCAATTTTTTTAGTTATCTGTTCCTACGTTTAGGTTTTCACTTTAACGTAAATTAATTTCCTTTCTTTCTTACCCAGACTGCACTACAAATGTCCCAATTGGGGGAAGATGATTATTTAGCTGATCACTTCTTTCTGCTGAGGAATGTTTTCTACTTGCCGTGACTGATATGTGGTAGTCTTGTACACCCTAGTGAATGCACTGACTAAGTCTGTGGTTAAAAAGTGTCTGTTAAATGACCAAAATATAAATTCAAACTTCTGATTTTGATTTGAAGGTGGAGACAAACAGGTCGATACATCGATCAGGCAGTTTCACCAATCAGACCCGGACTTGGCGCCTCTCTCTCTCTCCGGTTGGTCGACAGAGACCGTTTGGCCACAAGCTGCTACTACACCAAGTGGGATGTGCCGTCTGACCCGGGGGACACCGAGGGTTACCACACCTACACCACAGAAACAGACCAGGAACTCACAGCCCACTACACCTCATAGGAGTTCAGTAGTCGCAGCCCACTACACTACTGGGGAAGTTTGGTAGTTGTCCTTCCCAGCCCACTGATACATTATAGGGAACTTAGTTTAGTAGTTTCCTCCCCCAGCCCACTACCAGCAACAGCCCGGCGGGGGATGGACCTCCATAGGCCACTCAACTAGTTCCAAACCCTACACTGTTTGTAGTTTATCGCCCTTGACAACGGTAGGTTTGGACTCTTACCTCAGCGGTCATTTTGAGAACGGTGGTGGCAGCCTAGAAGAGGCCTCAGGATTATTTGTGGATCTCAGGGACCTGTGGAGGTCTCAATGAAGAGCAGCTATAGTCCCCTCAGCTTGATCCATCTCTGCCTCACAGAGGAACCCGAGTTGGACTATCCTTCCTAACCTCACAACTTAAACGGAAGAAGTCTGGCATGGGTCTCTGATCTCAGTATTGGTGGATGCAGCCTCATCTCAAACTGGTCCTTCTCAAACCAGATGATGGATGAAACTATGGCAAGTTCTCTTTAACTTTTGATTTGGTTGAGGGATTTCATGTGGGGGAGGTTTTGTGCCAGGACTGAATTGTCTATTGGGAGATTTCTTGGAAATCAAGAGCTAGCTTTAATTCAATCATCTTGTGTTTAAATATGGTTTTCTGACTGAAGCAGAATGGTTTGGTTGACCAACTAAGTTCATGTGCATTGGTTTCAGGAGATTTCTTGGAAATGCTAAAGCAACGTTTTATTTTTGTCTAGAAAATGGGGGTCCTTTTCTCTAGTCATTGGGTTCATATAGACTAGGCCCATACAGGTCTAACAAATGTAATGTACTATTTCTGATAGGAAACATGACAAAATAGTGACTTCAAAATAGTTTTAATGTTTTCTCACAGGCAAAAAATAAGTTACTATTCACAATTTTTTTTGTACATTTTACAAATTTACATTTTTTTTAACATTTCTTTACAAGTTCTTTTATGACACTTATCATACATTATGTTCTTCCTCACATACATACAATCCAAATAATTTAAAGAGCCTACAGCTAACAAATTGGCACCATAAAAGTTTAACAAGATCATAGTCACACTCACTCTTAATGACTAATCAGACTTTGGCGTTTACAGTAACTAACCAGCCTTGCCACCAGTCAACATGACTCAACAATAACACTCGTTATACAGAAACTGGGAAAAGTACATTTACCAGGTTAATGCGAGACAAATCCAGCCGCTTCAGAGAATTGTTTCCCAAATGGCACCCTATTCCCTATCTAGTGCACTACTTCTGACCAGGACACACAAGGCTCTGGTCAAAAGTAGTGCACTATGGGAGGGTGCCATTTGGGACAGATATACAAAGTGGCTGGAATGTGAGACAAATCCAAACATGCACCACACTACAAAAATTTGATTTAGCTGCCTGTCTTCAGGATTGTGCAAACTTTCTCACATTTCTGTATGTTTGTTTTTAGCTTTAAAAAATGCTGTATATTGATTTTGTTTTCTGTAATGAGCCACACTGTGGTAGCCCTATAGAAGGCTAACAAAAACATTTACTACGGTATATAGAGAAGCTATTTTCTGGTTCGTATTCACTACGAACAAAATAGACCGTCACAGGGAGGGACAAACCTGAACGTGCCCAATGACCGCTTGTTAACTGTTGCAAAACTTTTAGCTACGTTTTGAATTAAATGAACATGACCCTACATTAGAAAAGGTGTTTTTAACCCAGGCACTGTGGCTCCCTCATAGGGCTTTGGTGGTATTTGTTGTGGGGTTTTTGGCAGAGGAAGTTTAGAGGGAAGTAAGGTCCCTCCGCGTCAGAGCCCAGGGAACTGCTCAGACTCTCCTCCCCTGAACTCATGTCTTCACATGAGTCTTCACTGGAAGAACAAGAGGAAAAACAGTTCAAATTCACAATATTCCTTAGTTCATCCTGTTTGCAGTTGTCAATGTAATTTAATCATTTTTATTATTGGTCTGACTACAAGACCCATCCCAAGTCTTATGTGGAGATTTAACTGCTATTGTTTGACTACAAGACCCATCCCAAAGTCTTATGTGGAGGTTTAACTGGTTGTGTAATGTGGTTGAGCAGTTAATGTGGTTGAGCAGTTATGGGAACTATTGTTGCTAGGTACGAGTAGGACGTGACAGAAGTCACTTAACACTCAGACATTAAGTATGTGGGTTAGTTAGTGATACAAGAGCGAGAGGAGGAGTGGTCAAACTCTGAACAAAACACTGGAGCGGGAGGGGTGGGGCTTAAGTGTGTGTGTGTGGCTGGAGATTTCCCTACTTCTGTTATTCAGGGGATTTTCCAGAGTTCTTCCCCGTTGTCATAGTAGACTTTTTTGACTGCCTTGTAACAGAATGCACATTTTCTAGAATGTTAGAATGTTTTTGATACCCATGTATACCTTTCACTCTGATCCCAGCAGTCCTCAGGAATGGTTGGCAGTTCAGGGATGCTGTAGTAGCTGGTGTGAAGGTTCTGCGCTGTCCTTCTCGACACGATCCAGACAAGCTTCTTATTGTTGGGTTTGCTACATTCAGGAGAAGAGTAGTCGGACATACACTTGGCCACTAGTCCCTTCCAGTGTAGCAGCTCAAAGTCAGTGATCTGTAAAAGACAACCAGGGCATCATAACATTGGACACCAGGTTACATAGACTGGGTCAGCAGAAACCTTTGGGATGGATTCCAGGCGTTGTAAAAGGATAGCGGCTGTGAACTCGAGGCCGGGGAATGTGAAAGGGACCTTTTTATGTCTTTCCATAACCGTGCCAGTTGTCATATGAAACCTTTGACTAGGGTTGTAGGGCATACAATATTCAGAGATGGTTCCAGGGAAAAATAGGTTTCTTTTGTGTATAAATGTGACAGTTAACGTCGGGTTACTGTGTTAAACAAAAGGATTACATCATTGCTACGTGATAAAGCTTCAAGGATTTTCTAATAAGTGTATAATGTGTTTACCTTGAGATGTCTCTGAACATGATGTGCTATTTCTAACATATCAACAGATTGCATGGCTTCAATCTCCTGAGTGAGTAGTGACAGGGCCAAGACTGACGGCTGGAAGAGAAGAGACAAAATGCATCAAATTAGACTGCAGCTGCCAAGAGGCCTCCTGTAATAAGTAACATCTTATGGACTCTCTGTGGTAAATCATTACTTTAGCTTTGGAGAACGCGATCCGGCAGAGACAGGCTTTGAGCTGGACCTCTAGTGTGTCGAGGTTCAGGGTCTCCTTCCTGTAAAGGTTAAAATACTTATAAGAACCAATCTGGGTGTGAACAAAAAAAAAGTGTTAAGGCTATCTGTTACATAATTGAATTTGTTATGGTGGAATGGACACATGTTATTTGATCATGTCCAGAGAGAAGAGTTAAAACCATCATCCTACTTTCAGTCAGGACTAGTAAGTACATGTCTAGTTGTTCAAGCTACGTCACACTATTAACATCTTCCAAATGTGGTCGATTGCTAGGTGAATTGTAGTGTCTTTTTATAATGGGTTCTTACAGGTCTGAGGTATGGGCTCTTGTGATTCCGTGGTATAGGCGCAAAAACGTTAAGGCTGTGATGGCTTTGAGTTGGAAGTTGAGTTTCTCTGAAATGATCTTCTCCATGCGAGTGAGGTCCGAGACCGTAAACTTGCACTGGCCGATACGAATAAGCTCATTGGTGGAAGACACGTTACACTCCTCTTCGACTGCTTTGGCTGCGATGTGGAGGCAGCTGACGCCGATGCAGGCTAGATGTTTGGGTTGGACCTGAAGAGGAGAGACGCACACACACAAAAGCTTGGAATGAGTGGAAGTGGGGACAGGCTATTATTACTCACTGCAATTCCCTTTTATTTGTAGTTTGTCCTAAGCACATTATCGCTTTGTCATCAAAAGAAATGCAGAACACATGTCAACCTAATGTTGCTAATTAGCTTTAGAGTATGTAGAAATCACTAAATGTGCTCTTGATTGGGTCTTCATCTTACCTTCATCATGGCCAGGAATCGATCCAACAGGTTGACAGCCAGAACAAAAGTCTGTGTACTGTACCCAAAGAAACTAGTCAGGCTCCAGAGGTCCTCCACTTTGGTGTCCCTACATTTAGCTGATATACCCCTGCTGTCATTCTGTAATTAATAAGATCAAGATAAAATATTATTTCCTTACAGTATGCAACAGTAAGATTTTAGGCACTTACAGTGTATTAGTGTAAGGCGTTTCTGGACCAATTTGTTTTACCATAATGTTTAGGGATTCATATCAATCACGTGAACAATATTTATATTTAGCGACTGTACTGCAGACTACCTCTCCAGTCGATTCGATTATGCGGAGTCCTGTTTCCTTCGGAAGATAATTCCTCTCCTGTTCAAAATTGGTTATCAGCTCCCTCATAAGTTTCACCGTTTCCATGTCTGGACTCGGGTTACAGCAATCTGAATGTATTTCACTGTAAAACAAGACGGAGTGTGATGTTAGTAAATGTTTGTTCACCCGGTCAAGGTTTGCCCAACCCTGGTGTCAGATTTCTTAGGTTAACGCCTACTTAATCAGAACACAAACACACGAATCTAATTGGGATTTAAAGTGTAAAATCGTAAATATGATCAAATATCGTGAGATACTCAGACATTAAATAAAAAAACAAGCTTGAAATCCATTAGCTATGCTTCAAATCGTCGACGGGCGGGGGACAGATTCTTGTTCTTGCCGAGGAAGTGGTGCCTTAGCTGGCAAATCGGTCGACTTAGTTTTTTCCATAGAACTTGACGTTAACTCGACATCAAAATGTGTCTGAGTTTAAAAACTGTTTGCGGCTACTAGGTAGGTGATTTTAAAAGCCAACTTGTTTTCTAGTAAATAGAAAGAAATCGGTTGAGCGAAGAACTGAGAGCTAACGACAACGTTACAGACGATAAATAAAAGACAAGGACAAGACTGTAACGTTAGTTAGCTAACGGTAACTTAAAAATTAGTCGAAGTAAGATGCCAATTTCATCGACAAGCATGAAAAGGCAAGACCAAACGCATTAGTATAGTTTAAAAAAAAATCATAAACTTGATATAAAAATGTTACGTTTAATAATCCTCCAGGAAGCAATTTATTTTACTGGAATGGGATAAAATGTAAGATTTCACAAAACCAGTAATATTCACAATTTTACCTCCATCTATTCAATTTCCTTGCGTCAGCAATGTTAAAACTGTATATAATTACCTGTAATGTTAATTATATCGACATTTTCTACGGTGCCAGTCTCTTGTGTTGTTCCTGTTTTTACTGTCGCTTTTTGTTGTTGAGAGTTTCCGCACCCAGAAACTGACGTCAATACCGCGGTAGCCAATCCCGTACGGTATCCATCTTGGCTTGATTTATCCAGAAAAGTCTGCCTCTCCTGTACTTTACGGACCTATAAAATATATATATATATATTTTAAATATTCAATTCAAGAGATGGTAGTCCTACACAAATCAATGCTGTATTATTTAACGTTTTGTTATAAACGTTTCTTATGGTTCAAACAAAACAAAAAAATGGTTTAGTATGACCAGCTCCGATACTGACAATTCCACGGGCCAATCATCTTTCTTCTTTTTTGCCCGTTCAAATAGTCCGCCCAAAATTCTTCACTTCTATTGGATGCCTGGACAAACCCTTTTACTGACGAATGATTTGAAATAATTACCTCCGATTGTACATGGGGCATAAACATTTTTACTACCAGATTGTTTTTTTTTCTTGTCCAGTTGTCAACAGAATATTTGGACATTGGTTCAACGCTGACTAGGGGAGTTACTGAGAATACTGTTATAGTCAAGACAATTATTATTTATTTCACCTTTATTTAACCAGGTAGGCAAGTTGAGAACAAGTTCTCATTTACAACTGCGACCTGGCCATGATAAATTGGAGATAATTTTTTTCTGTTCCTGCACATCACACAATAACCTAGTTTTATAAATCAAATTCAATCATTCAAAGGAAAGAGGTATACATGCATTGGCAGTAAATTATTTTCCAGTTTTATGATTATTGTCAAGAAGAAAGCAGAAGTACACCATGTCGTTTATTTGTATATTAGGGAAAGAGGGATACCTAGTCAGTTGTACAACTCAATGCCTTCAACTGAAATGTGTCTTATGCATTTTAAACCCAACCCCTTTGAATCAGAGAGGTGTGGGGGGGCTGCCTTAATCGACATCCATGTCTTCGGCATCTGTGGGAACTGCCTTGCTTGGTGGCTGAATGACAGATTTTCTTTACCTTGTCAGCTCATTGATTCGATTCAGCAACCTTTCAGTTACTGGCCCAACACTCTAACCACTAGACTACCTGCCGCCCACAATCTGTGTCTTTTGTGTCCTATCCACATAATTATCACAGTTGTTTATTTATACAAATATTTGTCATCAGTCGTTGTTGCTGGCAAAGGGTCAACTAAACATATTACATAACGTATTATGGTAGGATTCATTCCCAATAGAAAAATATTCCTACCACACATTGAATACAATGGGGAAAAAACAAACGTTATGTCATAACTGAAATCTATCATGTCTTTTTAAGTAACCATAATAAAGTAGAAAATGTATCCCAAATATTGATACAATATTAATTTTCAACACTAGCTGTATAAGGGTGGGCAGGTCAAGATCTGTTTCTTGCTTTGCTCTTAGGATCTGGGCACCATTTTTAAAGGAGGGATTTCTGGGTTAGCGGTTGGTATAGAGGTGAAGCAGTTGAAGATTGTGACGTTGGTGTTTGTGACACCCGCCGTTTAGCACGATGCAGACCCGGCGGTGAAACAGGAGTCACTGACAGGCCTTTTTGTGTCGGTCTTTATCCGACAAAGTCGTGTTAGTTATCCTGTTAGAGAAGCTTTTGTGCCAAATCCACTGCAGTGTTTCAGGTGCCACATTTTATGGTCATATTGCAGCAGTGTGCAGGTGGGAGATTCAAAGATGTGGGAATTGTGCAGGAGGGCAATGGGACATTAGGATTGTATAGTTTTGGAGAAAGTTGTGTGTGTCAACTGTAGGGGTGCCCATGTTGCTGGGGATCGGAACTGTCCGGTGCAAGAGACGCAGGTTGAGTTGTCTAGAGGCAGAGTAGTGCAGAAGGTGTCATATGTTGAGGTAGTGAAGAAAGTAGAGGAGGATGGGTCAAGGATCCTGAGAGGATCCCTGTGAGTAGTAGATCTGTGTCATCACAGATAGATAGGCCAACGAGTGATATGCTTCAGTACGGTTGGCTTCTTAGCAATGGTTATCAACCGTACCGCAGAAATGGAACGTAAGTCACAGAAAATAGATGTGGTGGCAGCTGCAGAGAATTATATATTTTTATTTATTTAACTAGGCAAGTAGGTTAAGAACAAATTCATATTTTCAATGACGGCCAAACCCTAATCCAGACGACACTGGGGCCAATTGTGCTCCGCCCTAAGGGACTCCCAATCACGGCCGGATGTGATACAGCCTGGAATCGAACCAGGGTCTGTAGTGACACTTCTAGCACTGAGATGCAGTGCCTAAGACCGCTGCGCCACTCGAGGGACCCTGAGTATACTCGGGAGTAAATCGAGATTTGACTACAGAAGAGTTCCAGGGTGTATTGAGTGGTGGTGTCCCGTCCTCCCAGGCCGTTGGCATAGTGGGGTTTTAATGAGTGTAGGGTTAGTTGGAAGGGGTTTGTTATATATTTTTTGTATTAGTTATTTGGTTTAGTTTTTCCCCTTTTTTCTCATTTTGTATCACAAAATATAATGGATTTATATTATAACCCAGTTGGGGGTGGTAATGCAGCATCGGATGCCACCTGCAAGAAAAAGAAGAAGAATGGAAAAGCGTTGCGTAGCTATGGAAAAAGTAGAACATAAAGGCGAAGCAGCTGCTTTACAAGTGGGGTGCACTGTTGAGCACTACATCACATGGGGTTCGTGCTGATTACGTGTAACAGTGTAGGTTCCGTCCCTCTCTTCGCCCCAACCCGGGCTCGAACCAGGGACCCTCTGCACACATCAACAACTGACACCCCCACGAAGCATCGTTACCCATCGCGCCACAAAAGCCGCAGCCCTTGCAACACAAGGGGAACAACTACTTCAAGTCTCAGAGCGAGTGACGTCACTAATTGAAACGCTATTAGCGCGCACCACCGCTAACTAACTAGCCATTTCACATCGGTTACATACGGAGATTGTGACAGCCGGTTAAATGGCGTCCCTTGACCGCAGAAGTGCAGTGTTATTATAAGGAGAATTATACTTGGAATACGGAGGAGGAATGTAGGGGAAAAGAGAGTTAGAGGAGGTCTTAGAGAGAGAGAGGAAGAGGGTGAGCTTGAATCGGTTAAAAATGGGGCAAAAAAGGGAGATGGTTTGTTAAAGAAGAGTGGTAGAAAATGTAAGCAGAGTGAGTTGAAAATAGGAGGAGAAATGGAAATGAAATGAGGGCGACGTATCGGAGGTGGTAGGTGTGGTGAAGTTCGCGGAGCCCGAGGCTTGCACCGAGGGTCAGGGATAAAGATGAGTCTGTGACAATTGGCGTGTAGTTTTTGAAAATAGTGGACCCTTGCATTTTGGCTGATCCATTTGTGGTTTCAGGGTGGGTGAAAACAGAGTTGGGTGCTGTGGAATCGGTGAGGGTAACCAGAAGTGGTCTTGTGATTAATTGTTTGTGGGGCTGGGGATCAGAAATGTTCCTTGCGAGAGAGGCAGGTTGATGTTTCCAGGGTTAGAGTAGGGCAGAAGTTGTCATATGCTGAGGCAGTGAAGACAGTAGAGGAAGATGGGTCAAGAGGGAGGGATCCTGAGAGGAGTGGTGTGACTAGTAGATCTGTACCAGTACAGAGGGATTAACCAACAAGTGATATATTGGATTTTTGGCATTTATATCAATGGTTATCAACTGTACTGCAGGGATGGAATGTAAATCGCAGAAAATAGAGGTTGTGGTGGCAGCTGAAGAGAGGAATTTGGGTGTGCGAGACTTGATGTAAGAAGCATTACAGGGTGTGTTAAGTGGTGGTTTCGCATCCTTTCAGGCTGTTGGCCTGAAGTAGGACTAAAGTGATTTAAATACTAGAGTATGTATGGATGTATGTATGTATGTATGTATGTATGTATGTATGTATGTATGTATGTATGTATGTATGTATGTATGTATGTATGTATGTATTTTGTGTAGTGTTAGATGGTAGGGTATTTGTTTTATTTATTTAGCTTTTCAATCAAGTCCAGTCTAGTAGGTGGCGGTAATGCAACATTTTATTGGATGCCAACCGCCGTTTAAAACCTCATCGAAGAAGAGGAAGAAGCAGACTAGTGAGCGGAGGGGGCGATTTCTCTTTCTCAAGAGTCCACAGTCCTCTTCGGATGTGTAGACCTATGTCTATTCCGTTCAATTTTTTTTATTTATATATATATACATTTCATTTGAAAGACCCCCATTTCTCCCCAAAATAAAACACAACATGGAATCGAAGATGGAGTAACTCCAGACCCTATTTACCTCCTTTTGTTTTACCTCAATTTAATGGACCGGATGATTTCCAAGTCAAACTGTGATTCCCACAGCTTTGCAGGGGAGGTAAGCTAATCATAGCTAGCTAACTAGCATAACGTAGTTATATATATATATATATATATGTATATGTAAAATAGCAAGCTCTTTCTAGCCGTAACTTCATGTATTCATGAAAACGATATATTGGATAATGGACGTTGCCTATTAATGAAATGTTGCTTTATTAGCTAGCTAACGTTTACAATCGGTTAGTGTTTGTTTCTGTTGTGGTTCGGTCGGTAGCTTGCTAACTAGCCAGTAGGTCAGTCACTGTAACTCTCTTACATGACATGTATGAAATGTATTCACTACTGTAAGTCGCTCTGGATAAGAGCGTCTGCTAAATGACTAAAATATAAAAATGTCTTACAAACGTTAGCATAACTAGCTAACGTTAGTTTTATGTTGCAAACCGTAATATTAGCCTAGATGGTCATACGTCTTACTATACGGGTGAAAGATTGCTAGATATGTCTGTTTTTCTATATAACTAGTCAACCAACTAACCCTTCTGGTTTGCTAATTTCTCGAGAGGAGAATAATGTCTCATCACTGTTGTCACTAAAGACGAGTGTTTCACTAGTTGGGACAATGAATGACCAATGTTAAGTTGGTTTGATATTCAGACATTCATCAGACATTCGCTGAAATCCATTTTTTTTTTAAATGGTAAAAATCAATAACTAATTCATTGATTGTTACAGAAACATAAAAATAGATATGGTTTATTCTATAAATGTCTAGCATACTTTTACAACCTGTTTTTTGAATAAAAATTCAGTTTTGATTTGATGGAAATATATAAATTCTTTGAAATGCAATTTCAATTTTAAATCAATTTCAAATTCACTGTCACAGAAACATCAAACTAGGTATGATTTATTCTATAAATGTCAAGCATACTTTTACAACCTTTTGTTTTGATGAAAAATTCCAGTTTTGATTTGATAGAGGGCATGTAGTCCGTCTAGAGGGCGTGTGGTCAAAGTTATAAGGAGTCTGTTATATATTAAATTAGATTACAGGAAAAAACTACTTGATGAAGGGGTCAGGCTTGACTAACAAAGAAGACCCGTGGATGGATCAAGAGAACCAAGAGGATCAACATGGACATTTCACAGTGGAGATAAGGGGAAAATATATATATATATTTATATATATTTATTAGCATGGGTATTGAAAGATGCCAGAGGGTGGAAAACCTTTTGCTACAGGTTGTGGGAAAGGGGCAAAGCACAGACAGTGCTTTGGCGGCAGGTAGCCTAGTGGTTAGAGCATTGGACTAGTAACCGAAAGGTTGCAAGATCGAATCCCCAAGCAGACGAGGTAAAAATCTGTCATTCTGCCCCTGAACAAGGCAGCTAACCCACTGTTCCTAGGCCGTCATTGTAAATAAGAATTTGTTCTTACCTGACTTGCCTAGTTAAATAAAGGGAAAATAAAAGGGACAGAACAATGTAGTATGCAACTGTGAGGGACAGATTTGATCTTTTGAATCATAACCTTTAGAACTACGTGTTCCAGGAAGCGTCTTTAAATGTGTCGTCAATTCATAAAAAGATGGGTGTTTTTATTTATTTTTAATTTTTTTTCAGTCTTCAATGTGTAGCAAGACTGCTCAATGTGTGCTTTGCATCGTCCAGAGAAATTGTCGTCTGACCAACTAGGTTTGTCTTTGTGTAATATAACAGTAGGCTATGAAAACTCACGTAGTTTCATCCTTCAAGACATTTAGAAGTATGAAACTTTGTCTTGAAACTTTTTAAAAAAAAATCAGGGTTATCCTTGCTCTAATGCTGTATTTTTACTCTATTTGATGAGAGATGCGTACCATGAGAGAAATTCGCTGTAATAGGTACACACGTTGTATCTGGCACAAGTGACGATTAAACTGATTTGAATTTTAAAAAGACTGCTGTTATTGTAATGTTTGATATTACAACATTGATGTGTGATAGCTTTTTTTTTTTTATCAACACATACGTTTTTTTTTGTTGCAAATGTACGCCTTTTTATTACTATACAATTTATATTGCCTGAATACTCAACGATAATTAACACCTCAGTTTATGTGTGCTTCTGTCAGGGTTGTGGAAGGGGGCCTCTCTGCTGTTAAATTAGAGACGTATAAATAAAGGTGTGTCTTTTAACTGCTTTAAAATGTGGAACTGTTGCACAAAAAAATGCAAACATTGATTTGGTATAATTTAAAATTGTAAACATTGATTTGGTATAATTTAAAATTGTAAACATTGATTTGGTATAATTTAAAATTGTAAACATCGATTTGGTATAATTTAAGATTGTAAACATTGTACAACTTTATGTCAACACTGTCTACCTTAATATACAACAAATTGCACTTGAAATTAACATTTCTTTCTTCTTCTTGCCTTCCCTGTGGCTCAGTTGGTGTGTGCAACGCCAGGGTTGTGGGTTCGATTCCCACGGGGGGCCCAGTACCAAAAAAAATAAAATGTATGCATTCACTACTCTAAGTCGCTCTGGATAAGAGCGTCTGCTAAATGACTAAAATGTAAATGTTAAAGTTATTGCAAGTAAATGCATATTTTCATTTGACAATCAGTGAAAACGTTGTTGATTTTTTTTTATATAGCTTTAAATGGCATTTTATAGATGTTTTGTATTTCTATCAAGTCAAAACTGGATTTTTTTCCTCAAAACAAAGGTTGTAAAAGTATGCTAGACATTTATAGAATAAATCATATCTAGTTTTGTTTTTGTGACAATCAATTTTCTTTATATATATATATATATATATATATATATATATATATATATAGAAAAAATTGATTGTCACAAAAACAAAACTAGATATGATTTATTCTATAAACGTTTTGAGTAGAGCACTGCGTTTTGTGAACATTTGGTCACCTGATTTACTGACGCTGCTCACCACCAAATACACTCATTCATTGATCGAGATAAAGTTGGTTTTATATTCAAACATTCAGACATTTGCCAAAACCCATTTCAAATTATTGGTCTTAAAAACATGTAGAAGCACACGAATCAGAGCACAATGGGGAAAATATGAGGTAACAATCTGTATTCTTTCTATTTAATGGTTGAAGCATGATAATCATGAATCTGCTCTGTCTATTCTCCATGCCACTCAGAGGCTGCAGTATGATGATCTGTACTCATTGCAACAATTGTCAGCTGGGGGTGTGTTTTATTTTTTTAGGAGCATTGGTGCTCCCAACTAAAAAAAAATACATTCAGGTTGCACAGCAAAATATTTTGGCAGATATGCGATAAAAAAAAAAATGGTATAGGTACAATTGCCAATGTGTTGTGTTAAACAGTAGCGTGAGCAACAATAGTTGAATCTGAGGTTAGCCTTAATAATCAAAAATAAAAATCCCCCATTTGAAACTGATGCGAACAGAAAAATTGTGGAATCGTACCACGATTGGACTAGATGGATGATGCTAAACAAGGTTGAAATGTGATATATAAATTTAAACAAAATACAATCATTTGTTAATTTGACACAAAGTCAAAATCTATAGATTTCAGGATTGCATTGGGGGCGTACTTGTATCACAATGTAGGGCCTTACCTATGCATCTTGGGCCTATTAAATAGGGTATATCAGCATACTCAGTGACACTCCCAGAACACAACCGTGAAAAGTTTTCACAAATCGTAATGTCGTAGCGCTTATTGCGGGACTCAGAAACCACTGTGAAATTACCAACAATAAGCTCACCAGTCAACCCACTGTGTGAGTATTGCAGGGCTGACTCTTAATTAGTCGACTAGACGATTGTTTGGTCGTTATGCTGTTGGTCAACCAATATTTTTTTGGGGGCGGGTCGAGCAGTAGCAAAAAATAAATAAAAATAACTTTTTTTTTTTTTTTTGTGGCACACGAGACAGACACCTGTCTTATTTGCACCCATCTCAGTGATGTAATCCATTGCAGAGGCTGCAGGGACGGCACAGTCCAAGAAGAAAGGGATTGTGGTTAAGACGCATAACTCACGTGTTTCTCCAGAATGTGCTCTCTCCTGCCAATCTGTGCACATTCATTGTTTCATAACTTCATTGTTTGCGTTTTGATTTGTTTTAGTGTTTCTTTCAATTCTCCTTTACATATATCACCAGTAGTTCATTCCTATAATTGTAATCTATAATGTTTGTTTTGTTACGGTAATGGCTGGTAATATATTCAATACATATTTATTCCAGTCTTTTACCATTCTCATTGTCAGGAGTGGACATGTTGTTTACAGAGCGCGCAACCTATGCTACACTAGTGAGAAACACGTTTTTGGTTTATTTCATTCCGTTTTATGAGTTTTGTCAGTTTAGTCATTTGTCTTTTGTTTAGAGCGCTCCTGTCAATGTTGAGTAAGGATGCTCGCCTGATCTATGCATAGAAATAGACCTATAGGCTACTTTGCCTGCATGCAATTGTAGGTATATAAATGTTCCCATTTGGGGATCTGATAGTATTTCTGATTTGACTTAACTCACCACCACTAATGAACTGTGGAGCTTCTCAAAGGTAACGTTTGCGTCACCTCAAACAGCAAGAAAATAAGGTCTGTTTTTACATCCATTGATAATAGTTCTTTTAAAATAAACATCTTTCCTGGTCTCTCCCTTTTTTAATAACCACTCAGCGTGAAAGGGACTGTATATGCTCTGATCCAATGGAAATGTCATTAAAATAGGCCTACCTGATTTAAGTCTGATCCCTTAAACTCTGACTGCTAAATGACGTAAATGTAATATTTTATACAATGTTGCAAATTTGTTAGTGCCTGCTTATGATCAGACCCAAATTATTAGTTGCTACAATGTTTCAAGTTCTTTGCAGACCGGTCATGCTTAGCCAATGGGATTTATAGGATGTTTTTATCCAAATATTTTCTACCTGCATGCTGCAATATTTTTGTTTGCCTATATAGGCTATTTGTACATAGTTGTAATGGGCTCCCGATTGGCGCAGCGGTCTAAGGCACTGCATCTCAGTGCAAGAGGCGTCACTACAGTCCCGGGTTTGAATCCAGGCTGTATCACATCCGGCTGTGCTTGAGAGTCCGGTAGGGCTGCGCACAATAAGGCCCAGCATCGTCCGGGTTTGGCCGTCACTGTAAATAAGAATTTGTTCTTAACTGACTTGCCAAGTTTAAATTAAGGTTACATTTAAAAATAATAATAATTGGCAATATAAGTTACTTGTTAGGTTTATCATTTTCATTTAGATAGAATTTTGATTAACCACACGACAATAATTTTGAGAACGAAGACGTTATTAGAAATGAAATTAAAATGTACATACGAAAACAATAACTGGAACCCAGATCGGTAGAAATGTTAAGATCAATTTGCATTCTGCATGAGAAAAGTTGCCGACTCCTCTAACCTATTACTGGCAACTTCAGGAGAGTAATGGCAGAATCTGCAAAAGCCAGCAGGAGGAGGATGGTTGGGACAGGTTTTTTCCTTCTGGCTATCTTGATCTCTGGATCTCTCTTGAGTCATTTGTGTCTTATTTCATCAAACGGTGCGCTTAAAGCATCAGACAAACGCGATACATATATAGTTGATTTTATTATAACGCATAGGTGTCTATATATGGAAAAATGTGTTGCTCACACTAATGTTCACTACACGTGATACTATTCATGAACATCTTGTAAAACATATGCTAGTGTGTGATGCTCCTTGTTTGTTTTGTTCTACTCAATGCATATTTGTAAAAGCCCTTTTTCCACTAAACTGGAGAGTATTCTTGTCAGATTAAAATCGTCAATAATGAACTCCCAGACCCAGCTCTGTTACTCCACTGACTGATGATAAAACACGTTCTCTTCTGTGTGTTTGGCTGCCATCTTACAGGTAGCTGTATCCAGTGAGGAGGGAGGTGTATCCAAGGGTGAATATGAAGTTTGCCGAACCCTTGGAAAGCCAGAGGCTGTCTTTTCTTCTGGAAAAGGCCGCCTCTAGGGAAGCCCTGATGTGGAAGGTGTACGTGCCCAAAAAGCCATCTCCCAGCAGTCAGGTGAGTCCCACAACACACAACATACTGTTGTCAATATGAAAGGGAAAGCAGCAGGTCATTAAAATTACTGTATTGGTCAATTGCACCCAAGGTCCAACTGAAATTTGACTATCACTTTTAACCCAATCCCTTCGAAAGACACGCATACGTACAAGTATTTTATTTTTGCTGGCTTGCCTCTAACCGCTAGGCTAACTGCTGCCAATGTTAGACCATGGAGGTGGTGAAATTGTTATTTCCTTGGTACAGCTATCTATACCACCTGAGGTCAGAGTTATGGAGAGAATTCATTTGTGAAGTGCAAAGGGGCATTGACTAAAGCACCTGCTGTGGCAGAGGTTCATGCTTTCACTTCTCCCCTAGTTATTAGTCCAACGAACAGACAAGTCTGTTTTCTAAAACCTCCTCAGTTAAGATAAGCTATTACTGCCAATGCCACCAGAGCCTGATATTGAGCTTTTTCCAACATAGAGGACTCTGACCTCCCTCATCTGGCCTCTACAGTAACGGGCACAGCCTGTCCCAAAAAACGGATTGCCGTGACGGGCACAGCCTGTCCCAAAAAACGGATTGCAGTGACGGGCACAGCCTGTCCCAAAAAACGGATTGCAGTGACGAGCACAGCCTGTCCCAAAAAACGGAGTGCAGTGACGGGCACAGCCTGTCCCAAAAAACGGAGTGCAGTAACGCCAATCCAAGCATGTCAAGACAATAACAGGGGGTCCTGGTAGATTGGTTGTTTTGCTCGCTGACTACTAATTTCACAATGATGCAAGAGTCACTTTAACACGGTGACATAATGGTGAGAAATGGCCCGATGGCTTTAGGGCAAGGCTAGTTCAGGTCACTTTGAAGCAAATTCTTGTTTGTGTCCCAATTAGTATCCTTTTTCCCTAGTGCACTTGGGCTCTGGTCTAAAGTAGTGCACTATATAGGGAGTTGGGTGCCATTTGGGACACAACCATGTCTGTTGAGGATAAAGACTTCCAGTGAGACCAGTGCTGGTTAGACCAGTATCATATTACAGGTAAAGGCGTCCTCATGCTTCCCCATCTGAAACAGTTTGTGTCATATATTGACAACATTTTTGTACGTTTTGGTCTTCGGCAAGGTTTTTTTTCAGCTGTATTGTGCACACAACATTTGAAGCAAGCCGAAGTTTGGTAGCCGAAATCTACACCTCTTAGTCGGTGATTGGTCAACAGTAGGGATTCTTCAATGAAGTGTTTGTTGTCATTCAACAAGAGACGACTCGTTTTCGTGCACATTCTTTCACTTGAGAAATTCTACACCAAACATCTTAGGCCGTCGTTGTAAATAATAATTTGTTCTTAACTGACTTGCCTTGTTAAATAAAGGTTAATAATAATGATAGTTACAGTTCATATGAGGAAATCAGTCAATTAAAATAAATTCATGAGGCCCTAATCTACGGATTTCACATGACTGTGAATACAGATATACATCTGTTGGTCAAAGAGAGCTTTAAAGAAAATAGATCTCACAATGGGCCTCAGGATCTCGGTATCTGTGCATTCAAAGCCCTGATGTGGAAGGTGTATGTGCTCAAAAAGCCATCTCCCAGCAGTCAGGTGAGTCCCACAACATACTGTTGTCAATATGAAAGGGAAAGCAGCAGGTCATTAAAATTACTGTATTGGTCAATTGCACCCAAGGTCCAACTGAAATTTGACTATCACTTTTAACCCAATCCCTTCGAAAGACACGCATACGTACAAGTATTTTATTTTTGCTGGCTTGCCTCTAACCGCTAGGCTAACTGCTGCCAATGTTAGACCATGGAGGTGGTGAAATTGTTATTTCCTTGGTACAGCTATCTATACCACCTGAGGTCAGAGTTATGGAGAGAATTCATTTGTGAAGTGCAAAGGGGCATTGACTAAAGCACCTGCTGTGGCAGAGGTTCATGCTTTCACTTCTCCCCTAGTTATTAGTCCAACGAACAGACAAGTCTGTTTCTAAAACCTCCTCAGTTAAGTTAAGCTATTACTGCCAATGCCACCAGAGCCTGATATTGAGCTTTTTCCAACATAGAGGACTCTGACCTCCCTCATCTGGCCTCTACAGTAACGGGCACAGCCTGTCCCAAAAAACGGAGTGCAGTGACGGGCACAGCCTGTCCCAAAAAACGGAGTGCAGTAACGCCAATCCAAGCATGTCAAGACAATAACAGGGGGTCCTGGTAGATTGGTTGTTTTGCTCGCTGACTACTAATTTCACAATGATGCAAGAGTCATTTAACACGGTGACATAATGGTGAGAAATGGCCCGATGGCTTTAGGGCAAGGCTAGTTCAGGTCACTTTGAAGCAAATTCTTGTTTGTGTCCCAATTAGTATCCTTTTTCCCTAGTGCACTTGGGCTCTGGTCTAAAGTAGTGCACTATATAGGGAGTAGGTTGCCATTTGGGACACAACCATGTCTGTTGAGGATAAAGACTTCCAGTGAGACCAGTGCTGGTTAGACCAGTATCATATTACAGGTAAATGCGTCCTCATGCTTCCCCATCTGAAACAGTTTATGTCGTATATTGACAACATTTTGTGACATTTTTGTACGTTTTGGTCTTAGGCAAGGTTTGTGCACACAACATTTGAAGCAAGCCGAAGTTTGGTAGCCGGAATCTACACCTCTTAGTCGGTGATTGGTCAACAGTAGGGATTCTTCAATGAAGTGTTTGTTGTCATTCAACAAGAGACGACTCGTTTTCGTGCACATTCTTTCACTTGAGAAATTGTGCACCAAACATCTTAGGCCGTCATTGTAAATAAGAATTTCTTCTTAACTGACTTGCCTAGTTAAATAAAGGTTAAAAAAAAATGTTTTTATAATAATGGTAGTTACAGTTCATATGAGGAAATCAGTCAATTAAAATAAATTCATGAGGCCCTAATCTACGGATTTCACATGACTGGGAATACAGATATACATCTGTTGGTCAAAGATGGCTTTAAAAATATATATCTCACAATGGGCCTCAGGATCTCGGTATCTGTGCATTCAAATTGCCATCTATAAAATGCAATTGTGTTCGTTGTCCTTAGCTTATGCCTGCCAATACCATAACCCCACCACCACCATAGGGCACTCTGTTCACAACATTGACATTCACATACATGTGCTCTGCGGTTGTGAGGCTGGTTGGACTTACTGCCAAATTCTCTAAAACAACGTTGGAGGCGGCCTATGGTAGAAATTAACATTCAATTCTCTGGCAACAGTTCTGGTAGACATTCCTGCAGTCAGCATGCCAATTGCATGCTCCCTAAACTTGAGATCTGTTGCAGTGTGTTGTGACAAAATTGCACATTTTAGTGGCCTTTTATTGTCCCCTGCACAAGGTGCACCTGTGTAATGATCATGCTGTTAATCAGCTTCTTGATATACCACACCTGTCAGGTAGATGGATTATCTTGGCAAAGGAGAAATGCTCACTAACAGGGATGTAAACAAATTTGTGCCCAAAATTTGAGAGAAAAAAAGCTTTCTGTGCATATGGAAAATTATTTTATTTCAGCTCATCAAACTTGGGACCAACACTTTACATGTTGCATTCATATTTTTTTTCAGTGTAGATGTAAAATTGTGCGACTAAGAACAATGATTTTGGCAATGAGGCCCTTTATCTACTTCCCCAGAGTCAGATTAATTTGTGGATACTATTTTTATATCCCTGCGAGCAGTTTGAAGGAAGTTGCTAACTAATGCTACCGCAATTGCTAACGAATGCTAGCGCAATTGCTAACTAATGCTACCGCAATTGCTAACTAATGCTACCGCAATTGCTAACTAATGCTACCGCAATTGCTAACTAATGCTACCGCAATTGCTAACTAGTGCTACCGCAATTGCTAACTAGCGCTACCGCAATGACTGGAAGACTATGCGTATCTTCTAGCATGGTAGCAGATACACATAGGCGTGCAATCATTGTGCCTACGCTAGTTAGCATTGGCTCGCAAAACTACCTCTAATTTCCTTCATATAGGACATAGAGACATAAAAATGGCACGCACAAATTAATCTGACTTTGGGGAAGTAAGTAAAGGGCCAAAATCCAGAAGTATCCCTTTAAGGGATTATGCAAGGCACAGACCAGCATACCGAAGCTAGGATACAGACTCCTTAAACAGGTCGGTTCAGAAGGTCAGTTGTCATGGTTTTAACGTTCTTTGTTGTCAAGGGACCAACATACTTTTAACAGAAATGTTAGCAGCGTTTGTTTCTTTCATTGACATTCATGTTCTTTCTCAAATTAATATATTGTTCCTGTAGTTTAATCAAGCCTATGATTTTGACTTTGGTTGAGACTTTTTGTAAGTTATTTAAGTGAGTGGTTTTAATATCTTGTGCGTTGATACTATAGCCTAATTGTACTTTTTAATTATTTTTTTAGTTCCTTTTCTCTGAATGTGAAAGGGTCATTCAAGCACTGTTTACTGACACTTAATGCTATGTCTCCTCAGCGACTGACCTGTGATTTTACGGACCCCTTCTGCTTCTGTTGTTCCCCAGGATACAGACATCTCCCCTGCCCAGCGTGATGAGGCTGTGTGCTGGCTCATTAACCTCCACAATGACACCAAGCTATATCCAGAGACCCTCTCCCTAGCCATCAGTATTTTGGACAGGTTTTTAGGCACTATAAAGGTAAGGTGTATAGATGAAGTACTAAAACCTTTTTCATAAGTAATAATAGATAATAAAAATGTATTAGCCATTAGGGCTGGGAATCACCAGGGACCTCACAATACGAAATTATCACTATACGTAGGTGCCGATACGATTTGATATTGTGATTTTTATTGTGATTCGATGTTTCAAACATATTGCTCACCATATGTTGTAAATAATAATTTGTTCTTAAACTGACTTGCCTAGTTAAATTTAGGTTAAATAAAACATGTCTGCTGCCAAGAGACAAGAGCCATGAGTTTTGATCCGTCATGGAAATAAAAATGCTGGAAACATGTTGACTCACTATTTTAAAAGATGTAGAACAAGCTATGCAGGAAAAATACTGGCGTTTTTATGCAGGCACAGCCAACTAGTGCAAAAATAATATTATGATATTGTCAAAATGATACTATATATAATTGAAAATAATATCCCGATATGTAACTATTGATTACGAACCCCCCCTTCACTAAAATGTTTTGCTCATATTCCACTTTACTTTCTATACATTAATAGCTCAGACACTTTAATTTACAAAAAGGACAAGTTAATTAGTGGGTGATGGTGATTTCAGAACCAAAGTGGGGGGGGGACAAAACAAAAACATAGGCTACATTGCGCCCCCCCAAAAAAAAAATCTGATAGTGGTAGTGGGGTGGTAGATGTCTCCATTATGGCTTTAATCTGATAGTGGTAGTGGGGTGGTAGATGTCTAGTCTCCCTTATCGCTCTAATCTGATAGTGGTAGTCGGGTGGTAGATGTCTCCATTATGGCTCTAATCTGATGGTGGTAGATGTCTCCATTATGGCTCTAATCTGATAGTGGTAGTGGGGTGGTAGATGTCTCCATTATGGCTCTAATCTGATGGTGGTAGATGTCTCCATTATGGCTCTAATCTGATGGTGGTAGATGTCTCCATTATGGCTCTAATCTGATAGTGGTAGTGGGGTGGTAGATGTCTCCATTATGGCTCTAATCTGATAGTGGTAGTGGGGTGGTAGATGTCTATTCTCCATTATGGCTCTAATCTGATAGTGGTAGTGGGGTGGTAGATGTCTCCATTATGGCTCTAATCTGGTAGTGGTAGTGGGGTGGTAGATGTCTAGTCTCCATTATGGCTCTAATCTTATAGTGGTAGATCTCTAGTCTCCATTATGGCTCTAATCTGATAGTGGTAGTGGGGTGGTAGATGTCTAGTCTCCATTATGGCTCTAATCTGATAGTGGTAGTGGGTGGTAGATGTCTAGTCTCCCTTATGGCTCTAATCTGATAGTGGTAGATCTCTAGTCTCCATTATGGCTCTAATCTGATAGTGGTAGTGGGGTGGTAGATGTCTAGTCTCCATTATGGCTCTAATCTGATAGTGGTAGTGGGGTGGTAGATGTCTCCATTATGGCTCTAATCTGATAGTGGTAGTGGGGTGGTAGATGTCTCCATTATGGCTCTAATCTGATAGTGGTAGTGGGGTGGTAGATGTCTCCATTATGGCTCTAATCTGATAGTGGTAGATGTCTAGTCTCCATTATGGCTCTAATCTGATAGTGGTAGTGGGTGGTAGATGTCTAGTCTCCATTATGGCTCTAATCTGATAGTGGTAGTGGGGTGGTAGATGTCTAGTCTCTGTTCTCTCTCCTCTTCAGTCCTGACCCAGTGACTCCGTTCTCTCTCTCCTCTTCAGCCCTGACCCAGTCTCTCCGTTCTCTCTCCTCTTCAGTCCTGACCCAGTCTCTCCGTTCTCTCTCCTCTTCAGGCCCACCCAAAGTGATAGGCCTAAAGTAGTTACCCTTCTGTGTGTACCTGGCAAGTTGTCTGAACAGGGAACATTTGGAACCCAGGGTGCTGAGTTTAGACAGTGGGTACTAGTGACATCACGTAGTCCTCCTGACCCAGTCTCTCTCTCTCTCTCTCTCCTCAGGCCCGTCCAAAGTACCTCCGCTGCATCGCCATCGCCTGTTACTTCCTGGCTGCCAAAACCAGCGAGGAAGACGAGGTGATTACATACGACACCACACATCCTTCCTTAGTGAATACATAACCATTACCTACGACACCATCAGTCCTTCCTTAGTGAATACATAACCATTACCTACGACACCATCAGTCTCCTTAGTGAATACATAACCATTACCTACGACACCATCAGTCCTCCTTAGTGAATACATAACCATTACCTACGACACCATCAGTCCTCCTTAGTGAATACATAACCATTACCTACGACACCATCAGTCTCCTTAGTGAATACATAACCATTACCTACGACACCATCAGTCTCCTTAGTGAATACATAACCATTACCTACGACACCATCAGTCCTCCTTAGTGAATACATAACCATTACCTACGACACCATCAGTCTCCTTAGTGAATACATAACCATTACCTACGACACCATCAGTCTCCTTAGTGAATACATAACCATTACCTACGACACCATCAGTCTCCTTAGTGAATACACAACCATTACCTACGACACCATCAGTCTCCTTAGTGAATACACAACCATTACCTACGACACCATCAGTCTCCTTAGTGAGTACATAACCATTACCTACGACACCATCAGTCCTTCTTTAGTGAATACATAACCATTACCTACGACACCATCAGTCCTCCTTAGTGAATACATAACCATTACCTACGACACCATCAGTCCTTCTTTAGTGAATACATAACCATTACCTACGACACCATCAGTCCTTCTTTAGTGAGTACCGAACCATTACCTACGACACCATCAGTCCTTCTTTAGTGAGTACATAACCATTACCTACGACACCATCAGTCTCCTTAGTGAATACATAACCATTACCTACGACACCATCAGTCCTTCTTTAGTGAGTACATAACCATTACCTACGACACCATCAGTCCTTCTTTAGTGAGTACATAACCATTACCTACGACACCATCAGTCTCCTTAGTGAATACATAACCATTACCTACGACACCATCAGTCTCCTTAGTGAATACATAACCATTACCTACGACACCATCAGTCTCCTTAGTGAATACATAACCATTACCTACGACACCATCAGTCCTCCTTAGTGAGTACATAACCATTACCTACGACACCATCAGTCCTTCTTTAGTGAATACATAACCATTACCTACGACACCATCAGTCCTCCTTAGTGAATACATAACCATTACCTACGACACCATCAGTCCTTCTTTAGTGAATACATAACCATTACCTACGACACCGTCAGTCCTCCTTAGTGAATACATAACCATTACCTACGACACCATCAGTCCTTCTTTAGTGAATACATAACCATTACCTACGACACCATCAGTCTCCTTAGTGAGTACATAACCATTACCTACGACACCATCAGTCCTTCTTTAGTGAATACATAACCATTACCTACGACACCATCAGTCCTTCTTTAGTGAATACATAACCATTACCTACGACACCATCAGTCCTCCTTAGTGAATACATAACCATTACCTACGACACCATCAGTCCTTCTTTAGTGAATACATAACCATTACCTACGACACCATCAGTCTCCTTAGTGAATACATAACCATTACCTACGACACCATCAGTCCTTCTTTAGTGAATACATAACCATTACCTACGACACCATCAGTCCTCCTTAGTGAATACATAACCATTACCTACGACACCATCAGTCCTTCTTTAGTGAATACATAACCATTACCTACGACACCATCAGTCTCCTTAGTGAATACATAACCATTACCTACGACACCATCAGTCTCCTTAGTGAATACATAACCATTACCTACGACACCATCAGTCCTTCTTTAGTGAGTACATAACCATTACCTACGACACCATCAGTCTCCTTAGTGAATACATAACCATTACCTACGACACCATCAGTCTCCTTAGTGAATACATAACCATTACCTACGACACCATCAGTCCTTCTTTAGTGAATACATAACCATTACCTACGACACCATCAGTCCTCCTTAGTGAATACATAACCATTACCTACGACACCATCAGTCCTTCTTTAGTGAATACATAACCATTACCTACGACACCATCAGTCTCCTTAGTGAATACATAACCATTACCTACGACACCATCAGTCCTTCTTTAGTGAATACATAACCATTACCTACGACACCATCAGTCCTCCTTAGTGAATACATAACCATTACCTACGACACCATCAGTCCTTCTTTAGTGAATACATAACCATTACCTACGACACCATCAGTCTCCTTAGTGAATACATAACCATTACCTACGACACCATCAGTCTCCTTAGTGAATACATAACCATTACCTACGACACCATCAGTCCTTCTTTAGTGAGTACGTCGCCATTCCGATTCAGAATGCTTTATTTGTCAATTTGATTTGCAGCTCTATTAAAACTGTTTTATGAATGGCCAAAGAAAATAGTTTTCCAAATGCTGAAATGTTTGGCTCTGTGCTATTAAGATTAGTTCCATTAGGAGGTCAGACAATTAAGTTGAAATAAAATGATTAGAGTTCTTGGTGCCAGAGAGGAAGTGGTTGGTGGGCAGAGAGGAAGTGGTTGGTGGGCAGGGTTGGTGGGCAGAGAGGAAGTGGTTGGTGGGCAGGGTTGGTGGGCAGAGAGGAAGTGGTTGGTGGGCTACCTTTTTGCTTGTTTGCTATTGTTGTTTTGAATCGCACTAACCCAAAGTCCTGTGTGTGTGTGCAGCGTGTGCCGTTGCTGCGTGACTTGGCCAGCAGCAGCAGATGTGGCTGCTCCCCATCAGAGATACTAAGAATGGAGAGGATCATTCTGGATAAACTTAACTGGGACCTGCACGCTGCCACACCGCTGGAATTTCTACACATTGTGAGTTTTGGGTTCCGTCACCACATTCATAGTAGTGTCCTGGACAGAACCACCGCTAGAGGCTTGAAGTAGTGTCCTGGACAGAACCGCCGCTAGAGGCTTGAAGTAGTGTCCTGGACAGAACCGCCCGCTAGAGGCTTGAAGTAGTGTCCTGGACAGAACCGCCGCTAGAGGCTTGAAGTAGTGTCCTGGACAGAACCGCCGCTAGAGGCTTGAAGTAGTGTCCTGGACAGAACCGCCGCTAGAGGCTTGAAGTAGTGTCCTGGACAGAACCGCCGCTAGAGGCTTGAAGTAGTGTCCTGGACACAACCGCCGCTAGAGGCTTGAAGTAGTGTCCTGGACACAACCGCCGCTAGAGGCTTGAAGTAGTGTCCTGGACACAACCGCCGCTAGAGGCTTGAAGTAGTGTCCTGGACACAACCGCCGCTAGAGGCTTGAAGTAGTGTCCTGGACAGAACCGCCGCTAGAGGCTTGAAGTAGTGTCCTGGACAGAACCGCCGCTAGAGGCTTGAAGTAGTGTCCTGGACAGAACCGCCGCTAGAGGCTTGAAGTAGTGTCCTGGACACAACCGCCGCTAGAGGCTTGAAGTAGTGTCCTGGACACAACCGCCGCTAGAGGCTTGAAGTAGTGTCCTGGACACAACCGCCGCTAGAGGCTTGAAGTAGTGTCCTGGACAGAACCGCCGCTAGAGGCTTGAAGTAGTGTCCTGGACAGAACCGCCGCTAGAGGCTTGAAGTAGTGTCCTGGACAGAACCGCCGCTAGAGGCTTGAAGTAGTGTCCTGGACACAACCGCCGCTAGAGGCTTGAAGTAGTGTCCTGGACACAACCGCCGCTAGAGGCTTGAAGTAGTGTCCTGGACAGAACCACCGCAAAGAGATAATTTGAAACCGGTTCTATATACTAGATTTAGAGTTATTTTGCAACTTTAGTTGTGAATGATACAATCCTTAGAATGTCTTAGAAATAAAAACATATATGGGCTGCATGATGTGACTATAGACTATTGATGATTTGAGAAAGTACCAAAAAAAACGCTTGATCTCTGTTCTTTGCCTCAGGCTGCACAAACGGTTCTCAGCAAGTGGTCATATTTTCACCCATCAATCACACTATTCTCAATGTAATCTAGTCTTTATTAATATGTAAAATGAGTTTTGATTCAGAATGGTCCATTTATTAACGGGCAGGAACAGAGAGAGGGGAAGAAACACCTGTTATCTGTTTGCACTGGAATAGGGAATGGAGGCCACTCTCCCACCGGTACGTTTTTCTACTTTTATAGTATAAATTAATATAAGAACACTTTTATTTCACTGTACGCATCAACCGCTATTTGAGGAGCATGCTCTCGCTACGTGAATGTTGATATTCCCGCCCCAAACTCTGTATGTCATGGGCTCTCCAACCTTGTTCCTGTAGCTACCCAGTGCTCTGTATGCCATGGTCTCTCCAACCTTGTTCCTGTAGCTACCCAGTGCTCTGTAGCTACCCAGTACTCTGTATGTCATGGGCTCTCCAACCTTGTTCCTGTAGCTACCCAGTGCTCTGTAGCTACCCAGTACTCTGTATGCCATGGTCTCTCCAACCTTGTTCCTGTAGCTACCCAGTACTCTGTATGCCATGGTCTCTCCAACCTTGTTCCTGTAGTTACCCAGTAATCTGTATGACATGGGATCTCCGAACCTTGTTCCTGTCGCTACCCAGTACTCTGTATGCCATGGGCTCTCCAACCTTGTTCCTGTCGCTACCCAGTACTCTGTATGCCATGGGCTCTCCAACCTTGTTCCTGTAGCTACCCAGTGCTCTGTATGCCATGGTCTCTCCAACCTTGTTCCTGTCGCTACCCAGTGCTCTGTATGCCATGGTCTCTCCAACCTTGTTCCTGTAGCTACCCAGTGCTCTGTATGCCATGGTCTCTCCAACCTTGTTCCTGTAGCTACCCAGTGCTCTGTATGCCATGGGCTCTCCAACCTTGTTCCTGTCGCTACCCAGTGCTCTGTATGCCATGGGCTCTCCAACCTTGTTCCTGTCGCTACCCAGTGCTCTGTAGCTACCCAGTGCTCTGTATGCCATGGGCTCTCCAACCTTGTTCCTGTCGCTACCCAGTGCTCTGTATGCCATGGGCTCTCCAACCTTGTTCCTGTCGCTACCCAGTGCTCTGTAGCTACCCAGTGCTCTGTATGCCATGGGCTCTCCAACCTTGTTCCTGTCGCTACCCAGTGCTCTGTATGCCATGGGCTCTCCAACCTTGTTCCTGTCGCTACCCAGTGCTCTGTAGCTACCCAGTGCTCTGTATGCCATGGGCTCTCCAACCTTGTTCCTGTCGCTACCCAGTGCTCTGTATGCCATGGGCTCTCCAACCTTGTTCCTGTCGCTACCCAGTACTCTGTATGCCATGGGCTCTCCAACCTTGTTCCTGTAGCTACCCAGTGCTCTGTATGCCATGGTCTCTCCAACCTTGTTCCTGTCGCTACCCAGTGCTCTGTATGCCATGGTCTCTCCAACCTTGTTCCTGTAGCTACCCAGTGCTCTGTATGCCATGGTCTCTCCAACCTTGTTCCTGTAGCTACCCAGTGCTCTGTATGCCATGGGCTCTCCAACCTTGTTCCTGTCGCTACCCAGTGCTCTGTATGCCATGGGCTCTCCAACCTTGTTCCTGTCGCTACCCAGTGCTCTGTAGCTACCCAGTGCTCTGTATGCCATGGGCTCTCCAACCTTGTTCCTGTCGCTACCCAGTGCTCTGTATGCCATGGGCTCTCCAACCTTGTTCCTGTCGCTACCCAGTGCTCTGTAGCTACCCAGTGCTCTGTATGCCATGGGCTCTCCAACCTTGTTCCTGTCGCTACCCAGTGCTCTGTATGCCATGGGCTCTCCAACCTTGTTCCTGTCGCTACCCAGTGCTCTGTAGCTACCCAGTGCTCTGTATGCCATGGGCTCTCCAACCTTGTTCCTGTCGCTACCCAGTGCTCTGTATGCCATGGGCTCTCCAACCTTGTTCCTGTCGCTACCCAGTGCTCTGCAGCTACCCAGTGCTCTGTATGCCATGGGCTCTCCAACCTTGTTCCTGTAGCTACCCAGTGCTCTGTATGCCATGGTCTCTCCAACCTTGTTCCTGTAGCTACCCAGTGCTCTGTATGCCATGGTCTCTCCAACCTTGTTCCTGTCGCTACCCAGTGCTCTGTATGCCATGGTCTCTCCAACCTTGTTCCTGTAGCTACCCAGTGCTCTGTATGCCATGGGCTCTCCAACCTTGTTCCTGTCGCTACCCAGTGCTCTGCAGCTACCCAGTGCTCTGTATGCCATGGGCTCTCCAACCTTGTTCCTGTCGCTACCCAGTACTTAATTTAGGAAACCAAGTGAAATCTGTTTGGGAACATTGATAGTAATATGTTTCTGCAACAAAACATATTTCACTAAACTATTGATAGCCTGTCTGCGAGCTCGAAAAATAAAGGAGAGAGAGAGAGGAGGAGATTGAAACTGCTGGTGAGATATTCTGTATAGCTTAAGGTAATGTGTCATGTAATTAATAATGAAAATATAAAAACTATTCCCTATTACTAGGCTATTCAAATGCACTATAATTGTAGGTTAACTGTAAACTGCTCTGCACAATCAATGGACCAACTGCCTAAGGCTGTAAGTTCTCTCCCAGACTCATGGATTGACATTTTGGAGCGTAAACAGTCCAACAGTCCATGCATAATAATACAGTCCACACTGAAAGGCAATTACTCAAATTTGTTTAATTTTGGAGTATAGGCTAGACCAATTATGTACCAAAAACATCTTAAATCATTTTAGTTTTATGTTTTTCTGCCATGTGTAATATGCGGTACTCTATGTATTGTATAACGGCACAATCATAATTTTAATTAAGGTATTTTTTTTAATGGCTTGCGCTTATGAATATGCATAAGCTGAATGTGTATGAGTGTTGTCAAACTTCTTTGTTCAAATTGTTCATCACAGTGACGTGAGTTTTAAAGGTAAGATGGGCCTAGTGGTCGTGATTTTCGAGAAAATTTGCATTGATGTCAGAGGTACAATAGAGCCCTGAGTACCAGGCCATTAGGACCTGATGGAGGGGCAATAGAGCCCTGAGTACCAGGCCATTAGGACCTGATGGAGGGACAATAGAGCCCTGAGTATCAGGCCATGAGGACCTGATGGAGGGACAATAGAGCCCTGAGTACCAGGCCATTAGGACCTGATGGAGGGGCAATAGAGCCCTGAGTACCAGGCCATTAGGACCTGATGGAGGGACAATAGAGCCCTGAGTACCAGGCCATTAGGACCTGATGGAGGTACAATAGAGCCCTGAGTACCAGGCCATTAGGACCTGATGGAGGGACAATAGAGCCCTGAGTACCAGGCCATTAGGACCTGATGGAGGGACAATAGAGCCCTGAGTACCAGGCCATTAGGACCTGATGGAGGGACAATAGAGCCCTGAGTACCAGGCCATTAGGACCTGATGGAGGGGCAATAGAGCCCTGAGTACCAGGCCATTAGGACTTGATGGAGGGACAATAGAGCCCTGAGTACCAGGCCATTAGGACCTGATGGAGGGACAATAGAGCCCTGATTACCAGGCCATTAGGACCTGATGGAGGGACAATAGAGCCCTGAGTACCAGGCCATTAGGACCTGATGGAGGGACAATAGAGCCCTGAGTACCAGACCATTAGGACCTGATGGAGGGACAATAGAGCCCTGAGTACCAGGCCATTAGGACCTGATGGAGGGACAATAGAGCCCTGAGTACCAGACCATTAGGACCTGATGGAGGGACAATAGAGCCCTGAGTACCAGACCATTAGGACCTGATGGAGGGACAATAGAGCCCTGAGTACCAGGCCATTAGGACCTGATGGAGGGACAATAGAGCCCTGAGTACCAGGCCATTAGGACCTGATGGAGGGACAATAGAGCCCTGAGTACCAGACCATTAGGACCTGATGGAGGGGCAATAGAGCCCTGAGTACCAAGCCATTAGGACCTGATGGAGGGACGATAGAGCCCTGAGTACCAAGCCATTAGGACCTGATGGAGGGACAATAGAGCCCTGAGTACTAGGCCATTAGGACCTGATGGTTGTTAACAAGCTGGGTACTACTAACACATGTCCAGAGTGATTTAAAGGAGGTTACGGTGACTCAACGGTCACGTGGAATTTGTCTGCAGTCATGAAACAGCCGCCGCCACAGCCCTATGTACAACCGCTAACTAACAGGCTGTTGTTTCCCTTCAGTTCCATGCCATGGTGCTGTCCTGCAAGCCACGGTTCATGTTGGGTCTGGTGGGGTGTAACCCGTCGCAGCACCTGTCAGTGTTGACCCAGCAGCTGCACTACTGCCTGTCCGACAGCGCCCTGCTACAGCCCCTCTCCCGGGGATCCATGCTGGCGCTGGCCCTCGTCACCCTGGAGCTGGAGAATATCTGCTTTGACTGGCTGGCTCTCACCATCAACCTGCTCAGGAAAACACAGGTACTAAACTCTCACTGTCCTCCTGCTCAGGAAAACACAGGTACTAAACTCTCACTGTCCTCCTGCTCAGGAAAACACAGGTACTAAACTCTCACTGTCCTCCTGCTCAGGAAAACACAGGTACTAAGAAAGCACAAGTAGGCCTGCAGTACAGTATGTTGAGATAGGGTTCAGTTAGGCAGTGAGGGCTTCTACCTAAATCACAGACATGTACCGGTGTTGATGTGGAGTCCAATCTGACCCACTCCCTATCCAGGTGATTCCACACCAGGGGAGTGGAAAATAGTTATCTCAGAATGTTCTGGAAATTCTCACATAGGAACTTCATTGGGAGGAAGGGATGTTTATCAATAGTGGACCATCGCGCTCTCCCAGAAGTTTGGATGGTGTGTAAAAACTCATTCATTCAGTTAAAAGGTGTGATGTAAACATATATAGCTTCCTTTTAATGTTTCACTTGTTTTCTCTTCACTGCATCTGGGATCGCATTCAGACATTTTGGCTTTACAGCCTTCTTCAGTGTCTAGGTACAACGCTTTTTCATTCAAAACAACATTTGGTAGGGAACACAGGTGAGCAACCCATGAGGTGCTTCTAATCAGGGATTATACTCATCTGCCAATCAGGGATGTCTGTTTCTCTGGTCTACCTGTAGACAACTTGTGTGAACTGCTTTTTACATTTGTATCACAAACCATTTTTTTTTTGTTTTTATTATCATGGTGAAAGTGGAAATCTTAGGCCCTTTTTAGACCTGTACATGACTCCTGTAAGTATGGGACGCCGTTTGGGTCTTTGCGTGTGGAAAAAAAGATACACTTCAAATAACACTCTTTGACTCGTTAAATTAGCTTTTAATGTGACGCATTAAATGGCAAAGTTCTATTATATAATGTTGTGAATTTTCCCGTGCAAGGCAAACACCACCACTACTATCAGTATCACTGTCAAAGCTGTACAAACAGTCTGCAAACAAGCACACACCAGGCCACGAACTATGTGTTTACAATACCGCGTTGGTAATAAGGTATTATTTGTTCGACCGCAACTTCTGGGGTAGTTAGCTTTAGCTTGGTATTACCTAACTAGCACCAATACAACCAGCCTGAAAACCATGACCAGTAGAAACTGCAGTCATTTTCATTATTCTTAGCAATGATTTTAGGAATCCTTGTAACTATTAGCTAAGTAGCCACTTGTTGTTCGCCAATTGAAATTGAACTTCAGTTCATGAAAATAAATAGCTAGCCAGCTACTTAACCCTGTTGCCCAAAGCTAACATTATAAGCCGCCAGCTAGCTTTATCAGGCTAGTGACTCTCGACCGGACTTGGTTATGTGGTGTGAAGCTAGCCACAATAAGGATTAGGCACAATAGCGGAATTTGCGGTTTCCCTTCATAATCAAAAGTACCTATTTGAAAGCGATGCAGAAGGTTATAATTGGTGGAATCATGCCATATTTAGACTAGATAATGTTAAAACATGGTTGGAATGTGAAGCAGTGAAATGGGGTATCAGTCTACTTGGTGACACCCACAGAACACAACTGTGAAGAATTTACGCAAATATTAGCGTTGTAGCTCTTATCGCGGGACTGTGATTGTGAAATCACCTCCCCAGTCAGCCTACTGTGTGTATTGACATTCATATTGCACTGTACAACTTTACCTAAGGATTGGGGATCAATGTTTTCCCAACGTCCTCCTCAGAGTTATCAGACTCCAGAACATCCACGCAGTACTGTGTTTTCCTCTGGAATAGTGTTCAATACACACAGGTTGACAATAAATGTGTCTCAATTCACAGTTGTTTCAAAGTCCCGCAATAAGAGGTACGATGCTAATGTTCTCTGGGTGTCACTGAGTAGACTGATACCCCATGTCATTGATCCACAATCCATAGTTAAGGCTGTACAGTGAAGGTGTAAGGATGACCCCAATGCAATTCTAAAGTGTAATTGTGTGATTTCAACAGATTTTTGTCAAATTAACATTGTCTTTTGTTTAGCATGATCAATTTAAATTATGGCATAATTCTACTATTTGTATTCATTTGCATCACTGTCAATGACATACTTTTATTTTGAAGGCTAACTGCAAAGTCCACTATTGTGGCTAATCTTTATTGTGGCTAGCTTTACATAGATGGGTCCGACCACCATTTAATCAAACAAGAACTGTCTTATAAATTAGGGTTATTTTACAGGATGACACCTAGCTATACCTTGTGATCTGTGAACCGAACATGATACAGAAAACATCTTGGACTCATTATTCTCTTTATAGCGTGCTCTAACATATGGGGTATGTCTAGATTCTGAAATACAATGTTTCACATTCATTTATTCAACATTAAACATATTAATATCTCAACTACCCTTTTTTTATTTTTATTTTTAACACCATATTGTTTTGGTCAATATACTCTACAATTAAATACAATTTCCAGAGTGGGCTCTCTGCTAATTCTGAAGTTCTGATATATTTTAATGAACCCCACCAACACAGTGAATGGGGGGAAATGGATTCAAAGGGAACTCCCTCTGCTGGTGGTTTGCTGAATGTACAATCCTAAAGGAGGTTTGTGATTAATTAATGACATATTATGTACATTTTTATGTTATATCATTAAAAGTACCAGAGAGCCCACTCTGGAAAATGTGATGTTTGATGAAGGGTTATTTTATGAATATAAATATGTTTTATGTTGAATAAGTTGGAGCACTATCACAGATCATAAGGTCTTACAGGAAGAGCACAACACACTGAGTGTACAAACATTAGGAACACCTGCTCTTTCTACGACAGACCAACCAGATGAAAGGGATGATCCCTTATTGATGTCACTTGTTAAATTCACTTCAATCAGGGTAAATGAAGGGGAGGAGACGGGTTAAAGAAAGATTTTTTTAAGCCTTGAGACAATTTGAGACATGAATTGTATGTATGCCAGAGTGTGAATGGTCAAGACAAAATATTTAAGTGCCTTTTTGAACAGGGGTATGGTAGAAGGTGCCAGGCGCACCGGTTTGAGTGTGTCAAGAACTGCAACGCTTCTGAGTTTTTCACACACAAGTTTCCCGTGTGTATCAAGAATGGTCCACCACCCAATGGACATCCATCCAGCTTGACACAACTGTGGGAAGCACTGGGGTCGACATGTCAGCATCCCTGTGGAACGCTTTTGAAGCCTTGTAGAGTCCAAACCCCGACCAACTGTGGCTGTTCTGAGGGCTAAAGGGGGTGCAAGTCAATATTAGGAAGGTGTTCCTAATGTTTTGTTCACTTTAAGTCTAAAGGGGCTTAAAATTGCCACTTTCATCACGATTTTCTCAAAAATAGTTTGTGATACGAATGTAAAAAACACGTCTCAAACATCCTTCCTCCCAATGAAGTTCCTGTTTGAGAATTGCCAGAACATTCTGAGATAACAAAAATATTTTCTTCTGTTGTGGAGTATAACCCATCTCTCTTTCTCTTAAAAACCTGTTCACTAAAACCCAGAACAAATACAGGGGATAACATGGATGTTGTAGTCCCTCCCGCGTATTAAATCAGGCTTATTCAATAAATATCAGTGGTATTATCAGGATGCCTCAGGAAACCGTTACCGTCCATTGGTTGCATAATATAGTCAGCCTGTATTTTGACTCTAACCACGTTACTGTAAAATCATTACTGTTAAAAAAATTAAATAAAAAAAATAAAAAATATTCAACAAAAGTCACAACAGTTGTGATGGAAACAGGACGTTTCGGTACAATTTTATAAATGCAGACAGATCATTTGTTCGTTTTGACATGGTGGGATCTTTTTGTGTCGGTAAAATGTATTATGCGGTGGAAATGCCCTTATGTGCAAATATTGATATAATAACCATCATATCGAAGTAAACTTGGAGTCACGTAATGATATGGCGTGTGTAGTCCTTCCCACTAGGACTCGGGAAACCATGCAGTTTATTAGGCTACAGATGAAATAAGTTATACATTTCACAGGGTGGTGAAAGTGCACTTTGAGTTTAATGCTCCTTTACAATAAATATGATTTCTGGTGACATGATAATGGATGGGTAATGTGTGTAACAGTATAGCTTCAGTCTCTCTCCTCACCCCAACCTGGGCTCGAACCAGGGACCCTCTGCACACATCAACAACTGTTCCTCTCCTCACCCCAACCTGGGCTCGAACCAGGGACCCTCTGCACACATCAACAACTGACACCCCACGAAGCATCGTTACCCATCGCGCCACAAAAGCAGCGGCCCTTGCAGAGCAAGGGGAACTACTACTTCAGGTCTCAGAGCGAGTGACGTCACCCGATTGAAACGCTATTAGTGCGCACCACCGCTAACTAACTAGCCATTTCACATCGATTACATGCGCATATTTTAATGTGGATTTTAGAATATTCGCCTGAAAATCTGTCGCAAATTGGATGGAAATCTGTCAATTAACATAATTATAATCAAGACCTTTTGTTTATCTCCCACCCCTAGATTGACAGTTCTCAGCTGATCCGATGTCGAGAGCTGGTGTCACGTCACCTGTCCACACAGGAAGCTTCCCTGCCTCCCAACACTGTGTACATCTACCAGTCCCTGCACCGCAGTCTGGACCCAGACCCCTGCACCCGGGGAAGAGAGTCCAACACCAGGCTCCCCTCCCCAGACACAGACCCACCGGCGACATCCACGGCCCCTAGGGACAGGAGCCTCTCTTGGGTCTCCTCTACCACCCTGCTCCATGTCCATGGACCACCCAAACCCAGCCACCACTCCCACCAAGTCTCCCTGCGCTGCAAGCACTCGGCCAAGCGCAAGGTGAGAGCTTGGCTGCTTCATCAACCGGAGTAAAGTATTTTTAACACCTACCTAGATACAGTGCATTTGGAAAGTATTCCGACCCCTTGACCGTTTCCACATTTTGTTACGTTACAGCCTTATTCTAAAATGTATTAAATTGTTTTTCCCCCTCATTAATCTACACACAATACCCCATAATGAATGACAAAGCAAAAAAAAAACATTTTTTTTTTGCAAATGTATTAAAAAATGTAAATAAAATGAAACACATTTACATAAGTATTCAGAACTTTTACTCAGTACTTTGTTGAAGCATCTTTGGCAGCGATTTCAGCCTTGAGTCTTCTTGGGTATGACACTACAAGCTTGGCACATCTGTATTTGGGAAGTTTCTCTCATTCTCTGCAGATCCTCTCAAGCTCTGTCAGGTTGGATGGGGAGCGTCACTGCACAGCTATTTTCAGGTCTCCAGAGATGTTCGATCGGGTTCAAATCCGGGTTCTAGCTGTGCTACTCAAGTTCATTCGGAAACGTGTCCCGAAGCCACTTCTGCGTTGTCTTGGCTGTGTGCTTAGGTTCGTTGTCCTGTTGAAAGATGAACCTTCACCCCAGTCTGAGGTCCTGAGCTCTCTGGAGCAGGTTTCATCAAGGATCTCTCTGTACTTTGCTCTGTTCATCTTTGCCTCGATCCTGACTAGTCTCCCTGCCGCTGAAAAACATCCACACAGCATGATGCTGCCACCAACATGCTTCACTGTAGGGATGGTGCCTGATTTCCTCCAAACGTGACGCTTGGCGTTCAGGCCAGAGAGTTCAATCTTGGTTTCATCAGACCAGAGAATCTTGTTTCTCATAGTCTGAGAGTCCTTTAGGTGCCTTTTGGAAAACATCAAGCGAGCTTTCATGCGCCTTTTGGGCTCCCCGAGTCGCAGAGGTCTAAGGCACTGCATCTCAGTGCTAGAGGCGTCACTACAAACCCTGGTTCCATTCCAGGCTGTATCACAACCGGCCATGATTGGGAGTCCCATAGGGCAGTGCACAATTGGCCCAGCGTTGTCTGGGTTAGGGTTTGGCCGGGGTAGGCCGTCATAAATAAGAATTTGTTTTTGACTGACTTGCCTAGTTAAATAAAAATACTGAGTGGCGGCTTCCATCTGGCCACTCTACCTTAAAGCCCTGATTGGCGGAGTCCTGTAGAGATGGTTGTCCTTCTGGAAGGTTCTCCCATCTCCACAGAGAAACTCTGGAGCTCTGTCAGAGTGACCATCAGTTTCTTGGTCACTTCCCTGACCAAGGCCCATCTCCCCCGATTGCTCAGTTTGGCCGGGCGGCCAGCTCTAGGAAGAGTCTTGGTGGTTCCAAACGTCTTCCATTTAAGAATGGAGGCCACTGTGTTCTTGGGAACTGTCAATGCTTCCCCAGCTCTTTGCCTCGACACAATCCTTCCTCGGAGCTCTACGGACAATTCCTTCGACCTCATGGCTTGGTTTTTGCTCTGACCTTATATAGACAGGAGTGTGCCTTTCCAAATCATGTCCAATCAATTTAATTTACCACCGGTGGACTCCAATCAAGTTGTAGAAACATCAAGGATGATCAATGGAAACAGGATGCACCTGAGCTCAATTTTGAGTCTCATAGCAAAGGGTCTGAATACTTATGGAAATAAGGTATTTCTGTTTTTATTTTAATACATTTCTAAAAACGTGTTTTCACTTTATCATTAGGGGGTATTGTGATGTCATTATGGGGTATTGTGTGTAGATTGAGGACCATGTTTTATTTAATACATTGTAGAATAAGGCTGTAACGTAACAAAATGTGGAAAAGTTGAGGGGGTCTGAATACTTTCCGAATGCACTGTATGCTATTTGACTTGCCTTGATTATGAAAGCATATTGTGTTAATGTTATGTTTTTGTAGTAGAGCTTTGAGATGACTATGAAAAGCTCTATACAAATGTAATGTATTATATTAGACATTAAATAATGTATTGTATTATTATGTGCTTATAAATAATATTATTATTAAGGTGGAGGAGATGGAGGTCGACGAATTCTACGAGGGGATCAAACGACTCTACAACGAAGAGACCGGGGTCGCTCCGGAAGGGACGGCGGTAACGGGGGAGGAGCCTCTAGAGGAGAATCCTGTCCTGTTGGTCAGGCGGGAGGACCACACCTCCCCCTGCCCCCCTCTCCAACCCGTCAGTGTCTCATAGAGAAGAAGAGGATGAAACCAAGGCCTTCTCTTCCTCTCTACCTGAGCTGCAAGGAAAATAAGTCTCAGTATTCAATCTGTCATGGCATTTATCCACCAACCCCAGGCATCGATTGAGCCCAAAAAAGTCACCAAAAAAATATGCTATTTCATAACTATTTGTTGAGCACAAATATAAAATGATAAAAAAATATATATAATTAAATAAATAAAGGAATAATCTTGTCCTTCAAAAAAGAGGTGAAATTACTACTTCTCCCTGTGAGTCTCTGTGACGATATTTCTCTAATGTAAGGTCGATTCATTTTATTTCTGTTTTTGACACTAACTAATCTAAGTTTCAATCAGTATATTTATTTTATTTTACCTTCCTCCTTTCCTAAAAAAAATAATAATAATAATTCTCAGCATGTTGTCTTTAACCCCTCACAAAACATGTCACTGTAGAACTATGTTAACCTGAAGTACTGAACGGTCGTTTCTAAGATTTTATTACGTTTAATAATCTAAATATCCCCTTCCACAACTTTCCTGTTTTTTTGTCCCGTCACAGTGTGCTGTAGTAGTTTAACCAAAGAAGGAACGTTACAAGCTACTGTCATTAATGACGATGCGTAACTGAATCAATTTACCCAATGAAGCAATATGTTTTAAGATAAACAGCTTTGTTAAAGGATTGTCTGTCCCAAGTGGCGCCCTATACCCTACATAGTGCACAACTTTTTATTAGAGGCCTATGGGGGGTAATAGGGTGACATTTCAGATGCAATCAAGAAGAGGGTTTGAAGATGTAGCTACCATAATTCACCTTATCTTTGCTGTTCAGAAACAACATGCTGTTTTTTTTTTGTTTATTGCCAAAAGGCTCTTGCTCTGGGGTGCTGGTAACTGCCTATGTACTGCTGGCAACTTGTGGCACCAATAAAACAAGTGAAATAATCTTTATCATGTTACTGTGTATCAAAGTGGCTTCGTTCTGTCATCCCGCATATTGCTGGACATACCATGTGCATTAACTTGATTGGCTACATTTAGTCTTGAAAACCAGACCCTGGGCAACATCCGGAGCATTTGTAAATGGTGGGAGGCAATAACGCGACTAAATGAATGTACTAAATTGGTAGAGCATGGAACTTGCAACACCAGGATATCCTATAGTTTGAGATAAAATTACAGCAATGAAAGGATTTAGGTCTGAATGCGACCAGCCAACAAATGTTATAGGCTATGATTTTTAAACGTTTTCCACGTTTCTAAATTGCAACGTAGCGTTATTTTAGGTAGGCTCAGTGTATGTGACATCACGTTTCTTGCTGATGGTTTGTTTACACAGCAGGTTAGAACTATTAATATGGCAGGTTACGAGACTGAGGTTAAGGTTTAGCTAAAATGGGCTCCGAGTGGCGCAGCGGTCTAAAGCACTGCATCTCAGTGCTAGAGGAGTCACTACAGACCCTGGTTCAGTGGTCTAAGGCTCTGCATCTCAGTGCTGGAGGAGTCACTACAGACCCTGGTTCAGCGGTCTAAGGCTCTGCATCTCAGTGCTGGAGGAGTCACTACAGACCCTGGTTCAGTGGTCTAAAGCACTGCATCTCAGTGCTGGAGGAGTCACTACAGACCCTGGTTCAGCGGTCTAAGGCTCTGCATCTCAGTGCTAGAGGCGTCACTACAGACACCCTGGTTCAGCGGTCTAAGGCTCTGCATCTCAGTGCTGGAGGCGTCACTACAGACCCTGGTTCAGCGGTCTAAGGCACTGCATCTCAGTGTTAGAGGCGTCACTACAGACCCTGGTTCAGCGGTCTAAGGCACTGCATCTCAGTGTTAGAGGCGTCACTACAGACCCTGGTTCAGCGGTCTAAGGCACTGCATCTCAGTGTTAGAGGTGTCACTACAGACCTTGGTTCGATTCCAAGCTGTATCACAACCGACTGTGATTGGGAGTCCCATTAGGGCAGCTCACAATTGGCCCCAGCGTCTTCCAGGTTAGGGTTTGACCGGGGTAGGCCGTTATTATAAATAAAAATGTGTTGCCTAGTTAAAGGTTAAATAAATAAAAATGTGTTCTTAACTTACTTGCCGAGTTAAAGGTTAAATAAATAAAAATGCTAGTTGTCAACAACAGTTATCCCCGGCGCGACAACTAGATGGCGCTGTAATGGAAGCCACCATGGTACAAACCATCAGCAGTACAACATCTGCACGTCACCTCGTTCTCAGGGGCTATTACCCCAATTTTTTTGCAAAACGTTTCTTCAACGGAAGCAAACGAAATGGGGATGGACCTACCTGCATTTGACCAATTTAAAATCTAATTTTGCTCTGTTTGCTTCTTAAACTGTAAACGGTTTCTGCAATGAATTACCATTTAAGAACCAAACCATGGGTGTATTCATTACGGAAACTGTTTATCGTTTAAGAACCAAAGGAAGCAAACGAAACGGAGAGGGGTCTACCTGAATTTCTCCAATAAATACTATTGTCTGTGTTTTCCGTTTGGAGTAGGCTAAACCGTTTCTGTTGCAAAACGTAAACGTTTACAGTTTAAACAACCAAACAGAAGCAAACCGAGCAAACGACAGTTTATATTGGACAAATGCAGGTTGGTCCCGCCCTCGTTCCGTTTGCTTCCGTTTAAGAAACGTTTTGCAACAGAATCGGGTTAATGAATACACCCCAGGTATACAGGTGGAGTTAAGTGATACTGGCGCAGAAAAACCCAGCTGACACTCCATCGGGCTTGGAGCAAACAGACGGAATGGCCACCGATTTTACTCAGGATTCGGTGCTGTACTTTCTCCGGTGTAACGGTGGAAGAGTGAAGAACTCTGAATTGTTGGCGCACTTCGGTGCGTTTATAAAGGACCACAAGAACCAGACACACAACCGGGAACTGTTTAAAACGTTTATTAACTCCGTGGCTGTGGTGAAAACGGAGGAGGGAGTTAGATACGTTGTATTGAGGAAGACATTTCTGGGCCGTGTTGCTGGAGGAGATATCTCCGCCGGATCCCATTCCCCAAAACCCTCTACCGGACAACAACCTGCGCCACAGGCGAGAGAGAGAGACCTCTCGCCGAGAGATCCGGTAAACAGAAACCAGGAGAGAGGTCAGAAGGAATTGATAGAGACGCACTTGCACGTCGCACATCAGAAGTTCCATGTTCCACCGGGAAACACCATCCAACTCACAGAAAAGATATTGGCCTCGTCTGGAATTGTAAACAAAAACAATGTGGAAAGTAAAATCAACTATGAAAAGCCTATCCAAAGCTCCTCGCCATATGGGACGGACCACGCGCTACCTCCGCTATCCAGCAACAGAGCGGCACCGTTCCGCCCATCTTATAATGCAGCAATATCAAAAGGGTCAGAAGATGGAAGTGGTCAGAGCATAGAAGCAAAATGGGATGAAGAACCCGTGACTCTCCCTCTTTCAGTCCCAGAACTGAATCACAAAGGCATTTACATCGGTGGTCACACACTTGGCAAGCAGTCACTAGAAGCCAAGAGGTCCTATCCGTTCCTGTACACAGAGGTGAAACCTCCGGCACATCGGCCTCACCTAGCACAGGTGCAACAGAATACAGTGCAGCCAAAGAGGAAGATTTCTGAAGCTGAGCACAGAGGAGCATCTGCAGCTACAGGAGGTCCACTGCTCACCACTCTAGAGCATGCCAGCTCCTCTCCTTTATCTGATGGTTACAGTCCTTCTGCTGCTCCCCTGACCCCTGACCCCCAGGTGACAAGGAGCGATGGTAACCTGGATGACAGCCTTCACCTCCATCATAGCATCCCACAGCAGCCCAGACCAAAACGTGATGGAGTCCCTGACCCAGTCTCTGTCCCTGACATTCACAGCCAGTATCCGGAGGAGAGTAGAGCTACTGTCCCCCAGCCTCCCCAATGCTGCCTACCCCTGGACGACAAGTACCACACCCCCGCTGCTGCTAGTGGTAGGTCTTCTGGTTACTCAGAGCAGTACCACCACCAGGCCGACTCCGGCCTCTCCTCCCGTCACAGCCACAGCAGCCTCCTCCTTTCCCCATCACTGGACTCCAGGGATGAGTGGGCCCAGGGTTCCCGTAGAGATGAATGGGCCAGCTATGAAGTCCTCAACTACCAGCTTCTCTCGGGTGAGCAGCTCTCTCAGATGCACTGCGCCGTGAAGCGAGCCCCCTTGCCTCACCATCACTCCACCGGTTACCTTGACAACAACGAGGTGGACATAGCATCGTCATGGCACCATTCCACAGGTTATCTCCGTGACGATGATGGGTCAGAGTCCAATGAGTCCACCTCTCTTCATGGTTCGGCCCCTGAGCCCTTTCTCCGACCCGCCGTCCAGCGAATAAGCACCCAGCACCGCAGCCGCATGTGTCGTAGTCTCGGAGCCGACCTGGACCAACGGTTTCCGGAGGACGGCGTCTCGGCACGGCACAACCGTCTCCACCTCCTCTCCTCCAACCTCAGCGTCAGCCACTCCTTCTCCCACCCCACCTCACGTACAGCCAGCTACAGAGACCTGAGGGGGGAGATGCGATCTGGGGCCTCCAGTAACAAGAGCTTAATCAGTGGCCATGACAGCTCCTACTTCCACCGTCACAACCTGGTCCCCCTGGAGCCTGAGGAGCATGACTGGCTGGTGAAGGGCGCCGCTGGAATCTGGGCCGACGTTTACACCCTGTTCAGAGATGAACCCAGCCTCCTCACCAAGAGAGACTTCATCACTGGTTATACCATCCTGCACTGGATCGCTAAACATGGAGACCACCGGGTCCTCAACACACTCTGGTACGGAGTCAACAAAGCTGGGATTAAACTGGACGTGGATGTGAAGACTACCTGTGGCTACACGCCTCTTCACCTGGCCGCCATCCACGGGAACGACAAAATGATCCGGCTTCTGGTTCATAAGTTCAGGGCCAACTTGGCCCTCAGGGACACCAGTGGTAAGAAGGCCTGGCAGTACCTCAGTCGCACCGGCCCAATGGACCTCCTAGAGATGTTAGGGGCCCCTCAGTGCTTGACCTCCACCGAGGGTCGCTCCACATCCCAGTCCACAGGAGAGAGACCCCCAAGGCCGGTGACATCCTCGGGCTCAGCCGCGGTGAAGAGGTCCACGTCTATAGCTGCGTTCCTGAATAAGACTCTAATGAAGTTCCCAGGACGGGAAGATTCACGGTCATCCGACTCTTTAGTGTGACAATAGTGTGGCATTTAGGATGTCTGTCCTGCTTCGACCTCTATTCTAATGGCACCAGACACTTAATAACTAGGCTGGGTCACAACTTTGATTTGCCACTTAAAATCAGATTTGCTTTCTTTGTTAATCCATTCATTTAGATTTTTTGTTTTTAGACCAAATAATTGAATAAGAGGGTAGGGATTGCGTTATCGAGCTGTCTAAAGTATTTTATTGTGAATGGATATGACAGACAGGCATTAACTGTATCACTTGTGAAAACAAAAGCAATAGAATCAGTTCTGTGAGGTCGGAGTTTTAAAGAGATTATATTACATTATCATATTTGAGTATAATTGCTTTGCAGTTGTGTTTATTGTGGCGAGAACCTTTTTGTTTGTTTGCTACTGAGGAAATGGCTTCCATTCTAGTGTTTTATTTTTTTAATGACCAGAGAAGAACCTTTTCAAAATGTCTTCTCTCCAACAAAAGTGAACTGTCAGTTAAGTGCTTCAGCAGTTTCATGTTTCAGGTGGTTACCTGACGTTGGAATGTGGTTTTGTTTGTTCAAAGGCCTGTCAGAATAGCAATGTATATGACATCATCTGACTAAAGGAAAAGAATCCTCGCTTGGCACCAGGTTGAATATGATGCCAACTGTTCACTAGTTTAAATCCCCAAAGGTTGAGTGTGGTTTATAATGCACGGGTGTTTTACAAGGTTCATTCACCATTTTTGCGGTATTATATTGACACCAAAAAGTTGAATCACAGTTTTCTCTCTTTATGCACTCATGTTTCCAGATGCAGCATGTCCTGAAGTACTAAAACTATTCATTTAATGTCATTCTAAAGCCATTTCCTTAAAGACCAGTGCAGTCAAAATGTATTTTTTTTCCCCGTGTTTTGTATAATATTGTACAACAGCTGATGAAACTAACTGTAAAAGTTTTTTATTTGTTATTTTTTTTAAACAGTGTTATTTCCTGATAGCTGCTGGTTGAAAATACAACATACCCAGGATCTTCTAATCAGCAGGTTTGCATGGGCGGGAGTTTCGGCTTTCCATGGTGACATCACCATGTTTTTAAATTGGTTAATAGGCCAATATCAAGAGTTCCAAACATCTCTGCCAATAACAGCTAGTTTTCAGTTCCCCCCTCCCCACTCAGACCACTCCCAGACACTCCTACCAAATGTGATCTTGTTCCTAGAAAATCTTTTTTAATGGAAATCTATTATAAATCTGTTATTTGTCCCATGCTTCGTAAACAGATGTAGACTAACAGTGAAATGCGTACTTAAAGATACTTTTCTGACAATGCAGAGTTAAAGATACATTTAAACAAGATAAAAACAAGTAAAATACATTAAGGTACTTCATTGTTACCCAGAAATGATTTAATGTTGCTATAAAAACAGCTGCATTGAGGCTTTTTAACCTCTCTTATTATAATTTGTTATTTATTTTGTTTCCAACACTAATATTATAACCTGTGTTGAACATTAACCTGCAGAGAGTGGGTTAACAGGGGTTCTGATCCAAATAGCAGCATATTCCCTATGTATCGCACTGCTCTGGTCAAAAGTAGTCCACTATAAAGGGAATAGGGTGCCATTTTGGATGCTCTTCAGGTGCTGGATTCATACAGTGGATGTAAACAGACATGATAAACAATGCTACATGCCAGCGACGGCTCTGGAGGGTTGGAGGTATGCAAGGGACCAGGGGAGGCTTCAGATCGGGGGTCCCTCTCCTTCCTCGCCCCTCCAGACTGGAGCTCTGGATGTCTACCATGGCGTGGTGGGATCACGGTGGAGAGGAGGTGTCTATGAAAGGCTGTGCTGTGTGTGAGCTGCAGGGCCGGGCTAGGGGCCACTGTGTGGGACTTGATGAGGCATGTCGAGGAAAACGTGTCCTTTGTGTTGCTGTCATGCTGCTACCAGGACGACGCCTTCCTTGTGCCCCAAATGTCACCCTATTCCCTAAATAGTGCACTACTTTTTACCAGAACCGTTGGCACTGGTCAAAAGTAGTCCACTATAAAGGGAATAGGGTGACATTTTTAGGACGCAGCCCCCCCCTTATTGGGAGAATAGGTTCAGTGAGGGCACATTGGGACTGGCCCCCTTTTGAAACTTTTATCTAACTTAACTCAAACTTTAAAGTTGACTTATACAACTTAAAACGAAATAGTTTTGCAGGCCACATTGGCACTATCCAAGTGTAACTGTAATACTCTCAAGGTGAGTCGTAACTTTAATACAGTATGTTTGTGTACATGGAAAGGTCTACATGTTGGGTCTTGTCACTGGGGGAGTGTGTATGGGAGGGTGCTGTGTTTTGCAGGTTATTCAAGACAGCGTTTGTGTGGTTGTATAACTTGGTGAGTTTCAGTTAGGCAATATTACATGTCTGACTACAGCTTTATCTTTCTGTATGAATAAAAGCATGTCATTAATTTCAATATTACATGTCTGACTACAGCTTTATCTTTCTGTATGAATAAAAGCATGTCATTGTATATTAACTGCTATAGTTGTGAGCGTTTCTGATAAACAAGCATGTCTTTTCCTCTCAGCCTGTAATTCAACAACAGGCTGTGTAGTGCAGGAGATAATTAACAGTGGAAGGTTGAGACTGTTACCAGAGGCCTGGTAATACTCTGACACTGTCACGCTATCATGTAACAACACCTACCGGTGTGCTCTCCTGAGGCCAAATAGTTCACTTGGACAGTCCTTAGACCAGTAGCACCATGTTGCAGTGGGACTTGGACAGTCCTTAGACCAGTAGCACCATGTTACAGTGGGACTTGGACAGTCCTTAGACCAGTAGCACCATGTTACAGTGGGACTTGGACAGTCCTTAGACCAGTAGCACCATGTTACAGTGGGACTTGGACAGTCCTTAGACCAGTAGCACCATGTTACAGTGGGACTTGGACAGTCCTTAGACCAGTAGCACCATGTTGCAGTGGGACTTGGACAGTCCTTAGACCAGTAGCACCATGTTACAGTGGGACTTGGACAGTCCTTAGACCAGTAGCACCATGTTACAGTGGGACTTGGACAGTCCTTAGACCAGTAGCACCATGTTACAGTGGGACTTGGACAGTCCTTAGACCAGTAGCACCATGTTACAGTGGGACTTGGACAGTCCTTAGACCAGTAGCACCATGTTGCAGTGGGACTTGGACAGTCCTTAGACCAGTAGCACCATGTTACAGTGGGACTTGGACAGTCCTTAGACCAGTAGCACCATGTTACAGTGGGACTTGGACAGTCCTTAGACCAGTAGCACCATGTTGCAGTGGGACTTGGACAGTCCTTAGACCAGTAGCACCATGTTACAGTGGGACTTGGACAGTCTTTAGACCAGTAGCACCATGTTACAGTGGGACTTGGACAGTCCTTAGACCAGTAGCACCATGTTACAGTGGGACTTGGACAGTCCTTAGACCAGTAGCACCATGTTACAGTGGGACTTGGACAGTCCTTAGACCAGTAGCACCATGTTACAGTGGGACTTGGACAGTCCTTAGACCAGTAGCACCATGTTACAGTGGGACTTGGACAGTCCTTAGACCAGTAGCACCATGTTACAGTGGGACTTGAATGTCCACGACACATTTCCCCAGTCTGTTTGTGTTGTCATGCCTACTCCTTGTCACTAATGTTTAGGTTGAAATGGAGTTGGCAAGAGCACAAACAGATCTAGGACCAGCCTATAGAAGGAGACAACAGATCTGGGATCAGGCTATAGAAGGAGACAACTGATCTGGGACCAGGCTATAGAAGGAGACAACAGATCTGGGACCAGGCTATAGAAGGAGACAACAGATCTGGGACCAGTCTATAGAAGGAGACAACAGATCTAGGACCAGTCTATAGAAGGAGACAACAGATCTGGGACCAGTCTATAGAAGGAGACAACTGATCTGGGACCAGCCTATAGAAGGAGACAACAGATCTGGGATCAGGCTATAGAAGGAGACAACTGATCTGGGACCAGGCTATAGAAGGAGACAACAGATCTAGGACCAGTCTATAGAAGGAGACAACAGATCTAGGACCAGTCTATAGAAGGAGACAACTGATCTGGGACCAGGCTATAGAAGGAGACAACTGATCTGGGACCAGGCTATAGAAGGAGACAACAGATCTGGGATCAGGCTATAGAAGGAGACAACAGATCTGGGATCAGCCTATAGAAGGACACAACAGATCTGGGATCAGGCTATAGAAGGAGACAACAGATCTGGGATCAGGCTATAGAAGGAGACAACTGATCTGGGATCAGGAAAACATTTCCCTTCAGGGACAATAAAGTTGATCTAATCTCATCAATAACATTCTAAGATACAATATGGCTGATGAGTCGAGACGTTTATAGAATAGATAGTCAAAGTACAATTGTCACAAAGGCTCTTTTAAAAATAGATTTATTTTGTAAACGAGGATCTGTTTTCTAATCGGCCTCCTCCTCCTACGTGTCATAAAGCAAGATTAATACATGGAATTTGATTACAGCAACTGTCAAATCTGTTAATTCAGTGGTGTCACAGAAAACGCTATGGAGAAAAAATATGAATGGCACCATTATTGTTGAAAATATTTATGAATATGTGCCTGATTAGGATAAATTAGAATAATCTGTAAATGTTTAAAAGGTGCTCTCAAAAGGATACAACAATATCAATTAGCATAGTACATTTTCTGGGGAGGTGAAAAAGCAAGTCACACAGGAGTTGTCAGACGATGTTTAAATAGTAGGCATGTCACAGATGAACTGACACGACCAACATACAATATCTCAAACCTTCTCAATTTTTTTTTACCCAGATATCCTATGAAGTGATACCACGTCCCATGAGAAAGCTCCACCCACAGTATACATGTACTTACTGGGCAACAACATTCCTAAAGAACATCTAACTACTTCCTAGAAGTCTGGTCATCATGAAGCGCGCCGCCTTGTATCAGAGGAAGACCACGTGACCAGAGGTCAGTTAGAACACCCACTGTAAACTTGCCTCATTCCATCATCATTTTTTCAGTTGAAAAAATATATAAAATGTTTTTTTTTTCTTTCTCATCTACATATTAAAAAGCACAACCACTTACATAATACATACCATTTCTTTTTAATAATATAAATAATTATTGCATTTGCTGTCAATGTCATGGTAGCTTTTGTTTTTCATTAGCTTTCATTTTTGAGTCTGAAACATAAGTATTTGAAGTAATAAAAATAAAAAAAAAAGCCTTAGATTGTGGCTCCATATTCATGTGTTTCAGAGCGTGCTATTGTGTTAAAGAAAACAGACCTATTTCAGGTCTGGTTCCTCCTGACCAATAGGAACAGAATGAGAAATACAAGTCATTCTAGTTCTGTGATTCTGACCAATCAGTAGTTAATCTGCCAAAACAAAGTTCTCAACTGTAGTGATGTGTAAAGGTAGTAGTAATATTTCAACTGATATATATATATATTATATATATTATATATATTATATATATATATATATATATATATATATATATATATATATATATATATATACGGTGAATAAAATGTCTTGGCAGGCAGTTGTACATCCACTACTGTTACACTCAAAACTGTCAATCTGTTCGTATGAATTACACTAGGCACTTCAGCTGTGTATTGAATCAACCAGTCACAACAGAGATATGTGAAGAAGCTGGAGGAACAGAGAAGGCAGAAATAGAGAGAGGCACAAGAACATATCCATCATGCTCACTTCTCATAGTTTGTCTGTCTGTACGGAACAAGGAGACATGAAGTCCCTTTCTCTACAGTTCATCTCTATATGGGGAAAGATGATATCTCTGTCTCTTCTTCATCTGTTGTATGTAGTGTCATTCACCAGTCATATAGTGTTGTATGTAGTGTCATTCACCAGTCATATAGTGTTGTATGTAGTGTCATTCACCAGTCATATAGTGTTGTATGTAGTGTCATTCACCAGTCATATAGTGTTGTATGTAGTGTCATTCACCAGTCATATAGTGTTGTATGTAGTGTCATTCACCAGTCATATAGTGTTGTATGTAGTGTCATTCACCAGTCATATAGTGTTGTATGTAGTGTCATGCACCAGTCATATAGTGTTGTATGTAGTGTCATGCACCAGTCATATAGTGTTGTATGTAGTTTCATTCACCAGTCATATAGTGTTGTATGTAGTGTCATTCACCAGTCATATAGTGTTGTATGTAGTGTCATTCACCAGTCATATAGTGTTGTATGTAGTGTCATTCACCAGTCATATAGTGTTGTATGTAGTGTCATTCACCAGTCATATAGTGTTGTATGTAGTGTCATTCACCAGTCATATAGTGTTGTATGTAGTGTCATTCACCAGTCATATAGTGTTGTATGTAGTGTCATTCACCAGTCATATAGTGTTGTATGTAGTGTCATTCACCAGTCATATAGTGTTGTATGTAGTGTCATTCACCAGTCATATAGTGTTGTATGTAGTGTCATTCACCAGTCATATAGTGTTGTATGTAGTGTCATTCACCAGTCATATAGTGTTGTATGTAGTGTCATTCACCAGTCATATAGTGTTGTATGTAGTTTCATTCACCAGTCATATAGTGTTGTATGTAGTGTCATTCACCAGTCATATAGTGTTGTATGTAGTGTCATTCACCAGTCATATAGTGTTGTATGTAGTGTCATTCACCAGTCATATAGTGTTGTATGTAGTGTCATTCACCAGTCATATAGTGTTGTATGTAGTGTCATTCACCAGTCATATAGTGTTGTATGTAGTGTCATTCACCAGTCATATAGTGTTGTATGTAGTGTCATTCACCAGTCATATAGTGTTGTATGTAGTGTCATTCACCAGTCATATAGTGTTTTATGTAGTGTCATTCACCAGTCATATAGTGTTGTATGTAGTGTCATTCACCAGTCATATAGTGTTGTATGTAGTTTCATTCAACAGTCATATAGTGTTGTATGTAGTGTCATGCACCAGTCATATAGTGTTGTATGTAGTGTCATTCACCAGTCATATAGTGTTGTATGTAGTGTCATTCACCAGTCATATAGTGTTGTATGTAGTGTCATTCACCAGTCATATAGTGTTGTATGTAGTGTCATTCACCAGTCATATAGTGTTTTATGTAGTGTCATTCACCAGTCATATAGTGTTTTATGTAGTGTCATTCACCAGTCATATAGTGTTGTATGTAGTGTCATTCACCAGTCATATAGTGTTTTATGTAGTGTCATTTACCAGTCATATAGTGTTGTATGTAGTGTCATTCACCAGTCATATAGTGTTGTATGTAGTGTCATTCACCAGTCATATAGTGTTGTATGTAGTGTCATTCACCAGTCATATAGTGTTGTATGTAGTGTCATGCACCAGTCATATAGTGTTGTATGTAGTGTCATTCACCAGTCATATAGTGTTGTATGTAGTGTCATTCACCAGTCATATAGTGTTGTATGTAGTTTCATTCACCAGTCATATAGTGTTGTATGTAGTGTCATTCACCAGTCATATAGTGTTGTATGTAGTGTCATGCACCAGTCATATAGTGTTGTATGTAGTGTCATTCACCAGTCATATAGTGTTGTATGTAGTTTCATTCACCAGTCATATAGTGTTGTATGTAGTGTCATTCACCAGTCATATAGTGTTGTATGTAGTGTCATGCACCAGTCATATAGTGTTGTATGTAGTGTCATTCACCAGTCATATAGTGTTGTATGTAGTGTCATTCACCAGTCATATAGTGTTGTATGTAGTGTCATTCACCAGTCATATAGTGTTGTATGTAGTGTCATTCACCAGTCATATAGTGTTGTATGTAGTGTCATTCACCAGTCATATAGTGTTGTATGTAGTGTCATTCACCAGTCATATAGTGTTGTATGTAGTGTCATTCACCAGTCATATAGTGTTGTATGTAGTTTCATTCACCAGTCATATAGTGTTGTATGTAGTGTCATTCACCAGTCATATAGTGTTGTATGTAGTGTCATGCACCAGTCATATAGTGTTGTATGTAGTTTCATTCACCAGTCATATAGTGTTGTATGTAGTGTCATTCACCAGTCATATAGTGTTGTATGTAGTGTCATGCACCAGTCATATAGTGTTGTATGTAGTGTCATTCACCAGTCATATAGTGTTGTATGTAGTGTCATTCACCAGTCATATAGTGTTGTATGTAGTGTCATTCACCAGTCATATAGTGTTGTATGTAGTGTCATTCACCAGTCATATAGTGTTGTATGTAGTGTCATTCACCAGTCATATAGTGTTGTATGTAGTGTCATTCACCAGTCATATAGTGTTGTATGTAGTGTCATTCACCAGTCATATAGTGTTGTATGTAGTTTCATTCACCAGTCATATAGTGTTGTATGTAGTGTCATTCACCAGTCATATAGTGTTGTATGTAGTGTCATGCACCAGTCATATAGTGTTGTATGTAGTGTCATTCACCAGTCATATAGTGTTGTATGTAGTTTCATTCACCAGTCATATAGTGTTGTATGTAGTGTCATTCACCAGTCATATAGTGTTGTATGTAGTGTCATGCACCAGTCATATAGTGTTGTATGTAGTGTCATTCACCAGTCATATAGTGTTGTATGTAGTGTCATTCACCAGTCATATAGTGTTGTATGTAGTGTCATTCACCAGTCATATAGTGTTGTATGTAGTGTCATTCACCAGTCATATAGTGTTGTATGTAGTGTCATTCACCAGTCATATAGTGTTGTATGTAGTTTCATTCACCAGTCATATAGTGTTGTATGTAGTGTCATTCACCAGTCATATAGTGTTGTATGTAGTGTCATTCACCAGTCATATAGTGTTGTATGTAGTGTCATTCACCAGTCATATAGTGTTGTATGTAGTAGTCTTCACCAGTCATATAGTGTTGTATGTAGTGTCATTCACCAGTCATATAGTGTTGTATGTAGTGTCATTCACCAGTCATATAGTGTTGTATGTAGTGTCATTCACCAGTCATATAGTGTTGTATGTAGTGTCATTCACCAGTCATATAGTGTTGTATGTAGTGTCATTCACCAGTCATATAGTGTTGTATGTAGTGTCATTCACCAGTCATATAGTGTTGTATGTAGTGTCATTCACCAGTCATATAGTGTTGTATGTAGTGTCATTCACCAGTCATATAGTGTTGTATGTAGTTTCATTCAACAGTCATATAGTGTTGTATGTAGTGTCATTCACCAGTCATATAGTGTTGTATGTAGTGTCATTCACCAGTCATATAGTGTTGTATGTAGTAGTATTCACCAGTCATATAGTGTTGTATGTAGTGTCATTCACCAGTCATATAGTGTTGTATGTAGTGTCATTCACCAGTCATATAGTGTTGTATGTAGTGTCATTCACCAGTCATATAGTGTTGTATGTAGTGTCATTCACCAGTCATATAGTGTTGTATGTAGTGTCATTCACCAGTCATATAGTGTTGTATGTAGTGTCATTCACCAGTCATATAGTGTTGTATGTAGTTTCATTCAACAGTCATATAGTGTTGTATGTAGTGTCATTCACCAGTCATATAGTGTTGTATGTAGTGTCATTCACCAGTCATATAGTGTTGTATGTAGTGTCATTCACCAGTCATATAGTGTTGTATGTAGTGTCATTCACCAGTCATATAGTGTTGTATGTAGTTTCATTCAACAGTCATATAGTGTTGTATGTAGTGTCATTCACCAGTCATATAGTGTTGTATGTAGTGTCATTCACCAGTCATATAGTGTTGTATGTAGTGTCATTCACCAGTCATATAGTGTTGTATGTAGTGTCATTCACCAGTCATATAGTGTTGTATGTAGTGTCATTCACCAGTCATATAGTGTTGTATGTAGTGTCATTCACCAGTCATATAGTGTTGTATGTAGTGTCATTCACCAGTCATATAGTGTTGTATGTAGTGTCATGCACCAGTCATATAGTGTTGTATGTAGTGTCATTCACCAGTCATATAGTGTTGTATGTAGTAGTATTCACCAGTCATATAGTGTTGTATGTAGTGTCATTCACCAGTCATATAGTGTTGTATGTAGTGTCATTCACCAGTCATATAGTGTTGTATGTAGTGTCATTCACCAGTCATATAGTGTTGTATGTAGTGTCATTCACCAGTCATATAGTGTTGTATGTAGTGTCATTCACCAGTCATATAGTGTTGTATGTAGTGTCATTCACCAGTCATATAGTGTTGTATGTAGTGTCATTCACCAGTCATATAGTGTTGTATGTAGTGTCATTCACCAGTCATATAGTGTTGTATGTAGTGTCATTCACCAGTCATATAGTGTTGTATGTAGTGTCATTCACCAGTCATATAGTGTTGTATGTAGTGTCATTCACCAGTCATATAGTGTTGTATGTAGTGTCATTCACCAGTCATATAGTGTTGTATGTAGTGTCATTCACCAGTCATATAGTGTTGTATGTAGTGTCATTCACCAGTCATATAGTGTTGTATGTAGTGTCATTCACCAGTCATATAGTGTTGTATGTAGTGTCATTCACCAGTCATATAGTGTTGTATGTAGTAGTCTTCACCAGTCATATAGTGTTGTATGTAGTGTCATTCACCAGTCATATAGTGTTGTATGTAGTGTCATTCACCAGTCATATAGTGTTGTATGTAGTGTCATTCACCAGTCATATAGTGTTGTATGTAGTGTCATTCACCAGTCATATAGTGTTGTATGTAGTGTCATTCACCAGTCATATAGTGTTGTATGTAGTGTCATTCACCAGTCATATAGTGTTGTATGTAGTGTCATTCACCAGTCATATAGTGTTGTATGTAGTGTCATTCACCAGTCATATAGTGTTGTATGTAGTGTCATTCACCAGTCATATAGTGTTGTATGTAGTGTCATTCACCAGTCATATAGTGTTGTATGTAGTGTCATTCACCAGTCATATAGTGTTGTATGTAGTGTCATTCACCAGTCATATAGTGTTGTATGTAGTGTCATTCACCAGTCATATAGTGTTGTATGTAGTGTCATTCACCAGTCATATAGTGTTGTATGTAGTGTCATTTACCAGTCATATAGTGTTGTATGTAGTGTCATTCACCAGTCATATAGTGTTGTATGTAGTGTCATTCACCAGTCATATAGTGTTGTATGTAGTGTCATTCACCAGTCATATAGTGTTGTATGTAGTGTCATTCACCAGTCATATAGTGTTGTATGTAGTGTCATTCACCAGTCATATAGTGTTGTATGTAGTGTCATTTACCAGTCATATAGTGTTGTATGTAGTGTCATTCACCAGTCATATAGTGTTGTATGTAGTGTCATTCACCAGTCATATAGTGTTGTATGTAGTAGTATTCACCAGTCATATAGTGTTGTATGTAGTGTCATTCACCAGTCATATAGTGTTGTATGTAGTGTCATTCACCAGTCATATAGTGTTGTATGTAGTGTCATTCACCAGTCATATAGTGTTGTATGTAGTGTCATTTACCAGTCATATAGTGTTGTATGTAGTGTCATTCACCAGTCATATAGTGTTGTATGTAGTGTCATTCACCAGTCATATAGTGTTGTATGTAGTAGTCTTCACCCATTGTACCAGAGACAGCTGCTGTATAGTGTTCCCTGGTAGTGACCAGGGCTGTTATTGTTGTGGTTTACAGGAGTCACAGTGATGTTACAGTGGTGGAGCTGTATAGTGTTCCCTGGTAGTGACCAGGGCTGTTATTGTTGTGGTTTACAGGAGTCACAGTGATGTTACAGTGGTGGAGCTGTATAGTGTTCCCTGGTAGTGACCAGGGCTGTTATTGTTGTGGTTTACAGGAGTCACAGTGATGTTACAGTGGTGGAGCGGACAGTACGGGTAGGACCAAGGTTAGGGCTGGGACCCCTGGGGCCTAACCCTGGGTTGGAGGAGCAGCAGAGCTGGGCCTGGTGGTCCCCAGGAGAGATACTCTCTATCAGCCTGTCGAGCTGCTCGTCCCCATGCTTGATGAGCTCGTCCAGGTGTCTCTGTCGTATCAGGAGGGCAGGTTTCATAGAGACGTAATACTGGTAGTCTCTTAGCTGCGGCCCGGTCAGGTACCCACTCAGGATGTCCAGTACCACACGCTCCCGTCGATCCAGATTCTCCTTCAGCTCCCTGGCATCCTCATGCTGACTACACAGCTGGTGGCGCTTCTGCTGTAAAGACTCCTGAGTTAACAGAGATATATAGATTAGTAAAGATTCCTGAGTTAACAGAGATATATAGATTAGTAAAGACATCCTGGTGCTTCTGCTGTAAAGACTCCTGAGTTAACAGAGATATATAGATTATTAAAGATTCCTGAGTTAACAGAGATATATAGATTAGTAAAGACATCCTGGTGCTTCTGCTGTAAAGACTCCTGAGTTAACAGAGATATATAGATTATTAAAGACTCCTGAGTTAACAGAGATATATAGATTATTAAAGATTCCTGAGTTAACAGAGATATATAGATTAGTAAAGACATCCTGGTGCTTCTGCTGTAAAGACTCCTGAGTTAACAGAGATATATAGATTATTAAAGATTCCTGAGTTAACAGAGATATATAGATTAGTAAAGACATCCTGGGGAGACAGAGGATTCATACTACACTGAACAGAAATATAAATGCAACATGTAAAGTGTTGGTCCCATGTTTCATGAGTTGAAATAAAAGATCACAGAAATGTTCCATACACACAAAAAGCTTATTTCTCTCAAATGTTGTGCACAAATTAGTTTACATCCCTGTTAGTGAACATTTCTGATTTGCCAAGATAATCCATCAACCTGACAGATGTGGCATATCAAGAAGCTGATTAAACAGCATGATCATTACACAGGTGCACCTTGTGCTGGGGACAATAAAAGGCCACGCTAAAATGTGCAGTTTTGTCTCACGACACAATACCACAGATGTCTCAAGTTTTGAGGGAGCGTGCAATTTACATGCTGACTGCAGGAATGTCCGCCAGAGCTGTTGCCAGATAATTGAATGTTCATTTCTCTACCATAAGCCGCCTCCAACATAGTTTTAGAGAACACGTGTAACCACGCCAACCCAGGACCTCCACACTGACTTCTTCACTTACGGGATCATCTGAGACCAGCCACCTAGACAGCTGATGAAACTGAGGAGTATTTCTGTCTGTAATAAAGACCTTTTGTGGGGAAAAACTAATTCTGACAGGCTGGGCCTGGCTGGGCCTGGCTCCCCAGTGGCTGGGACTGGATCCCCAGTGGGTGGGCCCAGGCCCATCCGTGGCTGTGCCCGTGTCCATTCATGTTTATTTATTTTAATTGATTGATTCTCTTATATGAATTGTAACTCAGTAAAATCATTGATATTGTTGCATGTTGCGTTTATATTTTTGTTCTGTATATTACTGATAGAGGATTTATAGATTATTAAAGGCATCCTGGTGCAGAGACTCCTGGGGAGGATATGTGGCCTAGAGATTAGTGACTAAACTACATAGACAGACTGTAGTGGTGCACACAATTACCTGGTACCACCTAGCGAACAGAATCTGACATCTTTAGAAAAACATGAATTGTTATTAGTGAGATAGCTAGGACAATGCATTAGTGAGATAGCTAGGACACTGCAGTTGTGAGATAGCTAGGACACTGTATTAGTGAGATAGCTAGGACACTGCATTAGTGAGATAGCTAGGACACTGCATTAGTGAGATAGCTAGGACACTGCATTAGTGAGATAGCTAGGACACTGCATTAGTGAGATAGCTAGGACAGACATTTACATATCAACCATCTTCAGATGTATGTAGACAATAGTGGTAATAGGGTCCTCAGAGAGGAAGGGGCTAGCGAGAGGGACAACTGGGCTCAATCTCTGTCTTCTCCAGCAGGTGACGTTTTACAAGCGAGGAGTTTTTATACGGAAGTCAGTAGCTAGGTTTCCATCCAATTGGCAACATATTTTCATGTGAATATTCTAAAATATACATTAAATAAAATATGCACATTTTCCCACCAGTGTGTTTCCACCAAACTGACTTGTTGAGGATAGAAATCACAACGTGATGACGTAGCGCACAACAAAATGTATTTTTTTTGCTTAAGTTTTCATGTAACAAATCAGCATCTAGAGTTTCCATTGCATTTTCAACTCAACCAATCATTTTGTCATATATACTCCTGCCCCTGGCTTTCTATAAATTACAAAAAAAATAAGACAATTGTTATTTTGCTAGTTTGCTTAATATAAAGAATTTTAAATTATTTATATTTTTACTTTTACTTTTTATACTTAAGTATATTTTAAACCAAATACTTTTCGACTTTTACTCAAGTAAGAATTTTACTAGGTGACTTTCACTTTTACTTGAGTCATTTTCTATCAAGGTATCTTTTACTCAAGTATGACGGCTGAGTACTTTTTTCCATCACTGCTAATGAGTCTACACGATGAGATTATTACGGGAGAAGAGCCCATAATATTTTGATTTGTCAAACGGCAGTAAAACATAATTTATCGTGTCACCAGAATCAGCCCCTCAATATTTATTGGAAAGGTGCGTCAAACTCATCATAAAAGGTGTCTACTTTGAATACTCTAAAATATATTTTGATTTGTTTAACACTTCTTTGGTTACTACATAATTCTATATGTGTTATTTCATAGTTTTGATGTCTTCACTATTATTCTACAATGTAGAAAATAGTAAAACAATTAAGGAAAAACCCTGGAATGAGTAGGTGTGTCCAAACTTTTCACTGGTACTGTATATTCCTAAATATTTAAAATGGGAAAAGATTGGGGTACCATAAACCATCAGGGTCTTCAGAGGCAGTATGGCTGATTTGGTTCAATTTATTTTATAACTTGAGATGGAGCTGAATTTGTCTATGATCTTCAGAGCTGTTAGGAAGGATTGAGATCCATCGTCTAGATGAAGTAAGTTATCATCGGCGTATAATGAAATGACGTGATCCATAGAATTGAGAGATATTGATGACTTTCTTTCGATTGTCGAATTGCCTGGGCCAAGGGCTCCATAGACAATAGAAATAGCAGAGGTGAAATGGGATCACCTTGCCTGCTACTACTAGTTATTCTGAACGGAACAGAGCAGGTATCGCCTGTTATTACTAAGGCTGAGGGATTGGCATATAGTATTTTAATCATATTAATGAAATTGGAGCCAAGTCCCAGAGATATGACCGTTCTAGTCTATCAAAAGCTTTTTCTACGTCGAGAGATAGACCTGCCCAAGGAGCTGTTTCTGAAGAAGCATGCAGCATATGTAACAGTAGACGGAGGTTAACTGAGGAGAATCGTTTTTTAACAAACCCGCTTTGGTCCAGCTGTACCAATTTGAGTAAGAAAGTTTAGAGATGACAGAATTTTAGAAAATAGTTCAATATATGTTTATCAAAGATAGAGGGCGATACTGAAAACGGTTGGTGGCGTCCTTCCCTTTTAGCCATTGCAAATGTCTGTGTTAATCATCTCAACTAGCAGTGGACCTAACTGGTTCCAACATTTTAAATAGACCTCAGGAGGAATGAATTTTGCGTATATTCATGTTATCCAATGCCCTTTTTAGTTCATGGAAAGAGATGTGGGCTCCCAGCAAACCCGGCTTCCTCAGTTGAGAGAAAAATAGTTCTTATATCTTGAAAAAAAATCACAATCTGGCTTGGTGTGGATTTACAATCAGAGGTGTACAATTCTTTATAGATACGAGAGAAATCCTTGGTTCAGATAGTAATTCACCTGATTCATATTCAATAGTTGTGTTTCTTGGAACATTGCCATATCAATATGGTTTCTTGCTAGGATATCGAGACAGCTGGAACGTTTAATAGACGAATTTAGGCCTTTCACATTCCAAGAGAGAATAGCTAGCTTTGCCATTGTATCACTTTATATCAGAGGTGTGCCTGTTATCACACTCGTATCTGCCCTCTCATTGGCTAGAATGGTCCCACCGGATCTTGCCTACCGGCTGCCTTCCATTTTTGAAGACATTTATTTTCATTGTTAGAGCGGCCACTAAAGTATCTAGCCAATATAATGGATAATCTGTGGTAACCTAGACGCGACTCACATGATTTGGAGTAAAGTGTAGCCAGATCATTGAGCCAGACCCAGTGGGTTTCCGCTAGCTTCCATAGCCGCAAAGTCAGATTCCAGAGCCGCAAAGTAAAAATGTGCTTAAAAATAATAATTTAAGGTTAGGGTTAGGCATAAGGTTTACAGTGTGGATAAATGTAGGGTTATGTTTAGGATTAAAATGACTTTTTAAAAAGATACATTGTAGAAATGTGCGGGGTTTAGTGATAATTCTGACTTTGTGACGACCAGACGAGTGATGGGGCGCATCGAGTATTCACTGCCATTGAACCATCTGCCGTTTGAAGACAGCTCATTTGAACGACTGGACTACCAGAACCAAACCGTTAAAGGTATATCTTTGCGAAAGGTAAACTGGAGTAGGTGAATTACTCTGGCTTTATCAAATACCTGGGTGGTGACTATTTGGTTGTAGCTACAGCTGTTTAAAATGCCAAAATTAGCTTTTGCATCTCCCTTCAGACGAGCCTTTTTCGCTGTGTACCGGAAGCCAATAGGCTACTTTCTGACTAGCTAACACCCATTTTGGTTGGACTTCATTGTGAGACTGAGTGGCTAGCTATAACTTGTTACCAACCATATGTTATTCTCAACAACACTATTCTGTGCTGCTGTAATGTAAAGTGCAACCCATTTTTTAAGAAAACGGCTTCATTTTCCTCCATTTTGAAGTCTGTCAGTTGTCTGCTTTCAACTTTTGTATTCTCAGTCTGGGAACATGGTTGTTGTATGTGAACATGGTATGTCATTTATTCTAAATTGTAGAAATGTTTTGATGTCAAACGTGACAAATTCATAACATCTATCTGTTGTCAACAGACTACTTTCTGGCATGGTGTTTTTCCTCGTGGGGTTTATCAGCCCTCCGAACCCAGTTCTCTGTGTATAGAGCCCCATCTGGTGGACAAAAGCAGTACTGCACCAGCAGACTTGAAAGAGGACCGCTTATGAGTATAAATAGGACGTGAAAGAGGTTCTTTTGAGCTGGAAGCATAGTATCTATTGCTAAATGAAATGACATGTTAACTCTGTCATGTTCCTTCATTAAGGGAGAGTGGCCATGATACCATGATGTCATGTATCCTTAACACTCAGCAGCCAAGCAAAGGAGCCGGCCTCAGGCTGATAGATGGGACTAAAACAAAGGAGCCGGCCTCAGGCTGATAGATGGGACTAAAACAAAGGAGCCGGCCTCAGGCTGATAGATGGGACTAAAACAAAGGAGCCGGCCTCAGGCTGATAGATGGGACTAAAACAAAGGAGCCGGCCTCAGGCTGATAGATGGGACTAAAACAAAGGAGCCAGCCTCAGGCTGATAGATGGGACTAAAACAAAGACTCCTGAGATGTTATGAAGGTAACTTGCAGTGTTCGGCTTAGTCTAATTTCCTGCTCTGTGCTGCAGAGAGAGAAACATTCTTTACACAGCACTTCGATACAGCTACGACCGAAAGTGACTTTTTCATAGCAGGTTAGGAGAATTCGGTTAAGGTTAGGGAAAATGTTCTCCTAACCTGCTACAGAATATTACTTCCGGTCGTAGCTGAAAAGAGTGTGCCCCGTGCTGTAGTTGAATATCTCACCCTCTCCTCTGCGCTGTCCTCTGCCTCTTCCTCTCTGTCCAGGGCATAGAGAGCGTTATGGACCCGGGCCAGCCGGCCACACAGAGACATCAACAAGTTTACTATCTTATCCAGGTCCCCAATGAACATCCTGTACTTCTCCTTCTCATTGGGCTTACAGCGCTCCTGGACCAGGTTCTCCATGTGGCCCCCTAGGGCCCGGAACCGCCTCTGCTCCTCACCCAGAACCTCTCTCTCCTCTCGGAGTGAGGCAACGCTAAGGGTCAGAGCCTGGAGTAGCTCCACCTAGTGGGTGGGAGGAGAGGAGAAGTTAGCACCGACAATGTATATGTATGTCTATTGTTAGCATAACAGTCTCTGAATGGTCTACCTCTCCTCTTTACCCAGAGATATGTACATCTCCTGAATGGTCTACCTCTCCTCTTTACCCAGAGATATGTACATCTCCTGAATGGTCTACCTCTCCTCTTTACCCAGAGATATGTACATCTCCTGAATGGTCTACCTCTCCTCTTTACCCAGAGATATGTACATCTCCTGAATGGTCTACCTCTCCTCTTTACCCAGAGATATGTACATCTCCTGAATGGTCTACCTCTCCTCTTTACCCAGAGATATGTACATCTCCTGAATGGTCTACCTCTCCTCTTTACCCAGAGATATGTACATCTCCTGAATGGTCTACCTCTCCTCTTTACCCAGAGATATGTACATCTCCTGAATGGTCTACCTCTCCTCTTTACCCAGAGATATGTACATCTCCTGAATGGTCTACCTCTCCTCTTTACCCAGAGATATGTACATCTCCTGAATGGTCTACCTCTCCTCTTTACCCAGAGATATGTACATCTCCTGAATGGTCTACCTCTCCTCTTTACCCAGGGATATGTACATCTCCTGAATGGTCTACCTCTCCTCTTTACCCAGAGATATGTACATCTCCTGAATGGTCTACCTCTCCTCTTTACCCAGAGATATGTACATCTCCTGAATGGTCTACCTCTCCTCTTTACCCAGAGATATGTACATCTCCTGAATGGTCTACCTCTCCTCTTTACCCAGAGATATGTACATCTCCTGAATGGTCTACCTCTCCTCTTTACCCAGAGATATGTACATCTCCTGAATGGTCTACCTCTCCTCTTTACCCAGAGATATGTACATCTCCTGAATGGTCTACCTCTCCTCTTTACCCAGAGATATGTACATCTCCTGAATGGTCTAATCATGAGGACCATAGGTTGGATGGTCATTTTTTTTGGTCTTCAATTTTCCTTTTAATTGAGATGGATGTTATATCAGTTAATTTAAAGATGAATGTAAGGTATTAAAGTTCAGACCTTTTTCTGATTGAGGTCTGCCTCATCCAGATCTATTCCTCTTCCCCCCTCTGTTTTTTGCAGCAGACCAGGTCCTGTAGAACAGACGCCATCTTGACTTCTACAAAAAAAAGAGACAAGAATGTGAGTAATAGTTAGCATTACTACCACTTGAATACACTGAAACTCCCGACTGAAACTGACATATACAAGCAGTACGCGATAAACAGTACGCAATAAACAGTACGCAACAAGCAGTACGCAACAAGCAGTACGCAATAAGCAGTACGCAATAAACAGTACGCAATAAACAGTACGCGACAAGCAGTACACAGCAAGCAGTACGCAATAAGCAGTACGCAATAAACAGTACGCGACAAGCAGTACGCAACAAGCAGTACGCAACAAGCAGTACGCAACAAGCAGTACGCAACAAGCAGTACACAGTAAGCAACAAGCAGTACGCAGTAAGCAACAAGCAGTACACAGTAAGCAACAAGCAGTACGCAGTAAGCAACAAGCAGTACACAACAAGCAGTACACAGTAAGCAACAAGCAGTACGCAGTAAGCAACAAGCAGTACGCAGTAAGCAACAAGCAGTACACAACAAGCAGTACACAGTAAGCAACAAGCAGTACGCAGTAAGCAACAAGCAGTACACAACAAGCAGTAAGCGACAAACAGTACACAACAAGCAGTAAGCAACAAGCAGTACACAGTAAGCAACAAGCAGTACGCAGTAAGCAACAAGCAGTACACAGTAAGCAACAAGCAGTACGCAGTAAGCAACAAGCAGTACACAGTAAGCAACAAGCAGTACACAGTAAGCAACAAGCAGTACACAGTAAGCAACAAGCAGTACACAACAAGCAGTAAGCGACAAACAGTACACAACAAGCAGTAAGCAACAAGCAGTACACAGTAAGCAACAAGCAGTAAGCGACAAGCAGTAAGCAACAAGCAGTACACAGTAAGCAACACGCAGTAAGAAACAAGCAGTAAGCAATAAGCAGTATGCAACAAGCAGTAAGAAACAAGCAGTAAGCAATAAGCAGTAAGAAACAAGCAGTAAGCAATAAGCAGTAAGCAACAAGCAGTAAGCAATAAGCAGTATGCAACAAGCAGTACGCAACAAGCAGTACGCAACAAGCAGTAATCAACCAGCAATAAGCAGTAAGAAACAAGCAGTAAGCAATAAGCAGTAAGAAACAAGCAGTAAGCAACAAGCAGTAAGAAACAAGCAGTAAGAAACAAGCAGTAAGCAATAAGCAGTAAGAAACAAGCAGTAAGAAACAAGCAGTACACAGCAAGCAGTACGCAATAAGCAGTAAGCAATAAGCAGTACGCAACAAGCAGTACGCAACAAGCAGTACGCAACAAGCAGTACACAGTAAGCAACAAGCAGTAAGAAACAAGCAGTACGCAACAAGCAGTACACAGTAAGCAACAAGCAGTACGCAGTAAGCAACAAGCAGTACACAGTAAGCAACAAGCAGTACGCAGTAAGCAACAAGCAGTACGCAGTAAGCAACAAGCAGTACACAGTAAGAAACAAGCAGTAAGAAACAAGCAGTACACAGTAAGAAACAAGCAGTAAGAAACAAGCAGTACGCAGTAAGCAACAAGCAGTACGCAGTAAGCAACAAGCAGTACACAGTAAGAAACAAGCAGTAAGAAACAAGCAGTAAGAAACAATCAGTACGCAACAAGCAGTACGCAATAAGCAGTAAGCAATAAGCAGTACGCAACAAGCAGTACGCAACAAGCAGTAATCAACCAGCAACAAGCAGTAAGCAATAAGCAGTACGCAACAAGCAGTAATCAACCAGCAACAAGCAGTAAGCAATAAGCAGTAAGCAACAAGCAGTAATCAACCAGCAACAAGCAGTAAGCAATAAGCAGTACGCAACAAGCAGTACGCAACAAGCAGTACGCAATAAGCAGTACGCAATAAGCAGTAAGCAATAAGCAGTACGCAACAAGCAGTAAGCAATAAGCAGTACGCAATAAGCAGTAAGCAATAAGCAGTACGCAACAAGCAGTAAGCAATAAGCAGTACGCAATAAGCAGTAAGAAACAAGCAGTAAGCAATAAGCAACAAGCAGTACGCAATAAGCAGTACGCAACAAGCAGTACGCAATAATCAACCAGCAACAAGCAGCACGCAGAAGCAGCATGCAGTACTCAACAAGCAGGAAGCACTAGTCTGTTGAATAGTGTGTGAGATGCCAAAACAATTATTGTGGTATTCCAGGTGTGTGTGTTATTCAGTTGAAACTCACTCAAGCGCGTACATGCACGCATGCAGGTACACACACACACACACACACACACACACACACACACACACATACACACACACATACACACACACACACACACACACACACACACACACACACACACACACACACACACACACACATACACACACACACACACACACACACACACACACACACACACACACACACACACACACACACACACACACACACACACACACACACACACACACACACACACACACCACCCTGCTATGAGGAATAAGCTCTGACTGGTCTGTCTTCATGACTGGCCTATTTTGCAGGACAGACACGGACAGGCAGAATAGAATGTTGTGAAAAAAAACAATATTCCACCGTAGAATGGGGTCACATGTAATCAACCTAATCCTCCTCAGAGAATAAGATGGTTGGAACTGTGACACCACACAATATAAAATAACTGTCCCCCTGAATCTGCTTTAATATAATACAGTTAATATTGAAACATGTTTTTTGATACAAGTTCACAACATGTCTTCCATACATTCATTATCCTAAAACCCAACAGAGAATGTCAAGAATATCATTGTGCATATGTTTCTTTGTTAAACAATAATTGCCTTTCTAGGCCAAATAATAATAGTAGTATTGTATTTAATACATTTATAGAATAGGATCTGAGACTTCTTTACAACAGAAAAAGGAAGGACATTTTGTTCTTCGACCTTCAATATTAAACCATTTCAGTAGAGGACAGTGTTGCCACTCTTTAACCAAGCCAGACTCACTGTATGTTACATATCTCAGTAGAGGGCAGTGTTGCCACTCTTTAACCAAGCCAGACTCACTGTATGTTACATATCTCAGTAGAGGGCAGTGTTGCCACTCTTTAACCAAGCCAGACTCACTGTATGTTACATATCTCAGTAGAGGGCAGTGTTGCCACTCTTTAACCAAGCCAGACTCACTGTATGTTACATATCTCAGTAGAGGGCAGTGTTGCCACTCTTTAACCAAGCCAGACTCACTGTATGTTACATATCTCAGTAGAGGGCAGTGTTGCCACTCTTTAACCAAGCCAGACTCACTGTATGTTACATATCTCAGTAGAGGGCAGTGTTGCCACTCTTTAACCAAGCCAGACTCACTGTATGTTACATATCTCAGTAGAGGGCAGTGTTGCCACTCTTTAACCAAGCCAGACTCACTGTATGTTACATATCTCAGTAGAGGGCAGTGTTGCCACTCTTTAACCAAGCCAGACTCACTGTATGTTACATATCTCAGAAGAGGGCAGTGTTGCCACTCTTTAACCAAGCCAGACTCACTGTATGTTACATATCTCAGTAGAGGGCAGTGTTGCCACTCTTTAACCAAGCCAGACTCACTGTATGTTACATATCTCAGAAGAGGGCAGTGTTGCCACTCTTTAACCAAGCCAGACTCACTGTATGTTACATATCTCAGTAGAGGGCAGTGTTGCCACTCTTTAACCAAGCCAGACTCACTGTATGTTACATATCTCAGTAGAGGGCAGTGTTGCCACTCTTTAACCAAGCCAGACTCACTGTATGTTACATATCTCAGTAGAGGGCAGTGTTGCCACTCTTTAACCAAGCCAGACTCACTGTATGTTACATATCTCAGTAGAGGGCAGTGTTGCCACTCTTTAACCAAGCCAGACTCACTGTATGTTACATATCTCAGAAGAGGGCAGTGTTGCCACTCTTTAACCAAGCCAGACTCACTGTACCTTACATATCTCAGTAGAGGGCAGTGTTGCCACTCTTTAACCAAGCCAGACTCACTGTATGTTACATATCTCAGTAGAGGGCAGTGTTGCCACTCTTTAACCAAGCCAGACTCACTGTATGTTACATATCTCAGTAGAGGGCAGTGTTGCCACTCTTTAACCAAGCCAGACTCACTGTATGTTACATATCTCAGAAGAGGGCAGTGTTGCCACTCTTTAACCAAGCCAGACTCACTGTATGTTACATATCTCAGTAGAGGGCAGTGTTGCCACTCTTTAACCAAGCCAGACTCACTGTATGTTACATATCTCAGTAGAGGGCAGTGTTGCCACTCTTTAACCAAGCCAGACTCACTGTATGTTACATATCTCAGAAGAGGGCAGTGTTGCCACTCTTTAACCAAGCCAGACTCACTGTACCTTACATATCTCAGAAGAGGGCAGTGTTGCCACTCTTTAACCAAGCCAGACTCACTGTACCTTACATATCTCAGTAGAGGGCAGTGTTGCCACTCTTTAACCAAGCCAGACTCACTGTATGTTACATATCTCAGTAGAGGGCAGTGTTGCCACTCTTTAACCAAGCCAGACTCACTGTATGTTACATATCTCAGAAGAGGGCAGTGTTGCCACTCTTTAACCAAGCCAGACTCACTGTACCTTACATATCTCAGTAGAGGGCAAGTGGTGTTCAGCTTCCACAGACCCAGAGTCCGTATGACATGATCTGAAACATCGTCTGACTCCAACATGGGGACAGAGTTCTACACTACAGACAGTATATCAGCAGCTCTCAGCAGTTCTCAGGCCTTGAAAATCGTGTGAGATATGATATCCTTTCCCTTGTTCATGACCAGAGTATTGTGGGGGTGATAGCCCCTATAATATATAGGCATTGATTGAAGCTCAATGGTAAATTAAAATCTCTGACACCAATCTTGATGAAAATGTGCAAATCAACTTGGAGGAACACACTCCTCCCTCCCGCCTCTTGTCATGAGCCGTCCGTCCGTTACTGAGAACCAAAGTTGATATTATCATTTTTCTTAAGAGTGTTTTACACTTATCTAATGACTTTCTGTTTCTCGGCGGGTGTTTCTCGGCGGGTGTTTCTCGGCGGGTGTTTCTCGGCGGGTGTTTCTCGGCAGGTGTTTCTCAGCAGTATTTGTATCAGAAGTTACCAAAATTACTCTTGACAATCCACAGGGTTGTTTTTTTCTGTTTAATCTCAGTGCTACCACACCTGATTCTACTACTGTTCATCAAGGCCTCAGCTGTTCATTAAGACCTCAGCTGTTCATCAAGACCTCAGCTGTTCATTAAGACCTCAGCTGTTCATCAAGGCCTCAGCTGTTTATCAAGACCTCAGCAGTTCATTAATACCTCAGCTGTTCATTAAGACCTCAGCTGTTCATCAAGGCCTCAGCTGTTCATCAAGGCCTCAGCTGTTCATCAAGGCCTCAGCTGTTTATCAAGGCCTCAGCTGTTTATCAAGGCCTCAGCTGCTTATCAAGGCCTCAGCTGTTCATTAAGACCTCAGCTGTTCATTAAGACCTCAGCTGTTCATTAAGGCCTCAGCTGTTCATTAAGACCTCAGCTGTTCATTAAGACCTCAGCTGTTCATTAAGACCTCAGCTGTTCATCAAGGCCTCAGCTGTTCATTAAGGCCTCAGCTGTTCATTAAGACCTCAGCTGTTCATTAAGAGCTGTTCATCAAGAGCTGTTCATCAAGGCCTCAGCTGTTCATCAAGGCCTCAGCTGTTCATTAAGGCCAAGGCTGTTCATTAAGACCTCAGCTGTTCATCAAGGCCTCAGCTGTTCATCAAGGCCTCAGCTGTTCATCAAGACCTCAGCTGTTCATCAAGGCCTCAGCTGTTCATCAAGACCTCAGCTGTTCATCAAGACCTCAGCTGTTCATCAAGACCTCAGCTGTTCATTAAGACCTCAGGTGTTCAAGACCATGAATAGTAGAATCAGGTGTGGTAGAACTGGGCTTGAACAGAAAAGGCCTGTATAAACCTGTAGCTTGTCAAGAGCAATTGTGGCCATCACTGAATTGTATTTATAAAGTTGTCTATATCTGATGAATGTACATTTGGTTGTAAATGTTATATTTAGTGATAACTCACCTTTTGTTTACAGGTAATGTAGTACTAGACCTTCTTCAGTAAACTTTAAGGTACATTTTCATGTGAATAGTTAAAGGGTACATGTTGATTATTTGTGTATTTTCCAGGAGCTTGCTCGATTGTCTTAAGAGAGATCTGGGAAAAAGTTTCCAGTTTACTCCATATTGGCTTAAAATGGGTTTCTGTGTTTTCCTTTCCCAATCAGCTGTTAATATTAAATAAATACTAACAACTACATTATTTCTGTTGCCATTTCACATTATTGTTTACTTTTACTTAACTTGTATTTCTGTATTATAATGTTGTGTAATAATGTTCCATAATCACCTTCCGGTGTTAAAAAAAAACATGGAAATTAAAAATAAATGAAGTTTTAAGGCATTGGTCTGAAGCCGATAAAAAAGGAAATTCACATGAGCACCACAATGCCTACTGCACCCATGCTCTACCAAGGTTTTCCAGCACACAGCACACAGCTTTACTACAGTAGCTATGTTAGTATTGTACTTCAGACTATACTGAACAAAAATATAAACGCAACATGTAAAGTGTTGGTCCCATGTTTCCTGAGCTGAAATAAAAGATAACAGAAATGTTCCAAAGCTTATTTCTCTAAAATCTGGTGCACAAATTAGTTTACATCCTTGTTAGTGAGCGTTTTTGCTTTGCCAAGATAATGCATCCACCTGACAAGTGTGGCATATCAAGAAGCCCATTAAACAGCATGATCATTACACAGGTGCACCTCGTGCTGGGGACAATAAAAGGCCACTCCAAAATGTGCAGTTTTGTTACACAACACAATGCCACAGATGTCTCAAGTTTTGAGGGAGCATTCAACTGGCATGCTGACTCCAGCAATGTCCACCAGAGCTGTTGCCAGATAATTGAATGTCCATTTCTCTACCTTAAGCCACCTCCAACATCGTTTTAGAGAATTTTGAAGTACGTCCAATCGGCCTCACACACACAGACCACGTGTAACCACGCCAGCTCATGACCTCCACATCCGGCTTCTTCACCTGCGGGACCGTCTGAGACCAGCCACCCGGACAGCTGATGAAACTGTGGGTTTGCACAACTGAAAAATTTCTGCACAAACTGTCAGAAACCATCTCAGGGAAGCTACTCTATGTGCTCGTTGTCCTCACCAGGGTCTTGACCTGACTGCAGTTCGGCATCATAACCCGATTTCAGTGGGCAAATGCTCACCTTCATACCCACAGGCACCCTGGAGAAGTGTGCTCTTCACGGATGAATCCCGGTTTCAACTGTACCGGGCAGATGGTGTCTTGTGGGTGAGCAGTTTGCTGATGTCAACGTTGTGAACAGAGTGCTCCATGGTGGTGGGGTTATGGTATGGGGCAGGCATAAGCTACAGACAACGAACACAATTGCATTTTATCGATGGCAATTTCAATGCTCAGAGATACCGTGACGAGATCCTGAGGCCCATTGTCATGCCATTCATCTGCCGACATCACCTCATGTTTCAGCATGATAATGCACGGCCCCATGTCTCAAGGATCTGTACACAATTCCTGGAAACTGAAAATGTCCAAGTTCTTCCATGGCCTGCATATTCACCCCATTGAGCATGTTTGGGATGCCCTGGATTGACGTGTATGACAGCGTGTTCCAGTTCCCGCCAATATCCAGCAACTTCACACAGCCGTTGAAGAGAAGTGGGACAGCATTCCACAATTTATTTTTATTTTGTGAAGAATCCAATACTTTAACTTGTATGTGGTATAAATCACATTATTGTGGAAGCACCTCCTCTATGAGCATGAATGAGGCTGTTTGAGAAGGTTTGACCCCTAAACAACCTGTATACACATAATCTGAAGTACAATACCAACATAACTACTGTAGTAGGTCAAAGCTGTGGGATGGAAAACCTTGGTAGAGCATGGGTGGAGTAGGCATTGTGGTGCTGTATAACCTTGGTAGAACATGGGTGGAGTAGGCATTGTGGTGCTGTATAACCTTGGTAGAGCATGGGTGCAGTAGGCATTGTGGTGCTGTATAACCATGGTAGAGCATGGGGTGGAGTAGGCATTGTGGTGCTATAAAACCTTGGTAGAGCATGGGTGCAGTAGGCATTGTGGTGCTGTAAAACCATGGTAGAGCATGGGGTGGAGTAGGCATTGTGGTGCTATAAAACCTTGGTAGAGCATGGGGTGCAGTAGGCATTGTGGTGCTGTATAACCTTGGTAGAACATGGGTGGAGTAGGCATTGTGGTGCTGTATAACCTTGGTAAAGCATGGGTGGAGTAGGCATTGTGGTGCTGTAAAACCTTGGTAGAGCATGGGTGGAGTAGGCATTGTGGTGCTGTATAACCTTGGTAGAGCATGGGTGGAGTAGGCATTGTGGTGCTGTATAACCTTGGTAGTGCATGGGTGGAGTAGGCATTGTGGTGCTGTATAACCTTGGTAGAGCATGGGTGGAGTAGGCATTGTGGTGCTGTATAACCTTGGTAGAGCATGGGTGGAGTAGGCATTGTGGTGCTGTAAAACCTTGGTAGAGCATGGGTGGAGTAGGCATTGTGGTGCTGTATAACCTTGGTAGAGCATGGGTGGAGTAGGCATTGTGGTGCTGTAAAACCTTGGTAGAGCATCGGTGGAGTAGGCATTGTGGTGCTGTATAACCTTGGTAGAGCATGGGTACAGTAGGCATTGTGGTGCTGTATAACCTTGGTAGAGCATGGGTACAGTAGGCATTGTGGTGCTGTATAACCTTGGTAGAGCATGGGTGGAGTAGGCATTGTGGTGCTGTATAACCTTGGTAGAGCATGGGTGGAGTAGGCATTGTGGTGCTGTATAACCTTGGTAGAGCATGGGTACAGTAGGCATTGTGGTGCTGTATAACCTTGGTAGAGCATGGGTACAGTAGGCATTGTGGTGCTGTATAACCTTGGTAGAGCATGGGTGGAGTAGGCATTGTGGTGCTGTAAAACCTTGGTAGAGCATGGGTGGAGTAGGCATTGTGGTGCTGTATAACCTTGGTAGAGCATGGGTGGAGTAGGCATTGTGGTGCTGTAAAACCTTGGTAGAGCATCGGTGGAGTAGGCATTGTGGTGCTGTATAACCTTGGTAGAGCATGGGTACAGTAGGCATTGTGGTGCTGTATAACCTTGGTAGAGCATGGGTACAGTAGGCATTGTGGTGCTGTATAACCTTGGTAGAGCATGGGTACAGTAGGCATTGTGGTGCTGTATAACCTTGGTAGAGCATGGGTACAGTAGGCATTGTGGTGCTGTATAACCTTGGTAGAGCATGGGTGGAGTAGGCATTGTGGTGCTGTATAACCTTGGTAGAGCATGGGTGGAGTAGGCATTGTGGTGCTCATGTGAATTTCCTTTTTTTTTCAGCTTCAGACCAATGCCTATACTCACTTAAAACGTTGTTTTTTTTGTTTTGAATAGTATCCTCACATCACGTAAAAACACCAGCCTAAAGGAAACTTGCTTATTAGTTAGCTGCTCTTACTGCATGTAATCTAATTCCACAATTTACACTAATGATCTGCTCTGAAACCTAAGAGTTGTTTTGTGACGTCAAGCAATAAACTGAGCCATAACGTAATTAGACTCAACAAAGGCCCTTGGTTATAGCATAGCTGTTGTTAATGAACCCTGATCATATAGTCTAGCCTATCATTAAGTTACATAACAGGAATAAAACACACACACACACACACAGACACACACACACACACACACACACACACACACACACACACACACACACACACACACACACACACACACACACACACACACACACACACACACACACACACACACACACACACACAGAGTCCCTCTGGATAACCAGACCTCACCCCACCTCTCACCTCCTCCCCTCCCGTCCCCTCTTCCCTTGTCTCCTCCCCCTCCTACCTGTCCTCCAGCCAGGTGCTGCTCCTACGGCGTTGCCACGGCAACCTCCCTCCCACCGCGGGAAAGATCTCTTCCATCAGGTCCATGGTGCTGGTCCGTCCGCCCCCGGGCCAGGTGTCCAGCATCGGGCTCAGGGTCTTATCCCCCCGGGACACCAGCTGTCTGACCAGGGCTTCCACCTTCAGCTCCCCAGCAGACCTCTCCCTCCTGGCCAGGAGATGGTACTCTAGCCCCAGGCTTTCCTTACCGCTAGGCCCCTGCTGGGGATCTGGGATACTGCTGCTGGGGTCGATGAGGGTGTGGTGGGTCGGAGTCTCAGGCTGGGAGATAGAGGGGGGGACTGTCTGAGGGGAAAGGGAGGAGATAGATGGTCTTCTCTCTGGACACACAGCCTCCAGGAACTCACAGCTGTATGGATAGAAACAGACGGTACACATGGCAGTAATGATGAGGGGACAATTTTCTAAAAGATTGAACATTTCAACATTGTTGTATTATATCAGGTGTTGTCTCTTTGTCTAGTGGAAAAAACCTTTGTTATATCGTGCAGTAGTAATGTGTGGCTGTGACAGCATGGTGTACCTGTTAAAGTGCTGCAGCTCAGGACGATGCTCCTCTCTGTCCGGGGGTGAGGAGGAGGAGGGGAGAAGGGGAGGAGGAGGAGGGAAGTCCTCTGTGATGTCCGTCTCCCTGATGGGAAGCGGGGGAGGAGGAGGGGAGGGAGGGGCCAGCTCCTGGAGGAACACCTCGTCATAGTCCTGTAAGGAGACTATTGGAGGGACTACCTGTGGGGTCGGGGTCTCCTGCAGGTTGGACTCTGAGATGCGGAGGGAGAGCAGGGGGTGTGGTCTGGGACATGTTTCAGGTTGGACCAGGGGAAGGATGTTCTTTGGTACGGTAGCTGGACTGTCTATGGGGAAGTCTTTCAGGGTCTCTTCTGAGGTGCTGGTGTCTGATGAGCCCAGTCTGGTCCTGGTCTGCAGACCCTGGTTCTGGCCCTGATTTGCTGTGGGGCGCCGCCTGGTCTCTGGGGACACGGCTCTGGGAGCGTCAACCTGCAACAGGCAGGGGAAGGCGATGGCATCCAGGTTTCCCTGGTTTAACCTCTCGCTGACCTGAATGAATTCATGAATACTTCATTGTCCCTGAGGGAAATGTGTCTGGTAACAACACAAGCCTTCCTGACATCTAGAATACATCACAAGCCAAACTCTATCTTGTCCAGGGCATTACTGTCAAAGAGAATGTGTTCTCAATTACTTACCTGGTTAAATAAAGGCAACACAAAAACTTTGATACAGAATGCATCACAGGACATTCAGCCGGACAGACAGCCAGACAGACAGATAGACATACCTGCCAGTCAAGGCTAGTGCTGGAGCTGGTGCCTGGGGAGGAGAAGGGGCAGGGGAGACCTACAGAGGCAGCCAGGCTGAAGGCACTAAGGGCCCGCTGGCGGTCGGGGTTCCTCTGCCTCTCTCTCCTCATCACAGGGGTGTTGCTTTGGGAAGGACCCTGATTCAGCAGGTAGTGGGAGGCCACGTCCTGGGACTGGGAGGCCACGTCCTGGGACTGGGAGGCCACGTCCTGGGACTGGGAGGCTGAGACGGGACGCTTTGAACGCTGCTTGTCCATGGACCTGGAAAGAAAGAAACACACACACAAACAAGACTGTTGAGTGTATGAGCTCCTACCCTTCTTTACAATCACATCCGTCCCTGGCATGCCATTTTTCATCCATGTTTGCCGGGGTTTTCCTTCTAAATGCCAGGAATTCTGCACCAACCAGGACAATCCTGCTCTAAAATAGCAGCGAACAGAACAGTAGAACACTGACCAAGTAAGGCACTGACCCGGGGCCATTACCTTAAAAAGTCTGCTGCATGTTTAAAAAAAAAAAAAACATTTCTCAGTTCCCATCATCAACGTCGTTCTTTGAGAGGAAAAATGTGAGAGATCATCAGAAACTATGGGATGACTAAAGTGGAAAACACTTTGGCCTTAACTACTAAGACAAGTATGTGAGGAGTTTTGCTGGTTATTTCCCCGTTTGTATACATAACGAATCTGACAGACACACAGAGTCCCAAATGTACATTTGTTTACATTTTAGTCATTTAGCAGACGCTCTTATCCAGAGCCACTTTTTTTCCTATGTAGTGCAGTACTTTTCACCAGAGTTCTATGGGCCCTGAGCTCTATGGCTCCTGGTCATAAGGAGTGCACTATATAGGGAATAGGGTTCCATTTGGGGTGTACTGAGAAGGTTCTGTCTCTATGGAAACAAACCTATTGTTGTCATTGTGTGTGAACAGCTGGGGTTCATTAGAGAAGTCCGGAAACATCCTCAGATCTCCTCCTGTCTTGAAGTCCTGAAAGGAGAGAGAGGGATGGAGAGAGAAAGAGAGAGGGCGGAGGTAGAGATGGAGAGAGAGCGATGGGGGTGTGGGGGGTGGGTAGAGAGAGAGGGAGAGAGAGAGAGGGAGGGAGAGAGAGGGAGGGAGAGAGAGAGCAAGGGAGAGAGGGGGAGAGAGAGAAAATGAGAGCGAGGGAGAGAGAGAGAGAGAGGGAGAGAGAGAGAGGGAGGGAGAGAGAGCAAGGGAGAGAGAGAGACAGAGAGAGAGAGAAAAAGAGAGACAAAGAGAGAGAGAGAGACAGAGAGAGAGAGAGAGAGACAGAGAGAGAGAGAGAAAGAGACAGAGAGAGAGAGAAAAAGAGAGACAAAGAGAGAGAGAGAGAGAGAGACAGAGAGAGAGAGAGAGAGAGAAAAAGAGAGACAGAGAGAGAGAGAGAGAGAGAGAGAGAGAGAGAGAGAAAAAGAGAGAGAGAGAGAGAGAGAGAGACAGAGAGAGACAGAGAGAGAGAGAGAGAGACAGAGAGACAGAGAGAGATAGAGTTAGTGAGAGGAGGAGGAGGAGGATGAGGTAAACCATAACATTCCAGTGATTCAGGCTGACACAGAAGTTATGATATTGATTTATTTAGGAAAAACCCCACCCACAATAGGATTGGAAAACAGCAGTCTCTGGTTGAAAGTAGTGCACTAGATAGGGAATAGGATGATATTTTGTGATTATTAGTGTTTACGTTGAGTATAAATATTCAGGGAGGGATACTTCCCCTGGAGTCACGGTGGGTTTATACTGTAGCAATGTTAGAGAGGATGACTCATAGTGGGATTATGTCTCCACACTGGTGCTGTGTGTGTGTGCGTGCGCCTGTGTGTGTGTGTGTGTGTGTGTGTGTGTGCGCCTGTGTGCCTGTGTGTGTGTGTGTGCCTGTGTGTGTTTCCAGATTGGTATGTGCAGTGAGATCGTCTGTAAGTCTGTAAGCACTCAGAGCGAGAGAGTCACTACATACCCTAACATTGTCTTCCGTCAGACGGCGTCATTCTAACACGACACTCAGTTGCCAGGAAGCCATCTGTCTGGCAAATCGTGGAACTCATCTCCAGATTTTGCTCGGTAGCTAGTATTCCAGCTTGCTGATAAAGTTTTACTGAACCAAAGTTATAGGTCTGTTCTCGGGAAATTGGCTTCGACAGCTGGCTTGCTACTCTGTAACATTTGATCAATGTGATAACGTTGTAGCTAACATTAGCTAACGCAGTCAGCTGCTGCAGAACACTGTGCACTAATCATGGCAGAACAGCAACTTCTGAAAACTCATTCATTGTGTTATTAGTCGCCATCTCTCTTATATTGACTCAGATCTTTTCCACTCGTTCAGTCAAAAGAATAAATCTTTCATTTTGTTCATTTGAGTCAGTAATGCCTGGAGCATGCAGAACCCCCTTCAGGCGAACGAAGAACTAAAAACGTGAAATAATCATGATTCTACAAGCCCCTCGTTCACCATAGGGGCATAGCCGCAGGAAGTAGGGGTGCTGAGGATGCTGCAGCACCCCCCTGAAAAACATTTTAAAAATATATGAATCACAAAAAATTAAATAAACATTTCAACAAAAAGTAGTGCACTGAGCCTTTACTAGTCCTGTATTAGATTAGTACTAACTCTAACCCTTTACTAGTCCTGTATTAGATTAGTACTAACTCTAACCCTTTACTAGTCCTATATTAGATTAGTACTAACTCTAACCCTTTACTAGTCCTGTATTAGATTAGTACTAACCCTAACCCTTTACTAGTCCTGTATTAGAGTAGTACTAACCCTTTACTAGTCCTGTATTAGAGTAGTACTAACCCTTTACTAGTCCTGTATTAGATTAGTACTAACTCTAACCCTTTACTTGTCCTGTATTAGATTAGTACTAACTCTTTACTAGTCCTGTATTAGAGTAGTACTAACCCTTTACTAGTCCTGTATTAGAGTAGTACTAACCCTTTACTAGTCCTGTATTAGAGTAGTACTAACCCTTTACTAGTCCTGTATTAGAGTAGTACTAACCCTTTACTAGTCCTGTATTAGCGGACCCATAGAGCGTCTACAGAGCATGCTAAACATATTAGAGCCTCCACCCACCAACATCTTCCTGCAGCTATGCATATGGGGCTTATTGAAGCCGTCATCGGTGACTGAAACTTATGGTCGGATTCACGTTTATCGTCGAAGGAATGAGCGTTACACCGAAGCCTGTACTCTGGAGCGGGATCGATTTGGAGATGGAGGGTCTGTCATGGTCTGGGGCGGTGTGTCAAAGCATCATCGGAATGAGCTTGTTGTCATTGCAGGCAATCTCAACGCTGTGCGTTACAGGGAAAACATCCTCCTCCCTCATGTGGTACCCTTCCTGCAGGCTCATCCTGACATGACCCTCCAGCATGACAATGCCACCAGCCATACTGCTCGTTCTGTGAATGATTTCCTGCAAGAGGAATGTCAGTGTTCTGCCATGGCTAGCAAAGAGCCCGGATCTCAATCCCATTGAGCACGTCTGGGACCTGTTGGATCGGAGGGTGAGGGCTAGGGCCATTCCCCCCCAGACATGTCCGGGAACTTTCAGGTGCCTTGGTGGAAGAGTGTGGTAACATCTCACAGCAAGAACTGACAAATCTGGTGCAGTCCATGAGGAGGAGATGCACTGCAGTACTTAATGCAGCTGGTGGCCACACCAGATACTGACTGTTACTTTTGATTTCGACCCTCCCTTTGTTCAGGGACACATTATTCCATTTCTGTTAGTCACATGTCTGTGGAACTTGTTCAGTTTATGTCTCAGTTGTTGAATCTTATGTTCATACAAATATTTACACATGTTAAGTTTGCTGAAAATAAACGCAGTTCACAGTGAGAGGATGTTTCTTTTTTTGCTGAGTTTATATATATATTTGTAAAAACATATATGGGGGATTGGAAATGATGCCGACAATTACATTGATAGAAGCTACAATCTATCTGCAATATCTACCCCCTAAAAAAACCTAAAGACAGCACAAACAGATCTGGGACCAAGCTAGTTAATATACCATCTAACCTGAGATATACAGCTAAAACTAGACTTAAGTCATGTGTTTTTATGGAACTGAATTGCGTGGTGCTTCTATTTTAGTCTTGTACCAGAGTAGCATTTCATTGTAAAAAAATGTAAAAGACAGAAGAGTGTACCTGGTTGAGCCTCTCTACAGAGGGCGAGGAGCGGGATCTGAAGTGCTGTGGTGCAGGCCTCTCCTCAGAGTGCTCCAGAAGATCCTCCGCTGAGGTGGACTTCCCAGAGCTCCGGGCTGGAGCAGCTCTTTCAAAGGCCCCATCGCCTCGCTGGCTCCGGAAAGCCTCGTAGGCCTTGGCTGGGGCTGGCACTCCCTCCAGAGGCCTGTTGGATCCAAATCCAGTGGGGTATTGGTGGGAGGTGGAGACTGAGGTGGGGGCCTGGGCATGGATGTGTGGTGCGGTCACCCTGCCTGGGTAGACACTACCCTGGAGCTGCAGACCGGGAGGCAGGGTGGAGCAGAGCCTTTCCTCACCAGAGAGGCTGCTGTCTGGGCCAAACAGCTCCTGGAGAGAGGCTAGGCTGGTGGTGGAGGTGGAAGAGACACTCTGGGTGTCTGTGAAGGGCTGGAGGTAGGCACTGTGGGGCCGGTGACGATGCCGTCTCCCCTCGGACCTGTCCCTGTCTGTCCTCCAGCCTCTCTTCCTCTCCATGTAGTCAGCCAGGGCATCCTGCTGCAGCTGCCAGAGCTCCGGCCGGGAGACGGCTAGACCAGCCTGGGAGCCCTGGAGGGCCTGGGGAGCCTGGGAGCTGGAGCCCAGGCTGCGACTGGTTGCTACCTCAAACATCCTCCTGCGGTCTGCCACGCTGGTCTCTGTGCCTGGAAACAGGATCTGCTGGTGCTGGGCACTCCTCCTCGGGTCAGACTCTAACCCCACCTAGAAGAGAGGCAGAGAGTCAGTGCTGCTCCCCTGAATGGAGAGCAGTAAGGTAGCAAGGTGACGTTGCATGCATGAAGTAAACGCATAGTGGGTCAATTTCCACAACAAATAAGAGCGTTAAAGCCTGAGACTAAACCACACTGTAGCAGTGCAAAGCACATCCATGCACATGCACAGATAATCTGTGTGACTGTGATTGAGCTCATCTCAATATCGGCGGTGGTGTTTGTTGCAATGCCATCTCGCTGAGTCTACCTTTAAGTACTTGTAACACCCGGGCCATAGAGATGGGTTTTTGTTCTTTATTTTGGTTAGGCCAGGGTGTTCTTTTTCTATGTTTTTGTATTTCTTTGTTTTTGGCCGTGTGTGGCTCCCAATCAGGCACAGCTGAAGTTCGTTGTTGCTGATTGGGAGTCACACATAAGGAGCATGTTTTTCCTTTGGGTTTTGTGGGTAATTGTTTCTGTTTAGTGTTTTGCACCTGACAGGACTGTTTGGCTGTCGGTTTTCTTGTTTTGTTTTGTATAGTGTTCTTTCTATTATTAAATGCAATGATGAACACTAACTCCGCTGCACCTTGGTCTACTCTCTCTCCCGACAGCCGTTACAGTACTTTGTTCCAAGACAAAACAGCAGGAGATGGCATCGTGGATACGTTCACCTACCTCGTGCATGTTCTCTGGCTCGGAGTACGATCTCTTCTTCTGCTCCATGGTGAGCCTCTTACGCCCACCGATACGGGCCGGGACTGGTGGGCCCAAGGCGGGGACACCGGGGAGCCCTGGGGGGCTGAACCTCTCGGGCTTGGGGGTGACAAGGTGCCTCTCTCTGGGGGTGTGAGGGGAGGGAGAGGTGGTTGGGGCTGGGGCTGGGTCTGGGCTGGTGATCGTGTGCCTCTCTCTGGGGGTGTGAGGGGAGGGAGAGATGGTTGGGGCTGGGACAGGGTCTGGGCTGGTGATCGTGTGCCTCTCTCTGGGGGTGTGAGGGGAGGGAGAGATGGTTGGGGCTGGGGCTGGGTCTGGGCTGGTGATCGTGTGCCTCTCTTTGGGGGTGTGAGGGGACAGGGAAGTGGCTGGGCCAGTGGTGGTGACAATGGAGGGTTTGGGACTGGTCTTGGGGGCCACTGCCTTCCTCTCCAAGGATAAGTGCTTAGCGGGGACAGGAGGGGGGTTGTTGTTGACTACAGGAGGGGGGTTGTTGTTGACTACAGGAGGGGGGTTGTTGTTGACTACAGGAGGGGGGTTGTTGTTGACTACAGGAGGGGGGTTGAAGCTCTGGTTAGAGCTGGAGCTGATTCCCAGGTCCCTGCGTCTAAAGGAGGTGGATCGGAGCACCTTGGACTGGGCGTCCTTGATACTGTCCCTGTAGGCCCGGTTAAAGGACGTGTCCTGGATGGTCCCCAGTAGGTCCTGCAGGTCATCCCTCCAATGGAACTCTCTGTCAGAATCACAATCACTTTTATTAACATGTACCAGGAAGTAGACCTGGTGAAATAGTTCTGAGCACAATAAACTGAACAGATATAATTCACATTAGGTAGAGTAGAGCAGTTACCTGTCCCTGTCATGGCCGTTCTCCTCCTGGCCGTCCTGGCTCCCCAGTTGGAAGGTGCTCATACTCCTCTGTAGGGCCAAGCCAGGGTTAGTGTCCAGGGGGTTAGGCTGGTGGTAGGGGTCCCTGGGGGTCTGGGGCTTGGCCTGGTCACAACTCCCTGGCCTCTGCTGCTCTGCGTAATGATGACCCTTGTGGGCCACCGTTGTTTTCCCATGATGTGAGCTAGAGGAGGAGCTCAGTGTTCTGTAGGTGCTGCTGGGGCTGTTGCTTCTCTCCAGCATGTTACGCAGGTCATCCATACCAGTACCATAGCTCATGGCCCTCTCATGGTGCTTGGGCTGAGGCTGGGGCTGAGTTGGACGGGAGGAAGAGGAGGGTCCCAGGTTGGTGTGGCTGGCATTGATGCTATGACTCCTCTGCTTGTGGCGCTCGAACCGGTTTACCTTCTCCAGGACAGACAGGCTCCTCTGGTGGCTGCTCCGACTCCTAATGGAGCTCTCTGGACTGGCACAGCGCTGGACCTCCGCTAGGGCATTCTCTAGCCGGGTCAAGGGGTGCTCTGATCCCCTCTGGTTCCTCTGGTGGTGGGGTGGACTGGGGTCGCTGTAGTGCCGGAGGGGGGACCTGGACCTCTGGTTGTTGACCCGATGATCAGGCCCCTGGGCTGGGGTACTGCTACTCCTGATCCCCTGAGGAACGTGGCCCTTGGATATCTTAGTGGGCATGGTAGTGGGAGGCTGAGGGTCTGGATGGCTGTGTTCAGTGTGTCTGACCTGTCCCTGTTGATGGTTCTCAGTGTAACTCTCTGAGCCCTGGGAATACCTGGGTAGCGTCTCTCTCCGCAGCTGGACTGGAGTGTATGGGTCCCTCCTCTCCTGGCCTATGGACTGGGCTGAGGAGGGTCTGTACACCTGACCCTGTCCATGACCCTGCTGGCTCTGCCTTCGGGAGACGGTCTGTCCCTCCCCCTTCAAATGAGACCTGTAGAGACCCAGTTTGGTTTGGGTCTCCTCATGTCCTCTGTCAACAGGCTGGCCTGGCTGTTTGGTTGGAGGCTGAGCTAAGTCATGATGCTGAGGCTGGTTGGAACAGGTGACATTGGAGTTGAAAGTGTTGCTTTGGTATCCGTTCTCTACAGTTACCTCGATCCCTGTATCCACACTGATCCCCAGCCCTAACCCCTGGAGCTCTCTCTCCCTGGCCAGGCCTGGGTACACACTGCTGGGGCTGCTGGAGGGCATCTGTGCATAGTGGGTCTCCGGAGGGGCCACGGGGTAGATGCCCTGGGGCGACATGAGGCGGCCAGATGTATTCTGGGGCTGAGGCGGCTGGGGGACCTGACCCACGCCCTGTTTGGGCTTGATGGTGGGGCTAGAAGAAGAAGAAGAACCTTTATTCACCCAACAAGGAGAAACTGGAACAAAGACAACATACAGCAACAACAGAACAGGTAACTGACAAAATAATGGAAACACTTGAGTAAATGAGAGATACAAAGTACAGTGCAATTTGGGAAAGTATTCAGAACCCTGACTTATTACACATTTTGTTACGTTACAGCTTTATTCTAAAATTGATTCAATTATTTTTTCCCCCCTCATCAATCTACACACAATACCCATATAATGACATCACAATACCCCATAATGACATCACAATACCCCATAGTGACATCACAATATCCCATAATGACATCACAATACCCCATAGTGACATCACAATATCCCATAATGACATCACAATATCCCATAATGACATCACAATACCCCATAATGACATCACAATATCCCATAATGACATCACAATATCCCATAATGACATCACAATACCCCATAATGACAAAGCTAAAACAGGTTTAAAAAATGTTGGCAAATCTATTTAAAAAAAATTGAAAAACAGCAAATACTTATTTACGTTAGTATTCAACCCCTTTGCTATGAGACTCCCATAATGACATCACAATACCCCATAATGACATCACAATATCCCATAATGACATCACAATACCCCATAATGACAAAGCTAAAACAGGTTTTAAAATGTTGGCAAATCTATTTTAAAAAAAATGGAAAAACAGCAAAAACGTATTTCCATAAGTATTCAGACTCTTTGCTATGAGACTCCAAATAGAGCTCAGGTGCATCCTGTTTCCATTGATCATCCTTGAGATGTTTCTACAACTTGATTGGAGTCCACCTGTGGTAAATTCAATTGATTGGACATGATCTGGAAAGGCACACCCCGTCTATATAAGGTCCCAGAGTTGTCAGTGATGTGTACATGTAGACAGAGCACTAATGTCAGGTTAAAAAAGCACAGCTCCTGACTCCTTCTGCAGAAGCCAATGGAAACAATAGAATAGACTAAATACCTGCTCTCAGGACTCTTCTCTATGACGGTGTGGAGCTGGCCCTCGGCCCCGTAGGAGCCCTTCCCCGAGCCGGAGGCCACGGACCCAGAGGAGTGGTGCCAGGAGGAGGTGGACCCCTTGTGGAGAGCCCTGAGGGAGCGAGTCTGCTCCAGGCTGGACCAGGAATTGGGCCTCTCGTGGTGCCTGATCGCCGCGTAGCTGTCACTCCGCATGGGAGGAGCCGGCGCCCCCTTCAGGCTTTCATAGGAACTGCAGCTGGCGGACTGAGACTGGCCCCAGATCGGCCCAACGCTGTGTCGTTTGGGGTTATTACCATGGTTATTACCGCCGTTGCTTCCGCCACTGCTGTTACTACAGTTACTACTGCCGCGGTGACAGGAGGCCTTGCCCCCACTACGAGAACCCACCCTGCCGGGCTCGTGGTTGCGTAGCAACGCAGCGGAGCTGACCTCGTGCTCTTGGGCACCTCCCTGCTGGGGGTCGTAGACCGTACGGACGTATCGGATGTCAGCATGCTGCATGCCCTCCGCCATGGCCCCTCCCCCTCCTCCGCTAACCCCACCCCTCTGTGGAACCGTCTCCATGGAGTATGACCTCTCCTTACTAAAGGTCGGAGCGGCCGCTAGGTACTCTGGGATACTAGAGCTGGTAGAGAAGGAGGAGTAGGCTGAGTCCCTTTTGCTGTGAAGGTGGTCCATGCTGTTGGAAGACTTGGAGGCAGACAGCTGGTGGCAGGAAGAACTGTAGAGAGGAGAGGAGTGGAGGGGAAGGGGAGAGGAGAGAGAAGTGGAGGGGAGAGGAGAGGAGAGGAGAGGAGAGGCGAGGAAAGGAGAGGAAAGGAGAGGAGAAGAGAAGAGAAGAGAGGAGAAGAGTGGCGAGAGGAGAGGCGAGGCGAGGCGAGGAGAGAGGAGTGGATAGAGGAGTGGAGAGGAGTGCAGAGGAGAGGAGAGAATAGAGAGGGGAGAGGAGTGGAGAGAGGAGTGGAGAGGAGTGGAGAGTAGTACTTTGATCCTTACATGATTGAATGATTAGATATTAAAGGTAGCAGGCTGCTCCACCAGAGACAGACAGCACTACACACATTGAGGATAAAAAGGCCATATTAACAAGAGCAGCACCTGTAGGCTGGGTGGCCGTGGTGCTCCCCAAGGCTCTCCATACTTCCTCTAGAACTGTACTGGTCTGGACTCTTCCTCAGGTAACTTGGGTCGTAGCCTGACAGGTCTGAGGTGGACGCACTAAGCAGAGGAGAGAGAGGGAAAGAGAGAGAGTTACATTTAAAATAATTTAGAGAAGTCAGCAATAGACCAAAGAGTTACCGGGTAAAATACTACCATTCAAAGGTTTCTGGTTGTTTGGAAACCATGATCATCCCTATGGACTGTAAAGACCACATCATCGCACAGCCTGGAGAGATCTCATTACTGTGGACTGTAAAGACCACGTCATCGCACAGCCTGGAGAGATCTCATTACTGTGGACTGTAAAGACCACATCATCGCACAGCCTGGAGAGATCTCATTACTGTGGACTGTAAAGACCACGTCATCGCACAGCCTGGAGAGATCTCATTACTGTGGACTGTAAAGACCACGTCATCGCACAGCCTGGAGAGATCTCATTACTGTGCTAGTAAATCTCATTACTGTGCTATTAAATCTCATTACTGTGCTAGTAAATCTCATTACTGTGCTAGTAAATCTCATTACTGTGCTATTAAATCTCATTACTGTGCTATTAAATCTCATTACTGTGCTAGTAAATCTCATTCCTGTGCTAGTAAATCTCATTACTATGTTATTAAATCTCATTACTGTGCTATTAAATCTCATTACTGTGCTAGTAAATCTCATTACTGTGCTATTAAATCTCATTCCTGTGCTATTAAATCTCATTACTGTGATATTAAATCTCATTACTGTGCTATTAAATCTCATTCCTGTGCTATTAAATCTCATTACTGTGCTATTAAATCTCATTACTGTGCTAGTAAATCTCATTCCTGTGCTAGTAAATCTCATTACTGTGCTAGTAAATCTCATTACTGTGCTAGTAAATCTCATTACTGTGCTATTAAATCTCATTACTGTGCTATTAAATCTCATTACTGTGCTAGTAAATCTCATTCCTGTGCTATTAAATCTCATTCCTGTGCTAGTAAATCTCATTACTGTGCTAGTAAATCTCATTACTGTGCTAGTAAATCTCATTACTGTGCTATTAAATCTCATTACTGTGCTATTAAATCTCATTCCTGTGCTATTAAATCTCATTACTGTGCTATTAAATCTCATTACTGTGCTAGTAAATCTCATTACTGTGCTAGTAAATCTCATTCCTGTGCTATTAAATCTCATTCCTGTGCTATTAAATCTCAATACTGTGCTATTAACTCTCATTACTGTGCTAGTAAATCTCATTACTGTGCTAGTAAATCTCATTCCTGTGCTATTAAATCTCATTACTGTGCTAGTAAATCTCATTACTGTGCTATTAAATCTCATTACTGTGCAAGTAAATCTCATTCCTGTGCTATTAAATCTCATTACTGTGCTATTAAATCTCATTACTGTGCTAGTAAATCTCATTACTGTGCTATTAAATCTCATTCCTGTGCTAGTAAATCTCATTACTGTGCTAGTAAATCTCATTCCTGTGCTAGTAAATCTCATTCCTGTGCTATTAAATCTCATTCCTGTGCTATTAAATCTCAATACTGTGCTATTAACTCTCATTACTGTGCTAGTAAATCTCATTACTGTGCTAGTAAATCTCATTCCTGTGCTATTAAATCTCATTACTGTGCTAGTAAATCTCATTACTGTGCTATTAAATCTCATTACTGTGCAAGTAAACCTCATTCCTGTGCTATTAAATCTCATTACTGTGCTATTAAATCTCATTACTGTGCTATTAAATCTCATTACTGTGCTAGTAAATCTCATTACTGTGCTATTAAATCTCATTGTCATGGGTCTAAGAAGAATTCATCATTAACCACTCGGAGTCTGCATGTCTGTGTGTAGTCTGCATGTTTGTGTGTAGTCTGCATGTCTGTGTGTGTAGTCTACATGTCTGTGTGTAGTCTACATGTAGTCTGCATGTCTGTGTGTAGTCTACATGTCTGTGTGTAGTCTGCATGTCTGTGTGTAGTCTACATGTCTGTGTGTAGTCTACATGTAGTCTGCATGTCTGTGTGTAGTCTACATGTCTGTGTGTAGTCTGCATGTCTGTGTGTAGTCTACATGTCTGTGTGTAGTCTACATGTCTGTGTGTAGTCTACATGTCTGTGTGTAGTCTACATGTCTGCATGTCGTCTACATGTCTGTGTGTAGTCTACATGTAGTCTACATGTCTGTGTGTAGTCTGCATGTCGTCTACATGTCTGTGTGTAGTCTACATGTCGTCTACATGTTTGTGTGTAGTCTGCATGTCTGTGTGTAGTCTACATGTCTGTGTGTAGTCTGCATGTCTGTGTGTAGTCTACATGTCTGTGTGTAGTCTGCATGTCTGTGTGTAGTCTACATGTCTGTGTGTAGTCTACATGTCTGTGTGTAGTCTGCATGTCTGTGTGTAGTCTACATGTTGTCTACATGTCTGTGTGTAGTCTGCATGTCGTCTACATGTCTGTGTGTAGTCTGCATGTCGTCTACATATCTGTGTGTAGTCTGCATGTCTGTGTGTAGTCTACATGTTGTCTACATGTCTGTGTGTAGTCTACATGTCGTCTACATGTCTGTGTGTAGTCTACATGTCGTCTGCATGTCTGTGTGTAGTCTACATGTCTCTGTGTGTAGTCTGTGTGTAGTCTACATGTCTGTGTGTAGTCTACATGTCTCTGTGTGTAGTCTACATGTCTCTGTGTGTAGTCTGTGTGTAGTCTACATGTCTGTGTGTAGTCTACATGTCTCTGTGTGTAGTCTACATGTCTCTGTGTGTAGTCTGTGTGTTGGGGGATGGTGGAGGTCCAGTGTTGGTTGGTATTTCTACATGTCTGTGTGTTGGGGGATGGTGGAGGTCCAGTGTTGGTTGGTATTTCTACATGTCTGTGTGTTGGGGGATGGTGGAGGTACAGTGTTGGTTGGTATTTCTACATGTCTGTGTGTTGGGGGATGGGGGATGGTGGAGGTCCAGTGTTGGTTGGTATTTCTACATGTCTGTGTGTTGGGGGATGGGGGATGGTGGAGGTCCAGTGTTGGTTGGTATTTCTACATGTCTGTGTGTTGGGGGATGGGGGATGGTGGAGGTCCAGTGTTGGTTGGTATTTCTACATGTCTGTGTGTTGGGGGATGGTGGAGGTCCAGTGTTGGTTGGTATTTCTACATGTCTGTGTGTTGGGGGATGGGGGATGGTGGAGGTCCAGTGTTGGTTGGTATTTCTACATGTCTGTGTGTTGGGGGATGGTGGAGGTACAGTGTTGGTTGGTATTTCTACATGTCTGTGTGTTGGGGGATGGGGGATGGTGGAGGTCCAGTGTTGGTTGGTATTTCTACATGTCTGTGTGTTGGGGGATGGGGGATGGTGGAGGTCCAGTGTTGGTTGGTATTTCTACATGTCTGTGTGTTGGGGGATGGGGGATGGTGGAGGTCCAGTGTTGGTTGGTATTTCTACATGTCTGTGTGTTGGGGGATGGGGGATGGTGGAGGTCCAGTGTTGGTTGGTATTTCTACATGTCTGTGTGTTGGGGGATGGTGGAGGTCCAGTGTTGGTTGGTATTTCTACATGTCTGTGTGTTGGGGGATGGGGGATGGTGGAGGTACAGTGTTGGTTGGTATTTCTACATGTCTGTGTGTTGGGGGATGGGGGATGGTGGAGGTCCAGTGTTGGTTGGTATTTCTACATGTCTGTGTGTTGGGGGATGGGGGATGGTGGAGGTCCAGTGTTGGTTGGTATTTCTACATGTCTGTGTGTTGGGGGATGGGGGATGGTGGAGGTCCAGTGTTGGTTGGTATTTCTACATGTCTGTGTGTTGGGGGATGGTGGAGGTCCAGTGTTGGTTGGTATTTCTACATGTCTGTGTGTTGGGGGATGGGGGATGGTGGAGGTCTAGTGTTGGTTGGTATTTCTACATGTCTGTGTGTTGGGGGATGGGGGATGGTGGAGGTACAGTGTTGGTTGGTATTTCTACATGTCTGTGTGTTGGGGGATGGGGGATGGTGGAGGTCCAGTGTTGGTTGGTATTTCTACATGTCTGTGTGTTGGGGGATGGTGGAGGTCCAGTGTTGGTTGGTATTTCTACATGTCTGTGTGTTGGGGGATGGGGGATGGTGGAGGTACAGTGTTGGTTGGTATTTCTACATGTCTGTGTGTTGGGGGATGGGGGATGGTGGAGGTACAGTGTTGGTTGGTATTTCTACATGTCTGTGTGTTGGGGGATGGGGGATGGTGGAGGTCCAGTGTTGGTTGGTATTTCTACATGTCTGTGTGTTGGGGGATGGGGGATGGTGGAGGTCCAGTGTTGGTTGGTATTTCTACATGTCTGTGTGTTGGGGGATGGGGGATGGGGGAGGTCCAGTGTTGGTTGGTATTTCTACATGTCTGTGTGTTGGGGGATGGTGGAGGTCCAGTGTTGGTTGGTATTTCTACATGTCTGTGTGTTGGGGGATGGGGGATGGTGGAGGTCCAGTGTTGGTTGGTATTTCTACATGTCTGTGTGTTGGGGGATGGGGGATGGTGGAGGTCCAGTGTTGGTTGGTATTTCTACATGTCTGTGTGTTGGGGGATGGTGGAGGTACAGTGTTGGTTGGTATTTCTACATGTCTGTGTGTTGGGGGATGGGGGATGGTGGAGGTCCAGTGTTGGTTGGTATTTCTACATGTCTGTGTGTTGGGGGATGGGGGATGGTGGAGGTCCAGTGTTGGTTGGTATATCTACATGTCTGTGTGTTGGGGGATGGTGGAGGTACAGTGTTGGTTGGTATTTCTACATGTCTGTGTGTTGGGGGATGGGGGATGGTGGAGGTACAGTGTTGGTTGGTATTTCTACATGTCTGTGTGTTGGGGGATGGTGGAGGTCCAGTGTTGGTTGGTATTTCTACATGTCTGTGTGTTGGGGGATGGTGGAGGTCCAGTGTTGGTTGGTATTTCTACATGTCTGTGTGATGGGGGATGGGGGATGGTGGAGGTACAGTGTTGGTTGGTATTTCTACATGTCTGTGTGTTGGGGGATGGGGGATGGTGGAGGTCCAGTGTTGGTTGGTATTTCTACATGTCTGTGTGTTGGGGGATGGTGGAGGTCCAGTGTTGGTTGGTATTTCTACATGTCTGTGTGTTGGGGGATGGTGGAGGTCCAGTGTTGGTTGGTATTTCTACATGTCTGTGTGATGGGGGATGGGGGATGGTGGAGGTACAGTGTTGGTTGGTATTTCTACATGTCTGTGTGTTGGGGGATGGGGGATGGTGGAGGTCCAGTGTTGGTTGGTATTTCTACATGTCTGTGTGTTGGGGGATGGGGGATGGTGGAGGTCCAGTGTTGGTTGGTATATCTACATGTCTGTGTGTTGGGGGATGGGGGATGGTGGAGGTCCAGTGTTGGTTGGTATATCTACATGTCTGTGTGTTGGGGGATGGGGTATGGTGGAGGTCCAGTGTTGGTTGGTATTTCTACATGTCTGTGTGTTGGGGGATGGTGGAGGTCCAGTGTTGGTTGGTATTTCTACATGTCTGTGTGTTGGGGGATGGGGGATGGTGGAGGTCCAGTGTTGGTTGGTATTTCTACATGTCTGTGTGTTGGGGGATGGGGGATGGTGGAGGTCCAGTGTTGGTTGGTATTTCTACATGTCTGTGTGTTGGGGGATGGGGGATGGTGGAGGTCCAGTGTTGGTTGGTATATCTACATGTCTGTGTGTTGGGGGATGGGGGATGGTGGAGGTCCAGTGTTGGTTGGTATTTCTACATGTCTGTGTGTTGGGGGATGGGGGATGGGGGAGGTCCAGTGTTGGTTGGTATTTCTACATGTCTGTGTGTTGGGGGATGGGGGATGGGGGAGGTCCAGTGTTGGTTGGTATTTCTACATGTCTGTGTGTTGGGGGATGGGGGATGGGGGAGGTCCAGTGTTGGTTGGTATTTCTACATGTCTGTGTGTTGGGGGATGGTGGAGGTCCAGTGTTGGTTGGTATTTCTACATGTCTGTGTGTTGGGGGATGGGGGATGGTGGAGGTCCAGTGTTGGTTGGTATTTCTACATGTCTGTGTGTTGGGGGATGGGGGATGGTGGAGGTCCAGTGTTGGTTGGTATTTCTACATGTCTGTGTGTTGGGGGATGGGGGATGGTGGAGGTCCAGTGTTGGTTGGTATTTCTACATGTCTGTGTGATGGGGGATGGGGGATGGTGGAGGTCCAGTGTTGGTTGGTATTTCTACATGTCTGTGTGTTGGGGGATGGGGGAGGTCCAGTGTTGGTTGGTATTTCTACATGTCTGTGTGTTGGGGGATGGTGGAGGTCCAGTGTTGGTTGGTATTTCTACATGTCTGTGTGTTGGGGGATGGGGGATGGGGGAGGTCCAGTGTTGGTTGGTATTTCTACATGTCTGTGTGTTGGGGGATGGGGGATGGTGGAGGTCTAGTGTTGGTTGGTATTTCTACATGTCTGTGTGTTGGGGGATGGTGGAGGTCCAGTGTTGGTTGGTATTTCTACATGTCTGTGTGTTGGGGGATGGGGGATGGTGGAGGTCCAGTGTTGGTTGGTATTTCTACATGTCTGTGTGTTGGGGGATGGGGGATGGTGGAGGTCCAGTGTTGGTTGGTATTTCTACATGTCTGTGTGTTGGGGGATGGGGGATGGTGGAGGTCCAGTGTTGGTTGGTATTTCTACATGTCTGTGTGTTGGGGGATGGGGGATGGTGGAGGTCCAGTGTTGGTTGGTATTTCTACATGTCTGTGTGTTGGGGGATGGGGGATGGTGGAGGTCCAGTGTTGGTTGGTATTTCTACATGTCTGTGTGTTGGGGGATGGTGGAGGTACAGTGTTGGTTGGTATTTCTACATGTCTGTGTGTTGGGGGATGGGGGATGGTGGAGGTCCAGTGTTGGTTGGTATTTCTACATGTCTGTGTGTTGGGGGATGGGGGATGGTGGAGGTCCAGTGTTGGTTGGTATATCTACATGTCTGTGTGTTGGGGGATGGTGGAGGTACAGTGTTGGTTGGTATTTCTACATGTCTGTGTGTTGGGGGATGGTGGAGGTCCAGTGTTGGTTGGTATTTCTACATGTCTGTGTGTTGGGGGATGGGGGATGGTGGAGGTCCAGTGTTGGTTGGTATATCTACATGTCTGTGTGTTGGGGGATGGGGGATGGTGGAGGTCCAGTGTTGGTTGGTATTTCTACATGTCTGTGTGTTGGGGGATGGTGGAGGTCCAGTGTTGGTTGGTATTTCTACATGTCTGTGTGTTGGGGGATGGGGGATGGTGGAGGTCCAGTGTTGGTTGGTATTTCTACATGTCTGTGTGTTGGGGGATGGTGGAGGTCCAGTGTTGGTTGGTATTTCTACATGTCTGTGTGTTGGGGGATGGGGGATGGTGGAGGTCCAGTGTTGGTTGGTATTTCTACATGTCTGTGTGTTGGGGGATGGGGGATGGTGGAGGTCCAGTGTTGGTTGGTATTTCTACATGTCTGTGTGTTGGGGGATGGGGGAGGTCCAGTGTTGGTTGGTATTTCTACATGTCTGTGTGTTGGGGGATGGTGGAGGTCCAGTGTTGGTTGGTATTTCTACATGTCTGTGTGTTGGGGGATGGTGGAGGTCCAGTGTTGGTTGGTATTTCTACATGTCTGTGTGTTGGGGGATGGGGGATGGTGGAGGTACAGTGTTGGTTGGTATTTCTACATGTCTGTGTGTTGGGGGATGGGGGAGGTCCAGTGTTGGTTGGTATTTCTACATGTCTGTGTGTTGGGGGATGGTGGAGGTCCAGTGTTGGTTGGTATTTCTACATGTCTGTGTGTTGGGGGATGGTGGAGGTACAGTGTTGGTTGGTATTTCTACATGTCTGTGTGTTGGGGGATGGGGGATGGTGGAGGTACAGTGTTGGTTGGTATTTCTACATGTCTGTGTGTTGGGGGATGGGGGATGGTGGAGGTCCAGTGTTGGTTGGTATATCTACATGTCTGTGTGTTGGGGGATGGGGGATGGTGGAGGTCCAGTGTTGGTTGGTATATCTACATGTCTGTGTGTTGGGGGATGGGGGATGGTGGAGGTCCAGTGTTGGTTGGTATTTCTACATGTCTGTGTGTTGGGGGGATGGTGGAGGTCCAGTGTTGGTTGGTATTTCTACATGTCTGTGTGTTGGGGGATGGGGGATGGTGGAGGTCCAGTGTTGGTTGGTATTTCTACATGTCTGTGTGTTGGGGGATGGGGGATGGTGGAGGTACAGTGTTGGTTGGTATTTCTACATGTCTGTGTGTTGGGGGATGGTGGAGGTACAGTGTTGGTTGGTATTTCTACATGTCTGTGTGTTGGGGGATGGGGGATGGTGGAGGTCCAGTGTTGGTTGGTATTTCTACATGTCTGTGTGTTGGGGGATGGGGGATGGTGGAGGTCTAGTGTTGGTTGGTATTTCTACATGTCTGTGTGTTGGGGGATGGGGGATGGTGGAGGTACAGTGTTGGTTGGTATTTCTACATGTCTGTGTGTTGGGGGATGGGGGATGGTGGAGGTCCAGTGTTGGTTGGTATTTCTACATGTCTGTGTGTTGGGGGATGGGGGATGGTGGAGGTCTAGTGTTGGTTGGTATTTCTACATGTCTGTGTGTTGGGGGATGGTGGAGGTACAGTGTTGGTTGGTATTTCTACATGTCTGTGTGTTGGGGGATGGGGGATGGTGGAGGTCCAGTGTTGGTTGGTATTTCTACATGTCTGTGTGTTGGGGGATGGTGGAGGTACAGTGTTGGTTGGTATTTCTACATGTCTGTGTGTTGGGGGATGGGGGATGGTGGAGGTCTAGTGTTGGTTGGTATTTCTACATGTCTGTGTGTTGGGGGATGGTGGAGGTACAGTGTTGGTTGGTATTTCTACATGTCTGTGTGTTGGGGGATGGGGGATGGTGGAGGTCCAGTGTTGGTTGGTATTTCTACATGTCTGTGTGTTGGGGGATGGTGGAGGTACAGTGTTGGTTGGTATTTCTACATGTCTGTGTGTTGGGGGATGGGGGATGGTGGAGGTCCAGTGTTGGTTGGTATTTCTACATGTCTGTGTGTTGGGGGATGGGGGATGGTGGAGGTCTAGTGTTGGTTGGTATTTCTACATGTCTGTGTGTTGGGGGATGGGGGATGGTGGAGGTACAGTGTTGGTTGGTATTTCTACATGTCTGTGTGTTGGGGGATGGGGGATGGTGGAGGTCCAGTGTTGGTTGGTATTTCTACATGTCTGTGTGTTGGGGGATGGGGGATGGTGGAGGTCTAGTGTTGGTTGGTATTTCTACATGTCTGTGTGTTGGGGGATGGTGGAGGTCTAGTGTTGGTTGGTATTTCTACATGTCTGTGTGTTGGGGGATGGGGGATGGTGGAGGTCCAGTGTTGGTTGGTATTTCTACATGTCTGTGTGTTGGGGGATGGTGGAGGTCCAGTGTTGGTTGGTATTTCTACATGTCTGTGTGTTGGGGGATGGGGGATGGTGGAGGTACAGTGTTGGTTGGTATTTCTACATGTCTGTGTGTTGGGGGATGGTGGAGGTCCAGTGTTGGTTGGTATTTCTACATGTCTGTGTGTTGGGGGATGGGGGATGGTGGAGGTACAGTGTTGGTTGGTATTTCTACATGTCTGTGTGTTGGGGGATGGGGGATGGTGGAGGTCCAGTGTTGGTTGGTATTTCTACATGTCTGTGTGTTGGGGGATGGTGGAGGTCCAGTGTTGGTTGGTATTTCTACATGTCTGTGTGTTGGGGGATGGTGGAGGTCCAGTGTTGGTTGGTATTTCTACATGTCTGTGTGTTGGGGGATGGTGGAGGTCCAGTGTTGGTTGGTATATCTACATGTCTGTGTGTTGGGGGATGGGGGATGGTGGAGGTCCAGTGTTGGTTGGTATTTCTACATGTCTGTGTGTTGGGGGATGGGGGATGGTGGAGGTACAGTGTTGGTTGGTATTTCTACATGTCTGTGTGTTGGGGGATGGGGGATGGTGGAGGTACAGTGTTGGTTGGTATTTCTACATGTCTGTGTGTTGGGGGATGGTGGAGGTCCAGTGTTGGTTGGTATTTCTACATGTCTGTGTGTTGGGGGATGGTGGAGGTACAGTGTTGGTTGGTATTTCTACATGTCTGTGTGTTGGGGGATGGGGGATGGTGGAGGTACAGTGTTGGTTGGTATTTCTACATGTCTGTGTGTTGGGGGATGGTGGAGGTCCAGTGTTGGTTGGTATTTCTACATGTCTGTGTGTTGGGGGATGGGGTATGGTGGAGGTACAGTGTTGGTTGGTATTTCTACATGTCTGTGTGTTGGGGGATGGTGGAGGTCCAGTGTTGGTTGGTATTTCTACATGTCTGTGTGTTGGGGGATGGTGGAGGTCCAGTGTTGGTTGGTATTTCTACATGTCTGTGTGTTGGGGGATGGGGGATGGTGGAGGTCCAGTGCTGGTTGGTATATCTACATGTCTGTGTGTTGGGGGATGGTGGAGGTACAGTGTTGGTTGGTATTTCTACATGTCTGTGTGTTGGGGGATGGGGGATGGTGGAGGTCCAGTGTTGGTTGGTATTTCTACATGTCTGTGTGTTGGGGGATGGGGGATGGTGGAGGTCCAGTGTTGGTTGGTATATCTACATGTCTGTGTGTTGGGGGATGGGGGATGGTGGAGGTCCAGTGTTGGTTGGTATTTCTACATGTCTGTGTGTTGGGGGATGGGGGATGGTGGAGGTCCAGTGTTGGTTGGTATTTCTACATGTCTGTGTGTTGGGGGATGGGGGATGGTGGAGGTCTAGTGTTGGTTGGTATTTCTACATGTCTGTGTGTTGGGGGATGGGGGATGGTGGAGGTCCAGTGTTGGTTGGTATATCTACATGTCTGTGTGTTGGGGGATGGGGGATGGTGGAGGTACAGTGTTGGTTGGTATTTCTACATGTCTGTGTGTTGGGGGATGGTGGAGGTCCAGTGTTGGTTGGTATTTCTACATGTCTGTGTGTTGGGGGATGGTGGAGGTACAGTGTTGGTTGGTATTTCTACATGTCTGTGTGTTGGGGGATGGGGGATGGTGGAGGTACAGTGTTGGTTGGTATTTCTACATGTCTGTGTGTTGGGGGATGGGGGATGGTGGAGGTCCAGTGTTGGTTGGTATTTCTACATGTCTGTGTGTTGGGGGATGGGGGATGGTGGAGGTCCAGTGTTGGTTGGTATATCTACATGTCTGTGTGTTGGGGGATGGTGGAGGTACAGTGTTGGTTGGTATTTCTACATGTCTGTGTGTTGGGGGATGGGGGATGGTGGAGGTCCAGTGTTGGTTGGTATTTCTACATGTCTGTGTGTTGGGGGATGGTGGAGGTACAGTGTTGGTTGGTATTTCTACATGTCTGTGTGTTGGGGGATGGGGGATGGTGGAGGTACAGTGTTGGTTGGTATTTCTACATGTCTGTGTGTTGGGGGATGGTGGATGGTGGAGGTCTAGTGTTGGTTGGTATTTCTACATGTCTGTGTGTTGGGGGATGGTGGAGGTACAGTGTTGGTTGGTATTTCTACATGTCTGTGTGTTGGGGGATGGGGGATGGTGGAGGTACAGTGTTGGTTGGTATTTCTACATGTCTGTGTGTTGGGGGATGGTGGATGGTGGAGGTCTAGTGTTGGTTGGTATTTCTACATGTCTGTGTGTTGGGGGATGGGGGATGGTGGAGGTACAGTGTTGGTTGGTATGTCTACATGTCTGTGTGTTGGGGGATGGTGGAGGTACAGTGTTGGTTGGTATTTCTACATGTCTGTGTGTTGGGGGATGGTGGAGGTCCAGTGTTGGTTGGTATATCTACATGTCTGTGTGTTGGGGGATGGGGGATGGTGGAGGTACAGTGTTGGTTGGTATTTCTACATGTCTGTGTGTTGGGGGATGGTGGAGGTCCAGTGTTGGTTGGTATTTCTACATGTCTGTGTGTTGGGGGATGGGGGATGGTGGAGGTCCAGTGTTGGTTGGTATTTCTACATGTCTGTGTGTTGGGGGATGGTGGAGGTACAGTGTTGGTTGGTATTTCTACATGTCTGTGTGTTGGGGGATGGGGGATGGTGGAGGTCCAGTGTTGGTTGGTATTTCTACATGTCTGTGTGTTGGGGGATGGGGGATGGTGGAGGTCCAGTGTTGGTTGGTATTTCTACATGTCTGTGTGTTGGGGGATGGGGGATGGTGGAGGTACAGTGTTGGTTGGTATTTCTACATGTCTGTGTGTTGGGGGATGGGGGATGGGGGAGGTACAGTGTTGGTTGGTATTTCTACATGTCTGTGTGTTGGGGGATGGGGGATGGTGGAGGTCCAGTGTTGGTTGGTATTTCTACATGTCTGTGTGTTGGGGGATGGGGGATGGTGGAGGTCCAGTGTTGGTTGGTATATCTACATGTCTGTGTGTTGGGGGATGGTGGAGGTACAGTGTTGGTTGGTATTTCTACATGTCTGTGTGTTGGGGGATGGTGGAGGTCTAGTGTTGGTTGGTATTTCTACATGTCTGTGTGTTGGGGGATGGGGGATGGTGGAGGTACAGTGTTGGTTG